>NW_022196893.1:10140922-10171903 GCF_008632895.1 Mastomys coucha
CCTTGAACTCAGAAATCTGCCTGCCTCTGCCTCCCAAGTGCTGGGATTAAAGGCGTGCACCATCGCTGCCTGGCCCAGTACATTATTTATTTTTATTTTATGTGCATGGAGTTTTCTCAGATGCTCTGAAAGTGGTGTTACAGACAGCTGCGAGAGGCCATGTGGGTGTTAGGAACTGAATCGGAGTCGTCTGAAAGAGCATCCTCTGGTGAAGAGGAGTCAATGCTCTTAACTGCCATGTTGTTTCTTCAGCCCCAGGACAGTCGTGTATTTATGAGGCTAACCTGAGCTATAAAATGAGACACTGTCAAAAGAAAGAAAGAGAGAGAGAGAAAGAAAAAGAGAGAGGGGGGAGAGAGGGAGGGAAGAAGGGAGAGAGGGAAGGGAAGGGAAGGGAAGAGAGGAGAGGAGAAGAGAGGAGAGGACAGGAGAGGAGAGGAGAGGAGAGGAGAAAGAAAAGAAAAGAAAAGAAAAGAAAAGAAAAGAAAAGAAAAAAGAAAAGAAAAAAGTGGGCTGCAGAGATAGCTCAGTGGTTAGGAGCACTTACTGCTCTTGCAGAAGGCAGGAGTTTGGTTCCCAGAACCCACATCAAATGGCTCACAACTGTAACTGCCAGCTCCAAGGGATGCAGCACCATCTTTCTGGGCCTCCATGGACGCCTGAAAGAACATGTACATACACACCAACACAGACACAACTTTAAAAAAAATTTTTTCAAGAGAAAAAAAATCGGAGGAGACTGTTGTCAATAGAGTGTCTGTTCCCTGAACTTGAAGGCCTCTGTTCCATGCCCAGCACCCAATCCAGGGCAGGCCTGGCAGCACAAACCCGTAACACCAGTGCTGGGCAGGTGGAGACAGGCTGGTGTCAGCTGGCCATTCAGAGAGGTCCGAGTTGAGGGACAGACTCCCTCAGAATATAAAGGGGAGAGCAATAGAAGACACCATCAACCTCCGGTTTCCACATGAGAGCATACACACCTGCATACCTGTACACGCACGTGCACACACACACACACACACACACACACACACACCATGCCCACACTCATGTGTCTTTGTTTTGTTTCTGTTTCTCTTGGTTTTAAAGATTATCTGCTTGCAGAGAACAGGAAGTACAAAGAGCCTTCTAGGTTCAGGTTCACATCTGCATGATGTGACCTCGGCCTCCCCAGCTGCCATGGATTGTCTAACTCCCCTCCTAGCCGCCCTGCCCCCAAGTGTCCAGTGAGACCAAAGCTCTAGGCCTTTTCTCCCACGTGGTTTTGCTGCTGGGAACAATGCTCTTCTACTCAAGCCCAGCGGACTTCTACTCCCACTCCAAGGCCCAGGCCAAGCATTTCCATAGCATCCTCTCCACAGCACACACCTTCCCTTCCTCCTCTGGGCCTGCCTGACCAGGGGCTACCCACACGATTGATTCATGGAACCAAGGGCCTCCTCATATATTCTGGGCAGGAGCTCTATCACTGAGATGCGGGGACTGTGTTTTGTTGCTTTGGTATCTGCATCCACCTAATGGGGATTAGAGATCCTAGCCAGGCTGTGTTTTCATGGCTCAGCACAAGTGCCCTCTGGGAACTTAGTTAGCCCTGTGTCCATCTATGCTCTTGCTTAGTCCTGACTATTCTTAGAAGCAGAAGCGGGCATCATTAACCTCACCTGCACAAGAGGAAACTCAGATGGCGTCTGGGGTCACAGAGGGGCCACTCAGTTCTCTGGAATCCATCTCTGGGCATCCTGTTCCTCCTCTGGACAACACATAGCAAATACTTCTGAGCCCCGCCATCATGCTTGCTACATGAGTGACAGTGACTCATCCGGTGGCGCAGCTTCCCTCGGTCTGACTGCAACTTCCTGGTGTTTGTTTATTTGGTCTGAATAATGAATTATGGTTGCTGTGTCCTCGGCTTCACTTACCTCCTATAAGCCACTGGTTGTCCCTCATACAGCAAGGCTGGGGAGGAACAGGGCTGGTCTGATTGTACCTTTTTTGGGTTTTAGCTTTTGTGTTTTGGGGGGACAGGGCCTCCTCTCCTGCACCCTGGGCTCATATTATCCTGATCTTGTCACCATAACCCACCTTGCTTTGATTATGGATGTTTAATCACCTCCAGACAAATTAAGCCAAACTGAGGGTGGAGTACTACTAACTCATTAAAATGGATAAGACGGCCACAAGATGGATGACGTCAAGTGCAACCAGCTCCAACACATCCAGATACATCCTAAGGGCAAGTAAATACACTATTTCAATTATTTACTCCATGAATGTATTTTTTCTTTTTTCTTTTTTTCCAGTTTTTTGAGACAGGGTTCTCTGTCCTGGAACTCACTCTGTAGACCAGGCTGGCCTCGAACTCGCAGAGGTCCATTCACCTTTGCCTCCCAAGAGGCTTAGCTATAGGTTTGTTGTTGTTTTTTTTAATGGCAATAGTAATATTAAAAGTGGTTTTGTATCTTTAAATTTCTAATTATTATATTTTGTGAATGACATAGCACAGACAAATCTCAAGAGGTCATTCTCAGCCTCATTGAGTTAGTGACCAGCCTGGGCTATATGAGCCTTGTCTCAAAGCACCATCTCTCCTCTAAAACAAAATGCACTCCACAGTTCCTTCCCACTGGACAATCTGAGAAAGTCCAAGGGGATCAGGTCAACTGTACATCTTTTCAGAGCTTCGTTTTAGCTTCATACCTCCTGGGCAGGGACAAGGGGGGCTGCATCTCCCCAGTGCCCCAGCCAGCAAAGGCACAGGAATAAAATGCACTTCGAAGGGCAAACCCATGCCCCTGTCTACCAGATCTCCCCTGCCACTCAATCTAACCATAATTCCCTGGCTTTGGGTGACACATTCTAAAATCCATGTTGTTTAACAACAGTCCCTATCCCTGACACTAATGTGACAGGGGCTGGCAGGACAGCATCTTCCAGGCCAGGTTGTGGAGGTCATAGAATCTTCAAATATCAACACTAAGAGGGTCTTCGAAAGACCTGAGGGAAACTCCTGGGGTTGCCACCTGTGATGAAGATGTAGAATTCCTGGCTCCTCCTGCACCAAGCCTGCCTGGATGCTGCCATGTTCCTGCTTTGACGATAATGGACTGAACCTTTGAACCTGTCAGTCAGCCCCAATTAAATGTTGTCATTTATAAGATGTGCCTTGGTCATGGTGTCTGTTCACAGCAGTAAAACCCTAACCAAGACACCATCTGTCACAAGTTTTGCTCTTTCTGGGATGAAATCTATCGCAGTGGCCCGTGTTGAGACTTGGACACATGGTTTACAAGCAGTAAGACAAAGTGGGTGAGGGTAGAGACTTTGACATCCGGACCTAGCCAAGGGACATCACCAGGGTAAGCAGGGATCATCTCACAGAACTCCATGGTCACCAGAGGAGCAATCCGTTGGCCTGGGCCCTGCCACCAAGGCTGTGACCTAAGGCCCCTTTCTGGTTGGGAAGCAAGTGTCCCAAACCCTCAGAACTCTCCTATAAATGTCAGAATGTCCTAAGGGCAGCCTCAGGGCCTCTCCTTTCTTTGTGTAGACCTAGGCTCTGCCCCACAACCACCCCACCTAAATAGCACTCTCCTCACCCCGCAGCCAGAGGTCAGAGGCTGCTCTCTTCACCTTAAGTTCTTGAGGTCCCCGGGATATACTAGGGAACAGGTCCCAAGGGCCCCAGCTGCCTCTGAGGGCCCCAGCTGCCTCTGAGGGCCCCGGCTGCCTCTGAGGCTGATGGCTTGTGATGTGCTGTCCCTGCTAAGTCACCCGTGAGAAACCCCAAGAGCAAAGAGGCGGACAGAGGGTGGTCTACATCACTTTGTCCTTTTCTACTTTATTACTTCAAATTAACAACCACAATAAAGCTCAAAAAAGTCCAATATTTACACAGGAAAAAAGTACAAAATTCCCCCCAAAGTTCTTCAGTAATTTTTTTTTCAGTTTTTTAAATTACAAAGTAATAAAAAGTTTTGCTCTTTAATTAAAAAAAAGAAAGGGGAAAAAGAGGTAAATAAATTAGGAAATACACACACTGAGAAAACAAACAAAAATAAAATAATAATAAAAACAAAAACAAAAACAAAAACAGTTGTTAACCAGGAAGGGTAAATTCAACACTTAGCCCTGACCCAGGGTCCTACTCAGAAGTCAGGCCTGGAAGAGGGGTGACCACAGGTGGCTCTCAGGACCAGGGAACTAACCGGTAACTCAGAGCCCATGCCATCTGGGGGCAGACTCCAAGAACTTGCCTAAGATCGGGAATGGAAGATGGGGGGAGGGGCATACACTGGCATCTGGAGACAGGTGGTGGCAAGGACTCTATGCCCTGAGGGATGTGGAAGTCATTGTCCACCCCACCTTGACTTTAGGGGGAGGAGAACAGAAACCTGGCCAGGCAGGCAGGCCACCTGCAGCTCTGAAAAATTCTCTCTCATTCTTTCTCTCTCTCTCTCATTCTCTCTCTCTCTCTCATTCTCTCTCTCTCTCATGCAAACAAAAACTCACACGCACAGTCACACAAGGCATCATGGCCACATCTCACCGCACCCTCAGGGTCTCTGCAGAGAGGTGACAGAGGTGTGTGTGTGTGTGTGTGTGTGTGTGTGTGTGTGTGTGTGTGTATGGTGGAGGGGACCAGGAAGCTCAGGGAGGGGATTCTGGGAAAGCCCAATACAATGCTGGCCACTGTCATCACCCAAGGGCTGATGGCGCGTGTCATCCAAGGCTCGACGAGATCTCCTGGGACTTGTCTCTGACTGGCCAAACCGCTCCCGGACGCAAGCTCTTCAGGCACCTCCGATGGCGGCCCGGCAAGTGGTGGCCGGTGGTGAGAACAGGTGGCTGGCATGTGACCCAGTGTCCTTAGAGGAGCGTTGGCAGCCTTCGGCTTAGGAGCAGTGGGCAAGGCAAGGAGACAAGAATCCTCAGTGCTAAGGAGGTGTTGTCTTTTTGCCATTGGCAAAATAAATCAAAGAAACAAAATCCATTGTCGACTTTGTGCTGGGTTGTGGTTTTTGTGGTTTTTTTTTTATTTGTTCATGTGAACGGTTCTTTCTTTCTGTCCTTTCTCTTAATTGTTTTTAATTTTTTAAAAAGAAAATGCAGTGAAGACACTAGGAGGGAAGGAAAGACAACGGTCAGGTGCCTGGCTGCCTCACTTTACCCAGCCGATGCGCTCCTCTGCCCTGGTGGGCTGAGTGGCCATCCCAGCCCCCTCCCTGTCTGTCTGAATGGATTAGCCATTTGTGGGAGAATTTCTGCAGTGTGAATCCTGCTTAAGAAACCCCGGCTGTGAAGCGGCATCCCTTAATGGGTGGGACATGGCCTGCTGACATCCACTTTCTGCACGGAGCCTGGGTCCCCAGCCAATACTACCAGAAGAGCCTGTGGCCCCTTTCCCAAACCAGGCTGCTGGATACTGCCTCCCAAGCCTCAGCCAGCGGCAGGCAGTCCACTCGGAAGCCGCCTTGGCCGGAGGGCCTTTCCTGTGTATAAAAGCACAGAGGCCCTTCTACATTCTGGTTCTTTTTGGGCTTTGTACAAATCATCTTATATAACAGCCAAAAGGAGGAGGAGGTAGGTTAAAGCCCTGGACATCCACGCGTGGCCAAGAGCCCAGTCTCTCCTAGGAACCAAGTGGACAGAAGAACCAAGGACAAGAAAGGGGTTTCCCCCAAAGTGTCACCGTGTACAGACTCAGGTCTGCTTGTGAGAAGCCATAGCCTGGATGGCAGGTTTTAAAATCTAAAGCTTCCTTGAAGAGACTAGAAGGGGAGGTTCCTGCTTCCACGTCATGTTCCCCTCCACCCAGGGCCCTCAGCAGGCACCAGCACTCACCTAGGCAAACACTGGTCTGTGGTCGCTCTCCTCACTTCCCAAGATGGTCAAATGGCACGCTTGTCTTCAAGAGGGCGACAGAGAAATAGGGAGGAGTCTTAAGACGAGTCCTTAAGCAGGTGGCCGCAATGATTCCCCAAATCTCACCACCCCTCCCCACCTGGAGCTCCATCCATCACAGCAGGCTGTGTGATCTCAGGGGTCTGAGGCTGCCCCTTGCTCAATAGCAGGAACACTCCTTGGAGGCCAAGGATGGCTCAATCAAAGGTCTGGGCCCAAGGAAGTTGATCTCCCACAGGCAGAAACAGGTTAGATCTACCTTTGCCAAGCCCCTTTTCCTACATTCTGAGTCCGCACATTAAGTGGGATTACCACACAGGACCTCCCCTCTCCTCCCTCTCCCATCCCTTGGTGATGCTATCAGCGCTGATGAGAACTGCTGAGAATCAGGCTGTGTCCTGGCAGTGAGTCCTGGCTTACTGGGCTGTTATTTCTTTGAGTCTCAGTTTCTCACTTTGCTCAATACAAGAGGGCTAATTAGCTTCAGGGGGATCAGAGACAAGGTCAGACCAAAACCAAGAACATCTAGGTGCCCTCTGTCCCAGAGAGGCTTGGAAGAGTTGACTCACCTGTGAGGCTGCAATCCGGGAGACCTCTTGCCGCCCAGTGAGATCGGAGGATGAGGCGTTGGCAGGCGCACCTCTGTGGAGTCTCATACTCACCTTCCTCTCTCGGTCGGCCCGTGAGATCGCTCTGGGAGAAGTATTGCCTGGCAGGGGTGGGGGCACCTTCAGTATGGGCATAAGCAGCCTCCTAACCCCCATAGGCCCAGCCCAAGGATCAAGGCCCCTACTGACCAGCTTGTTGGATGCGGGAGGCTGGGGTGGAAGCCACAGGCTCGGCTGCACTTCGGAGTCGGTTGGCAGCGGCCCCTGTAGGTGGGCCAGGGGGCAGGGCTCTGGTCGCGGACCCTCGCAACTGCCCCATCCTCTCTTCCCGTTCGTGCTCTCGTCTCTCCCGGTCTACGTCCTCGGGATTCCGGGCTGCACCCTATAGGAACAAGAAAGGGGATTCCAGTCAGCCCAGGGAGGACGCCACACTGTAACCCAGACCCCTAACAGGACAGAATAGGAGGGAGAGGTGTGTGGACAGCTTGAGAAAACTAGCTCACCTTCCTTCCCATACCAAGATGGCTGGAGCTTACCCTCTACCACCAGTGCACAGGGACCAAGCCACCCAACACCCAGAAGAGGGAGCTGCCATGGCAGAGAAGCAGAGAACTCAGCCTGTGCTGGTGGACATCTCCAGGATGACCAGGGGCAACTGTTGGCTCATCCAACCTGACCCCTCTGTTCTCAGCTAAGCAGGAAGGGCATTCAGAGGCCCAACTAGCTGACAGACAGGCCATAACCAGAGAAGAAAGGCAGGGTCAGCTCCAGTGAAGGCAGAATCAGCACTGTCCCAAGGTCCCCTGGTACCCAATCACAGGGCCACCTTCCTGGGGCTCCGAGACCTAGCCATTACTCCTATTATGGAGTGACAGCTAGGGGACCTGGGGGACTCCATTAATGCTGTTGCCTGGAAGCCCGGGAGGGAAGAAAGAAGCCTGGGAGGGAAGAAAGAAGCCTAGATATTCCATAGAGAAAAGAGGCCCTCAGGCAAAGCTGAAGAGGTAGGTGCCTTGAGTGCCCCCAGGGGCCTGTCCTCTAAGTTGCTGCCCAAGTCCAAGAGGAAGGGAGGAAGAACCAGAAAGAAGTGCAGCAAGGGAGGGAAGCGGCGCCTAGCTGAGTTACCTAGCTGGTCCTGGGGCCGTCCACAGGGAAGGGCAGGGGGCTGGTGGGAGGGGGGCCGCATCTGTGGAGGAGAGAGCTACAGGCTGAGTTGGGAACCTGCCTTAGGCCATGGCGGGGTGGGGTGGGGTGGCGGTATGAGTTCTGCAAACCCTCATCTTTCCAAGTACTGGCTAAGAAGCCCTGCGGCTCTGGAACACGGGGAGGGAGTGGCTCGATTCTGAATGATCCCAGAGTCCTATGGGAAGGAGCCAAGCCAGGTAGGCACAGCCCTACTCACCCAATTGATAGCACTCTCAACTCCTGTCTGGGACCCTCTCGGGGTAAAATACTGACAGGTTTTGTTCTTATTTGGCCTGGCCAGAGCCTTGTGACCCGTCCAGAGTTACAAAGCTCATACAGATCTGGGAATAAACCTACCACTGAGTCCTACTCTGTCCCTCAAAAGGACACCGTTCCGATACCATATCTTGGACATCCCACTCAGAAGCCAGGGCTCGGGACTCACTTGCTGCCCAGATCAGCCAAAATGCAGCCCAACTAGAGAGAAATAAGGGCTGTTGGACTCACAGCCCCTCCCATGGTAGCAATGGGAAACAGGCTTGATGAGGTTAAGCTAAGAGCTTCACTTAGGGGTGCAGAGCCCCAAACAGGGTGTCCGGTCACCCTGCCGTCGATGCCTCAAGCTTGGCACAGCCATAGCCAGGTGGACGGCTGGGGTCTCAGCAGTCGCAGCAGGCTCAGGACAGACCTGACCCCACGGGCATCTACCCAATGTGACAGATGCTTCAAGAAACATACACCAGGGAGTTTTCATGGCCTTTATTTGCCCACAAGAAAACACAGAAGCCAGTGCCAAAATCACACAAGTGTCTAGCTCCATCTTACAGACTTCACTGTATGGAGCCTCCTCATGACTAGAATAGTGGTTGTGTTCTCAGACAGAAGCATCTGGGGAGGAACACGGGAGGTCATTCCAAGGTCAAGTGGCTCCTTCCGGTCTGTTGCTCACGGAGTCCTGTCTGCAGAGTCCTACTGCTGGCTTATCTACTGCAGAGCAGGTGGGAAGGCCTGGTCTTGGGGTGAGGGTTGTGAAAGCTTCTGCTGTGTGTCCTGCAGATGGTCTTGGCAATGAAGCTGGCCACACGGTGACAGGGTCACACAAGGCGGAGGCCAAGGCTGTCCAGCTTTGAACTCTAGAGTCTACTTCCTCCAGAGAGACTCCAGGAAGGGCATGACGGTACTAGCGACTGGACCAGGAGGGTGTATCTGGCCTGGTGTGAAACTTTGTCAAACTGGCCATTCACACAAGGGGCACTCTGAAGGAAGCGTCTCCTGCAGCTGTCTACAGAACCTCCCGGAGGACAAATGGTCCCAGTTGTCACACTGATGCAGCAGCCGCTCGCTCGCCCTTTCTCTGTGAGATCTGGTGACTGAGAAGCTAGCATCCGTTTCCAATGACTTTAGTCAGCACTGTGTGGCCAGGGGCTACGACAGAGGGATGCCCAGGTCTAGAGAATACAAAGTCTATCCTTTGAGCTTCACTGAGAAGGGTCAAAGTCCTTCTCCAAATCAGACTTGGATAATTCTCTGTAGCACGTGTCTGGTGCCCCAAGCCTTGAACATCCGGTCATAGGAAGAGCTAGATGTACAACCAGGCCCTTGGCCAATGTGCTCTGCACTGGAAGGAGCCTCGCTGACCACCTTCCACTCCAGTCCCAGAGATAAAAGCCACAGAGGTTTGTCCCCAAGGTCCCCAGCCTGTGAGGCTTCCTTAGAGAAAGGCCCAGGCCACTGTTTGGGCCCCAAGAGAAGAAAAGCCTAAAATCAATGTACCCATCTTGGTGTCCAGAGGACAAGGCCTATGTATGTTCGTTCTTAACACTGGATGGAGCGGGCCAAAGGCCGCTCTGTGAAAAGAGAGGTGGTACACGTGAACGAAGACAAGGAAGTGTTTAATGAGCTCAGAATCGATACATAGGCCGAGAATGGGGTCTAGATGGAGCAAGGTCCTGTGACATGCCACCAACCCCTCCCTGGCGGTCACTATTTCTTCTTCAGGCTGGTCCTGGCCCTTGGGCAGTTGGTTTACTCTTGAGGATCCTATGCAGGGCCTCTTGTCATAACCTTTCCACTGGACAGCCACCTCTTTGGGACAGGGTATCACCCTGCTATCCTGCAGGACGCTTCCTCAAGCTTGGCAGAGATGGCTGAGACACCCTGGTGGTATCAGAACTGGGGCCCTGGAGTCCAGACCATAGGCCAGTATCTTTGAGGGGGCAGCTGCTCCACCTCCTCCTCCACCGGCCTATCTGGGGGTCCTTGGGTGCCCAGGGGCGCCGGGCACCTGGAAAGGACAGAGAGAGCGCAGCTGAGGCTAAGCCTTCGTGCTTGCTGGATAAGTCACTCATCTACAAAGGGCCAGGCCTTGGAGGATCCTTACCAGTAAGTGGGTGAGTATGTGGGGCCAGCGCAGGGCCAAGGGCGGGGGCAGGGTGGCGCAAGAGCTTCGTTGTCTCGGGGCTGAGCCTGGCTCGAGGAAGCCCCCTTTCCCAGAAGAGATGTGAAACAAGACATACAATTTCACGGATTCCAGCGCTTGAGGCATGACTGGGGAATGCTTCTCCCTACCTCCCCACCCCAGGACCCTTAGAAGAGGGAGACAGAACAACTGCCTAGTAAGACCCACGGTCCTATAACCAGGAACAAAGAAGCCACTCTGACGGGGTCCAGGCTGGCCAGGGAGGCCTCAGAAAGGGTCACCAGCTGGGATACACACAAGAGGAACAGGAGAATACAGGCAGCTATCAGGGCTGCAGAGGGTCCAGCCAGGGCCATCCATTCACCACAGGTACACAAGAGGGACTGGAGGCCACGCCAGGTCCTTTCCCACCTGGCAGGAGGTGGTGGTGCCTTCCCAGGGCCCTGACCCCCATGGTGACATGCCCTGTCTATGCGAAGATGGCTGGAGACGAGGGGTTCTGGGACCCCTGTGACGTCACTCACAGTGTCCAGCTCATATCTCCCATTTAACGGGAGCCCCGCCCCCCACCAGGTCACTCTGGCTTTATGAGTCAGAGCCTGCCCTGTCCAGTCCCCCAAGCCCGCCTTGGCCGGCCGGTGACTCACGAATTTGAGCATGTTCCAGTCGAAGACGTAGTCGTAGGAGAAACCCTGCCGGTGAAAGAGATTGCGGAAGAGCTGGCGCAGGTAGGAGTAGTCGGGCTTGTCATCGAACCGCAGGGAGCGGCAGAAGTTGAGGTATGTTGAGAACTCGGCTGGTGGGTCACAAGGACAGAAGAGGCCGCTGTGAGGGTTACTCTCTCCTGGCAGCCTCAGCAGCCACCACTGTCCTAGGTACCCACTGACCCTGCAACAGGGTCAATCTAAGAGGGGTGGGATAAGAACTCAACACAGTCCGGCCCACTTTCAGGCAGAGGTGCTCGCCCCCTGTCTGACCAAGCATTCTGGGGTCACAGACACCAGGACAAGAACGGCCATAAACACAAAGGCTATTCAAAAAAGCCTGACGGGATGCAGAGCCCCAGCATGACTTAAGCCAAAAGAAGGCAGCTTCCACTTCCTCAAACCATGCTGGCTGAGAGCGGACCTTCGGTATAAGCAGGATAAGGCAGGAGATGGGGCTGGGGATACCTGGTATGCAAGAGCTGGGTGTGGGGGTTCAGGCATCCAGCTCCCAGGCAGAGATCTCAGTGAGACTGTCATAAATACTCTGGGGTCAAACTGGGGTAACCCCATCTAGGCATGGGCTCGGTCTTGCCCTTAGAAGGAAATGCCATCCCCATAGGCTACTCACAGGGGTAGCCTTTGCAGAGAACCTCGATTGGCGTCGACATCTTCTTCTCACTAATCCGCTCGTATTTCTGACGCTTGGTGGCTGCTTTGAGGCCCTGCCAGGGCAGGGAGCCCAGGTTGAAGTACATGAGCACATAGCCCAAGCTCTCTAGGTCATCTCGACGGCTTTGCTCTGCACAGGTCAGGAGGTCAAGGGGCCAGTCAGGCTGCGCTTCTCACCATGCACCCTGCTCCCCCCCAACCCGTGCCCACTGGCTCCCGGACACCCTGTTATAACTAGTGCCCACCCTCCTCCTCCTCTGGATTGCCTCAGGAAGAACTTTCTCACGTCTGTTCCAGCCAGTTTTTCCAGCCCAGGTGCTACTTCACTCAATAACTGTGTGTGGGCACCACCGCCCCCTTGCCTGGCCTGGCTCGTGCTTAGGGTTCACACGATAGCTCGAGACACGGCTGGAGTCAAAACAGGCTCCAGAATTCATTAAAGCCGCAAGCAAGGAAGGGGCCGTGTTAAACCCCTGGGCTTGCATTTCCCAGACATTCAAGTGAGAAACACTGCCGCCCACTCAAGGAGACAGCCAGTAGACAAAATGCACCATTCTGCTTTATGAAGGGGTCCATAAGAAACAAGTCCAGGCTAGGCCAGACAGAGTGGAGAACCTTCTCAATGAGGTTCTCCAGAAGAGTCCCTGGGGTCTTCAACCCAGGTAGGGACATAGGCCCATCCTGGCTAGTGGCCCCAGCATGTTTGCTCGGGCTCAGCTCACTCACCAATGCCCAGGTGGGTGTTGATAGAGGCATAGCGGGCAGTGCCGGTCAGGTTCTTGTTTTCCCGGTAGGGAATA
Source organism: Mastomys coucha (assembly GCF_008632895.1). Classification (NCBI taxonomy): domain Eukaryota; kingdom Metazoa; phylum Chordata; class Mammalia; order Rodentia; family Muridae; genus Mastomys; species Mastomys coucha. The sequence goes on from NW_022196893.1 coordinate 10,153,212, forward strand.
TGCTGGTGTGTACGGGCATCTCGGTACTTCTTGGCCAGGCCGAAGTCAATGATGTACACCAGGTTGCCTTTCTTCCCCAGGCCCATGAGGAAGTTGTCGGGCTTCACATCCCGGTGGATGAAGTTCTTAGAGTGTATGTACTCGATGCGGCTGATCTGAAGGAGGTAAGGACATGGCAGGTCACTCAACCCAGAGATGGCAAAGGTTCACATGACCCAGTTCTGGCCACGAGGGAAGACCTAGTCTCAGTATGAAGGGTTTCTAGACGCGGCTGGGCTTTCCCAAGCCATGAGGGCGGACTTCAAAGGAGTTCACAAAACATGGTGTGAGGGGCTGGTGAGATGGCTCAGCAGGTAAGAGCATTGACTGCTCTTCCAGAGGTCGTAAATTCAAATCCCAGCAACCACATGGTGGGTCACAACCATCTGTAATGAGAAACAAATAAAGAACCTGCAGGCTAGAGCCAGCGGAAGTGGAGTCGGAACAAGAGGGAGAAGGGGGCGGTGAATGAATAAATCTTTAAAAAGGAAAAAAAAAAACACGGTATGAGACAGACAGCAAAGAGTAAGACCAAGAAAGGCAGCTGGGTCCTAAGAACCCCTGCCTGGCTCCACTGTCACAGAACTTGAGCAGCCACATGCAGGGCATGGTGAGAGAGAGCACGAGATGGGACGCATCGTTTTCACCCGGCTTCCAAAGGCCACCAGAAGTCAGGCAGACACTCAGCCTATTCTCCTTTATGAGACTTTTTATTATTATTAGAGAATGATCTCCATATGTTCAAGGCCAGTGGGAAGAACGGAATGAAACCCTGTCAGAGACAGGGAATTTTCTAAAGCTCAAATTAATAATCACACATGTGACGTGTCTTCTGGCCTCATGTCTCTGCATGGCTGGAAAATCGCAAGGAGAATTTTGGGTTTCACCCACGAGAATCTGACCGTTCTCTGTATGAACGCATGTGTATGAGAAATTCATGACGGCTGTACACCAAGACCGAAAGCCTGTGGCAAGATCTGCACCTTTCCACACGCAGGTGTGAAATTCTAAGATTCCTTGTTATTTACTTGTGTTCCTATCTGCCTGTGGACATGGGTGCCATGGCGTGCATGCGTGTGAAGGTAAGTCAGTTCTCTCCTTCTGCCATGTTGAGTCCTGGGGAATAGAGCTCAGGCCATCAGGCCTGACAAGAAGCAACCTCACCACTGAGCCATCCTATCAGGCCTACTGCTTTATATAGGTTTCGCATATGTGTGTACAGGTTTGTATGCATGTGTAAGTTTTGGTGATCTTTTTCTTTTTAAATATCACTGCCAATTGAAGGCAGGGCCTCTGGAGATCCTGGTGAGTGCTGCTTGCTCCATCACTGGGCTGCATCCCCAGCTCTGGTTTTGATCTTTGAGACAGAGTCTTAACCCTACATCACAGGCTGGCTCCAAACTCCTTCAAGCCTCTGACCCCAGCCTCCTGAGCACTGGAATCGCTGACATGAGCTACTGTGACCTAGTTCTAAACTTGGATTTTCTTTTTTGCTGGTTTTTATTTTTTATTTTTTGTTTGTTTGTTTCAAGATAGGGTCTTGGCCGGGTGGTGGTTAGTGCACGCCTTTAATCCCAGCACTTGGGAGGCAGAGGCAGGTGGATTTCTGAGTTCGAGGCCAGCCTGGTCTACAGAGTGAGTTCCAGGACAGCCAGGGCTACACAGAGAAACCCTGTCTTGAAAAACCAAAAAAAAAAAAAAAAAGATAGGGTCTTACTCCAGACTGGCCTTGAGCTTACTGTAATTCTCCTGCCTCAGTCTCCTGAGAGTCACCACATGCAGATTCTGGTTTTATCTTTTTTCTTTTCCTTTTTAAATGAACCAAGAAAGAGTTCGTTAAAAAGAGGTTTTAGGGGGCTGGAGAGAGCACACATTTCTCTTCCAGACGACCTGAGTTCATTTCCCAGGACCCACACTGGGTGGCTCACGACTGCCTGTAACTTGTGCTCCACAAGATCTGACACCTCTAGCCTTAGGAAGCAACAGCACAGACACTTATACATAATTACTTTTGTTTTGTTCCTTTTGGCCTTTCAGTATAGGGTTTCTGTCCTGGAAGGATGGTCTCAAACTCAAAGATCCACTTGACTTTGTCTCCTGGACGCTGTGATTAAAAGTGTGAGCCACCACTTTTAAATAAATCTTTTTTTTTTTTTTTCTGAGACAGGGTTTCTCTGTGTAGCCTTGGCTGTCCTGGAACTCACTCTGTAGACCAGGCTGGCCTCGAACTCAGAAATCCGCCTGCCTCTGCCTCCCAAGTGCTGGGATTAAAGGTGTATGCCACCACCGCCCGGCTAAATAAATCTTTTTATTTAAATAAATTTTACTTTTAAATAAGTCTTAAAAATAAAGTAAGAAAACCTGAAGAAGACAACCAGTGTCAAATTTCATACCCCATCCCTCTCTATGTCAGCACTCTCGTGCACACATGAGCACATATGCACATACACAGATACAGCCACACACATGCACCAAAGAGGCTATTGTAACACAAATGTAAGCAGGATTCTAACAGAAGTAGGGCGGCTCAGGGAAAGGGCGCTGTGCTGGCTAGCTTGACACAGGCTAAAGTCACCTGAGAGAAGAGACCCTCAACCGAGAAGATGCTTTCATAAGGTCAGGCTGTAGGCAACCCTACAGGGCTTTTTTGTAATTAATGATTTGATGGGGAAGGGCCTGGGCCATTGTGGGTGGGGCCATCCTGGGGCTCATGGTCCTGGGTTCTATAAAAAAGCAGCTGAACAAGCCATGATGAGCAAGCTAGTAAGCAGCACCCCCCCTCCATGGCCTCTGCATCCGCTCCTCCGGGTTCCTGACCTGTCTTCCTTTGATGAACAGCGATGGACGTAAGGGAAATAAACCCTCTCCTCTTCAAGTTGCTTTGGTCCTAGTGTTTCCTCACCGCACCAGTAACTAACTAAGACGGGTGGACACACAAAGAGTGGGTGTGACCTGGGTGTGAGCTCCCCCAAGGAGAGTGGCCTGGTTTTGCCTTTCTGAGAGAGCTTTCCCTCTGTGTACCATCAAGGGCCGTAGGGCCTGACACCTGCTCTGGCCTAGGCACCGGACTCAGTTCTCATGGTGCAAACCAGGTGGCTGAAGCTCAGGAGACTCAAGTCATTCCCCTCGGGTCAGGCAGTGATAACCGTGAGGGGCTACAGCTGCCCGCTTACCAGGAGGGTGACTCGCCAGGTAAGGTGATTTAAGTGAGCAATGTTTTTCTAAGGCTCGGACACTTAAACACTGGGTTTCTAATGGGCGACACCGGAGAGGTTATGGAGAGGGGCAGCCTTGGTGGAGGAAGTCTTGGGGGGGAGGTGGCTTTGAGAATTGAACGTCTCCCCCCACTTCCAGCTTACTCTGCTCCATGCCTATGATTTCAGATGACCTCTGCTTCCTGCCCCTCCACCAGACCTTCCCCACCATTATGAGCTCCCTCTCTGGAACCCTCAACCCAAATCAATGCCTTCCTCCCTAAGTTGCTTCTGGTCCCATGTATTAACATAGTAAGAGAAAAGCCTGTCATCTGCATTTTAAGGGGGCACCCTCTGGGTTCTACAATGGGTCGTCAGTGTCCCCTGGCACCTGGAACAGGTCCAAGCTCAGGAGCTGGGACTCGGGGTTAGTATGCAGGGCCCAGCGCCATCACACCATCATGGCCGAGAGACTAGTGGCTCACTGAACAGGAGTCACCAGTACTCTCTGGGGTGGGGACTCACCATCTGGTCGGCCAGCAACAGCACCGTCTTGAGGCTGAACTTCCGGGAACAGAAGTTGAAGAGGTCCTCCAGGCTGGGCCCCAGCAGCTCCATGACCATCACATTATAGTCTCCCTCGGCCCCGCACCACTTGATGGATGGGATCCCCACTGGGCCCAGGAGACAGTCTGTCAGTGGTGGTCACTCCCATGCATGTCCTCTGTGTTGCCTTCTCCTGCTCTCCACCCAGGCCACCAGCCTCCCTGCCTCCCCTTCTGTGCCATCCCCACATACCCCCACTCTACGCCAGCCTCGAGCTCCCTCCTCTCCTTCAGCCCCGTCTCTGCTTTACCTCCTCCTTGCATCATCTTGTAGAACTTGCTCTCGATGTGGAGCTGCGGGTGCTTCGTCTTCACACATTCTAGCTTGATGGCCACTTCCTCGCCAGAGGCAATGTTGGCACCTGCCCGAGTCAGAGGAGGTAAAGGACCAGTGTCAAGCTCAGGGGACCATGGGGCGCCTACCCATCCAGTATTTGAGGTTGCTGTAACTCAGGCCTGAGGCTGTCTGGGGAGCAGTAGCACTCAGTGAAACTGAAAAGAAGCCAGGGGTTGCTGGTCACAGAGGAACCAAGGAGTGTGTGGGTGGGCGGGCACTCCAGAGGCTCCCTGAGCAGTCTATGGAAGGGAAGGAGATGACATGCCCTAAGCGGATTAGAGGCCACAGGCCAGGTGCACCCGGCAGACTGACACCTATGGGGGTTGGAAGATGGACCATGACACACAGGACTTAATCCTAGAGACTGGCAGGTCAGTGGGTGTTGGCTCTGAAGGGTCACAGAGAAGAGGGGTCAGGGGCCCAGTGAGGGCTGTAGGGGGCAGGGTTGTCCCACAACAACAGCAAGTGTAGGGTAGTGCAGTAAGGAATGGGCCTAACCACCAATCCCTCACTCTGCAGCAAAGGCAGCCCCTGCATTTGACCCTAGCGCGTTCCCATCTGGTTCCCATCCCCATTACACAGGAGGCACTGGCTCGGCCAAGGCCACGTGGCTTGAGGGAGAAATGGAGCATGGACCCGGTTCTCTGGCCATCTGAGTGTGGGCAGGAGGGGCCTGTCTGCATCTTCTGCTTTCCCCCACTCACTCCTGGTTTCTCACAGCTGGAAGCAAGATGCTCTAACTAGGAAATTGTACACTCCAAGGCCTAGCTCCTATCCCCGGGCTGTGGCTCCAGAAGTCACACGACAGCCTGGACACAGTGCTCACACCTGCAGTCCCAACATGGAGATTGATTGATTGATTGATTGATTTTTGGTTATTTCGAGACAGGGTTTCTCTGTGTAGCCCTGGCTGTTCTAGAACTCACTCTGTAGACCAGGCTGGCCTCAAACTCAGAAATCCACCTGCCTCTGCCTCCCACATGCTAGGACTAAAGGCGTGCGCCACCACTGCCCAGCCTGGCTTATTTTTTTATGATTTATTTACTTCTCTCCTATGCCCATTAGTGCTTTGCCTACTTGTTCCTGTGTGTGAGGATGCCAGATATCCTGGAACTAAAGTCACAGACAGGTGTGAGCTGCCTTGTGGTGCTGGGAATCGAACCCTGGTCCTTTGGAAGAACAACCAGTGCTCTTAACTGCTGAGCAAGTTAAGTTGAGAGAACTGTAGTTATTAGCAGCTGGGAGCCAGAGGCAGTAGCTGCTCTTGGAAGTGATGGACGTTTGAGACTTAGCTGAGGACGACCGTTGCAGTAAGGGCCATACAACTGCACACTTGCTGATTTCTCACCATGTAGCCCAGGCTGGGCTGAATTTGCCAATTTCCTGTCTCAGATAGAGATAACTGGCCTCCACTCATATGTCACAGCACACACGTGCCCATGCACTTACACACAGAATAAATTAAAATGCAAAAGAAACAAACAAACCCTCCAAAACACCTATGTTAAAATTTTCTCTCTCTCTCTCTCTCTCTCACACACACACACAAACACACACACACACACACACACACACACACACACACACACACACACACACACACGGTGGGGGGGGGTATAAAGGTGTCTGTGGGTGTGGCAGGGTGGGGGAAGGGAGGTGTTCCTCAAGGAAAGAACTAGCTTAAAAAGTTATCCTCTGACCTACACACACACACACACACACACACACACACACACACACACACACACGAGATAAGGGGGGACACACCAAAGGTTCTCTCTCCTTCAAAAACATTCTGAACCCCTTCACACTGGCCAAAGCACAAGAAATAAGGCTGAAAGAAAAACACACAATTCTTATCACAGGCAAACAGCTAGTGGACAGGAAAGACCTGCCAGGAAACGGGACAGAGGACACGAGCTGACAGTACCCACAGGGGAGAGAGCGGCCTCCTCCAGACGCAGATGACAGACCCTGAAGATGGTTTCACTGAGCACAGCCACAAGGCCCACAGGCCTGGCTAAGGCCGCTCGGGCTCTCCTCCCTGCACAGCTAGCGGCTGGCTTTCCATGGTCCAGCTGTGATCTCTACCTTAGGAGATTGGTCGACATTCTTTAACTATTTTTTAAAAGCTTTCCATTTTTGCTGGGTGTGGTAGTACACACCTCCAATCCCAGCAGAGGCAGGTAGAACTCTGTTGAGCTTGATCGGTCCACATAGCAAGTCCCAGGCCAGCCAAGGTCACATACGGAGTCTTTGTCTCAAAAAAGGAAGCCTTTTTTTTTTTTTTATATGTAAGTATGTTTCAGGGGAGCAGCATATGGACTGGAGCATAGGTGCCCACAGAGGCCAGAGCACCGCACTGGATTTCCCCAAAACTGGAGTCACAGGCAAGGTGAACCACTTACCATAGGCGCTGGGAACCAAAAGCTAAACTCAGGTCCTCTGCAAGAACAGTATAAACTCATTTTCTTTTTAATTTATTTTTGTTGTTGTTTTTCTTTTTGTACAGACAGGGTTTCTCTGTGCAGCCCTGGCTGTTCTGAACTCTCTCTAGACCAGGATGGCGTCAAACTCAGAGATCCACTGCTGGGCTTAAAGACATGCACCACCACCACCACCACCTAGCACTTTTTTAAAGCAGGGCCTCACTATGTAGCCTGCCTGACCTGGAACTCAGAGATTCACCTACCCCTGCCATCTCTCCAGCCCTACAAGCTGGCAGCCGTGTGGTGTAAGAGCCTGGCCAAGGCTGTCCACCACAGAGTGCTTGCAGTAAGTAAGGGCATGGGAGCCACCCACATGTCCGTCTTTCAGGACGGGCTAAATAAAGACTAGCTGATCCGTAACAGACCACAATAGTGAGGGGAGGAGGAAGCTTGCTCTGTGTAGACAGAGCAGTGGAAGATCTCCAAGGCACAGGAAGCGAAAACGAGAAAGCACAGACCCGTACCCTGTGCTCTTTCAGACGGGGAAGCGTCTGTGCTGTGCTGCATGAAGCACGGGGACAGCCGACTCGGGAGGCACGTCACGGACACTTTTATCACGGGTCCCTTTTAGCTGGCGTGCTCTTGATGAAACGTCACATGTAAACTATGAGATGGGCACCACAAAACTGTTTACTGTTTAGATGTCCGTGGGATTGCACAATCCAGCTTGCAGACAATCTGAGACAGCATCCACTTCAGCCTCAAAGACCCATTCCCTTTAGCAATCGTCCCCCTTCCTTCCCGAGCCCCTAGTGACCACAACTACTTTCTGCTATGGTCTTGCCTAGTCTGGACATGTCAGTGAAATAAAAGCACTTGTTATGTGCTCTTCTGTGTTCTTTCACTTAACATGCTATTCTAATGTTTGCATATGTGCTTTGATTTCTGAGCTACATAAACGAAAATCAGATTGGATGTCTAAATCCTGAGAGCAACTGAGGACTGGTTTGCAAACTACTTTAAAAATTTCAAAGTCTGCCAGGCAGTGATGGCGCGTACCTTTACTCCCAGCATTTGGGAGGCAGAGGCCAGTAGATCTGAGTTCAAAACCACCCTGGACTACAGAGTGAGTTCCCAGGACAGCCAGGGCACAGAGCAAGCTCAAAAAACAAACAAATAAAAAAGTTTAAGTTAGGCCGGGCAATGGTGGCGCACGCCTTTAATCCCAGCACTTGGGAGGCAGAGGCAGGCGGATTTCTGAGTTCGAGGCCAGCCTGGTCTACAGAGTGAGTTCCAGGACAGCCAGGGCTACAGAGAAACCCTGTCTCGAAAAACAAAAAAAAACAAAAAAACCAAACACCAAAAAAAAAAAAAAAAAGTTTAAGTTATTGTTATTATTGTATGTGTATATACATGTGCATGTGTGTATATGTGAGTGTGTGTGTGTATATGTGATATGTGTAAATGTGTGTATATGTGAGTGTGTGTGTGTGTGTGTGTGTGACTGCCACAGAGGTGCTGGAAGTTTTCCTCAACTACTCTCTGCCTTATTTTTTAAGACAGAGGCCAGAGAGACAGCTCAGATGTTAAGAGTACTTGCTGCTCTTCCAGAGGACCCTGGTTTGGGTCCCAGCGCTCATGTGGCAGCTCACAACCATCAGAAACTCCAGTTCTAGGGGACCCAACATAACCACAGCACACACAGAGTGCACGACACACGGGCAGGCAAGATACCCACACACGAAATAAAGAGTAAATCTCTGGAGACAGGGTCTCTCGCTGAACTTGGAGCTTGTCCAATCAGCTACACTGGCTGGTCAGCAGACCCCAGGGATCCTCCTATCTCTGCCTCTGCATCCCCAGTGCTGGTATTACACGTTTGAGCCTAGCTTCTTTTCTTTTTTAAAGCTGTGTGTGAGCAGGGCACAGGCTTGCCCAGGCCCTCAGGCTTGTGGGGTAAGCACTTCATTTTCTTCTCAGCTCCCTGTTAAGTACTTTAGACACATCGACAATCATCATTCCATAAAGCACAGCTTTCTGGGAGCTCTTAAGGATATGGCACAAAAAGGGACCTAGGATGACCTGGAGTCCTGTGGTACCCTGCCTTGCCTCGGGCATTGAAAGCAAGAGAATGCAATGAATATGAGTGTGATACTTATAATCCCAGCACTTGGGAGACTGAGACTGGAAGATGGTGAGTTTAAAGCCAATCTGGCTGTATCTATGAGTCTGCCTGCTATAGAGCCAAGCTGCTGATCCTACCACCTCCTGGTCACGGGACGATGACATCGACAACATCATCATCATCAACATCATCATCATCCCTATCATCATCATTGTGTGTATATGTGTGTGCACTTATGTGTGTGCACTTATGTATACATCTATACAGAAGCCAGAGTTGGTGCTGGGAGTTTCCCTTAATCCCTCTCCATTAGAGATGGCTCTGATCTCCTACTTCCGAGCCCAGGTGCCTGCTGCAAACTGCTAGCTGAACTTAGCTTCTGGGGCTGTTCATGACAGAGGGCTCAGCAGAACCCCAGTGCACCAGAAGCAGTCCACTGCGAGGGCAGATGAGTGACCTACCCCAGCCAGAGATGTAATGAAGTGAAGTGGTGACGGAGTCTCACAGCCCTGACATCTGAGGTTCGACGACTCTTTCTGAACCACCCGGGGTTTGGCAACATCCTTGGCTGCTACCCACTAGATGCCATGGCCGCACCCACCCACCCACCTCATGTTATCATAACCAGAAATGTCTTCAGAACTTTCCAAATGCCCTCCAAGAGACAAAAGTCACCCCTCGCTGAGAATCGACAGTGGGTGGGATGGAGGGGACTTGCAGAGTAAAGGGAAGTCGGGGTGGCCACAGAGGGTGCATGCCCAGGCAGAGTGCAGAGATGAGCCCTAGGGTCACTGATGACTCAGCAGACACGGAGAGCAAAGGCGGGGTTCGTCATCCCTTTGAACTGAGGCCACCTATGGCAGTCTTTATTTGACACAGGGAAAACCCAACACATCAAAGGTCGGATGACCATAGGCCACACAACTTCCCAAGCCAGCAAGTGACCTGGGACCTAAGGGATTAGGCAAAGCCTTTCTGACCCCCAGACAAGGGCCACTGCTCCCTCCCCAGCCATTGCCACACCGACAGGCCTTTGGCAATCTGATTCCCATCAGGAGGCAGCCAGGCTTTTCTCTGACTTCCCTTAATCCTGCCAACCACTATGAAAAGATTCAGTGAGGCTAAGTGGCTGGCCTAGGCCAGACAGAACTGGCTGGAGCTGAGCCAGGATTTCAACTGTCTCCTAACGCCTCTGCCTCTTCCTCCACTCCAGTTCCCAAGCACGTAAGCTGCAGGCTGCCCTGGGTCTGCCAGGGTCGCCCTGAAGCTCTGTCCACCTTCTGTGGGGGTGAGAGAGAACAGGGTAACCATAGAGGCAAATGGCAGGTATGGGTGCCTCGCTGAGGGGCTTCATATGCAAAGGCTTGGAAGCTGGAAAGAATGACCTGCTTCCTGGCCCACAGTTCCACACTGCTGTCTGGTCCCCAAAACAATCCTGGACATGGAGAAAGTGTGAGCCTGGTTGGCTCCCGATGAACTAGAAACCTGGAGGGAAGCTATAGGGAGAGAAGGAGGGGGTGAGCAGCCCCTTTAGCTAGCTGTGGTCACCTATGCAGCAGACTTGGGGAGGCCTGTGCTGAACCCATCCACCCCAGCACCAAGAGCAGCAGCAACTTTGGCATCCATATCTAAAGGCTGAGGTCTGTGCATGGCAACACACACCTTTAATCCCAGAACAGGGAGGCTGAGACAGTTGGATCTGAATTCAAGGCCATCCTGGTCTATATAGTGAGTTCCGAGCCAGCTACAACTACTCAGTGAGACCTCGACACCAGCTCCCTAATCCTTGTAGGGTTGAAGATCAAAGGCTCCCTTCATTTTAAAAGAGCTCCCAAAGGATGCACAGTCAACCTTAGATCCTAAAGAGGGGGAGACAGACCGACAGGAAGGTGGGCTGAGGGGCTCACAACCACTCCACGAGGCTCTCATTCCAAGACTTCCTCGAAGTCAATCCTGGAAAGCTAGATGTGGAAGCCTAGCCTGGCCCCACCTGTAGAGGCCATCTGGAGTCAGGCCCTGGCCCAACACCATGATGAGAATGTGACCGGCACTCTGAACAAAGCGTGCCAGCAAGGCCAGTCAAAGAGGGGACCTTCTATCACCACTGTTCCCACACAGGCAAGGGGTGCATGCAGTGCGGCCAACCCTACTTCTCACAACACTGTCTCAGATGGGCAAGTCAAGGCTGGCAGGGAACAAGAGCTTACAGCCAGCAAAAGAAAAGACCCAGGGTCAATTCATTCCAGAGCTGACACAAACAGGGGTGAATCTGGACCTGGCAGTTAGCATCATTGAGGTGACACCACAGATAAACAGGAAGTCCTCCCCTTAGGGAGGCAGACCTCAGGAACAAGGGACACTGGCCTTTCTGAGTGACCTTGGACTGTGCCTCTCCTTCCACAAGCTTTCGTATCCCTTCTGCTGAAGAGGGGCCAGCAATGGCTGTTCTTTAATTAAGAGGTGCCTGACTGGGTCAAGAGCTTCACACACACACACACACACACACACACACACACACACACACACACACACACACACACACACGTTCTTCACACTTATGCCAGGCTCAGAGAAAGGGACAACCCAGGTCACACAGTAAATGGGGAGCACTGAGAATCGGAAACTGGCCCTCCCAGTTCCCAATCCCTGCTCTCTCCTTTCCTACCACATAGAGGTCTTTACAGGCTACTACGCCCCCATTTCTTTGCTGTTTGCTTCTCAAGCCTTCACTGCATATTGACTGTGGACAGGCTGCCTTCTGGGCACTGGGGTGGGGTTGAGGAGCGGACCCAAGCTTACACCAGCTCCTTCTGAAAGGAATGACAGGACCCAGAAAACACCAGGATTTCTTGTTACTTATCTTTTGAACAGTTCTCTCACTACTCTACAATGATGTGGTCATTAACTCCTGGGCTCTAGCAATCTTCCTGCCTCAGCCTCCAGAGCAGCTCCATCCACAGGCACACATCACCACACCCCAGAGAGAAACAGCAAGCTGTTTACAGTACACAGGGATCCATCTGACGCCAAACACAAAACTACTTCATTTCATTTCTGTCCTGCAACCGGGCTTGGTCATCAGATGGAGGACACAGATGGAGAACACTGAGATCCCAGGGCAGCTGCCCGAGATAAGCTCTAGAATCTAGGGATGTCTCCCCCATTCTCTCTTCTACCCTTACTCAGTGGGGCTGTGGTGCGGAGGCCAGCCCAGCTAGGTTTCTGGAGCAATCCGTGGCAGTCACCTTAGCCTTCTGCCATCAGAAGAAAGGGACAGCCTGGGTCATAGGGGAAACGGGGAGCACCGAGGACCAGAAACTGGGCCTGCCATGAAGGTGACAATGTTCAGAAAGGGGCCTGTAGATATGAGCTAAGAAGGCCTCTACATCCCCTACCCACTGCCCTGAGGCTTGCTGGATGGCAAAATTCATACTTGAAATGGACAGGGGCTCTCAGCACCAGGGAAAAGAAACCCTTGACCAAACTGATTAATGACTACAGTGTCCTGATATGTCCCTTTTCTCTGCCCAGGACAGAGTGATTCATTTTTTGTTCTCTAAGGAGGAAAACAAGAGGCAGCCAGGCCCGACTCCTGAGGACACAGGGCAGCACCAAGGATGACCTAGGAGGCTTGCCACCACACTAGCAAACTCCAAGACTCAACTCCATCTGTGCAATTAACAAGCACATCCTCCCCTCCAGGACAACAGCACTCAAAATGGCACACGGTCGGTCAGTCGGGCTAGGAAGGCGACAATGGAGGGGGATGAGGGCTCGTTTCTCCCTCACTAGAGGCTGAGATGCCAGCAATCTGCTTAAAATGACATCAGAGCACATCCAGGGACAGGGAGCTCCCAGAGGGATGAGATCCTCCCTCTGTCATTCCAAAAGAGGCCCAGGCTACATTCCAGAAAGCCACATCTAAGGGAGAAGCCTGGACTTCCTGGGAGCCTCCCCAGGGGTCCAGGAGAGCCAAAGCATTTTCTATCTATCTGTATCCTTCTGCCAGGACCCAAGGGGTGGGGGTGTCAACCCAGCCAGGGCTTTCCCATGCCTCATGGAGACCCAGGTCAGCAGCAGCTGGAAGTCTGCTAAATATATCTCCTCTGCTCTTGTAGCCTCCTGAGACCCAGCCTGCCCAGCTGTGAAAGACATCCCCAGACCACCTGAGCTTCCTTCTGGATCTGGGATAACCCTGGAAGCTTGTAGGCCATGCCACACGACCAGAGCAAAGCCCTGCTCCCAGATCCCAGGCTCTCCCCTCTTCCTCATCCCAGAGCTGCCCCACGGGCCACGGGTGGAGGCCCAGCTACTTACCCAGGTAGATGTCTCCAAAGGACCCACTGCCGATCTTTCGGCCCAGGCGATACTTATTTCCCACACGCAGCTCCATGCTTCAACCTTGCTGCGGGAGAAGCAGAAACAGGTCATAGACCGGACCTCCAGCACCAGAGGGCCCGGACCCTCCCTCCACTGGCTTCTCCCTTCCACCGTCTGGGAAGCAATCTGGCTTCACTTTGCTCAAGGGCAGCCAGGTGTCAGGTAGTCCTCATGCCCACACACCTGGGCATGGCCGAGGCAGGTTTAGAACAAGTTTTCACTTAGTTCAGAAACGATGGGCTCTGAGCCAAGGCCCAGGAAGGGAATGCCAAGCAGACCCTCCAATGTGAGCCTGCTCAGAGGAAGGCTGGCTACAATGGGCTAAGGCCCTAAGTCAAGGACAAAGGGTTAATAGGAAAGTAAGTCCCATGTCTAATGTCTTGTGCTCAGCAGTGAATCTCCACCAATCCTTACAGGCAATGCTTTTTCTGCATATACTCTGGAGACACTGAAAATACCCTAGGGACATCCTGGACCCCAGAAATCTGACAGAAATAGGAGGAATGGGGGTCCACAGAAGTAGACCACCCTGAAGACTGTCATAGCCCCTGTCAGCAAGTTCCAACCTCCAGGATAAAGGGAAGAGCTCCACAGAGCTCCTTGGCACCATGAGACTCCTGAGGCCACTGGGTACCCACCTCTATTCCTGCCTCTGGGCTGCTAGGCTCACAGAGGGCTAAGCTGACCAGTTCCAGCAGGCCCCGCATGAGAGGACCTGATCCACACTCAGAAAGGGAAGGCAAGGCGCCTCACCATGCCTCCCAGGCGCTACTCAGGCCGGAGAGAACCATTTCTCAGGCCTTTCTACACAGATCTCTTGGGTGGACTCTTGAAGACTAGGAGGGTTTCCTGAGACAGGCCCCGTCCCTGTGGGGCTCAGCTGAACAGCCGGCTCCTTCCTCAGAAGAGGCGGAGGCCTCAAGCCCATGGATAACAAGGAATGGACCATCGTGGCAGGGATCCCTCTGTACTGGCCTGGTAGAGGTCCGGGTACCTGTATTCCAGGCCAGCAAAAAAAGAAGACTCAATGAATGGGGGCAGTTTGGGCTGCTGGGGAATGGGGGGGCAGGGAATAGTAAACTATGACCCAGGGAGATGGGGGTCTCTTCCGCCTATGCCTCTGCTTGGTTACACATGAGCTGGGCACTCCTTTTGCAGATCCCTAGCCTGGAGTGGCCTTGCTACCATCCCCACAGCACCCAACAGCAAGCCAATGGCAGAAATCTCACCTAGGACCAAACAGGGGTCTGGCTGGCCCACCTGGTGGCCTCCTACTCAGAACTTATTTCCCTCCATGCTTGAGAAGTAAAACTGAAGGTGAGACAGTGACTGGCTGGCTGGCTTGGGGGGGAGGGGGCTCTGCCCCTTCCCTGTGTCAAGCCTGCCCCCAGCTGCCAGGCCTGGAAGGAAGCCAGGAGAGATTCACTAGGGCTCCCTGATCAGCCCGAGAGCAGAGCCAGGAGAGACAGCCTAGCCTAGGACTAGCTCCCAGAGAGCCACTAGTTCTTCCACCAGCCACAAGGAAGTGGCTGCCACTGGGTGCCAGCCAAACTCCAGGCTCTTCATCATGGGTCTTTGCCCACATGGCTGGCCTGGCCCAGCTGAGTTGCCGGGGCTGCCAACAGCAGAACTGCACATCTGCAGAAAACCCACCAGCCTGGCACCACGGGTCCACACATGGTCCAGCTTGTTAAGTGCACCCGCCAAGGGGAACATGGGAGTAGAGGATCACCCTGATGATCCTAATGGGAAAGGGAGGGGGGAATGGCTGTGTACTCACAAACAACACCCCCCAAAAAGCCAGGTTTCCACTAACGCCAACTCGGAGACCATACATGGCATCTGGGAAAGCCACAGGTTAGGAAAGGCACATAAATATACTGCACCCTATATTACATAAATACCCACGCCAGGTTATATAAATACCAGTGCCCTCTGTCTGGGAGTCTTACATAAATACACTGCACATGACCCCCAAGCCCCTCTCCACTCAAGGCTCTCTGCACAAAAGGGGAGAGAGCTACAATCATCAACCCTGCAGGACCCCGCCAATGGTGGGGTCTCCCTACCCTGGAAACCAGAGCCCTGGAGGGAGTCTAGCCTGTCCCAGCCCTCCTCCACTTAAAAGCCCCCCCACCCAAAGAATCGACTTCGAGGTGGGGGCTTCTTCAGGGACTCAGAGTAGCTTTCCAATTCTTCACTCCGTCCCTTACGGGAGGGGTGGGGGAAGGGAATAAACAAAGTTAAAAAAAAAAAAAAAAAGGTGGCCATGAGGAGTCAAGACTTCTCAGCTGGTTAGAAAAATTACAACTACAACCAGCCGGGCACATGGGCAGTCCCGTGTCACCACCCCCCCCCCCGCAACACACACACACACCTCCCGACACACACACCACCCACCTTCCACAGGGCCAAGACCCTAGTCAATGAATCAGTGGAATAAAAACTGAAGGAACACCCCAAACCTAGGAAAGGCGTCCCAAACGCAAGTATTCATTGGAACTGCACCCCTTTCTCTCTCTCCAGATCCCCTTTCCAGGGGGAGGTTATACTAAGAAATATGTGGGGAAACTCTGGACAAAGTAGGGGGAGGGGGCGGCCTAAGTCGAAGCCCTGCCTCTGAGGCGCCCAGGCACCCAGCTTTCAGAGGCTTGAAGCACAAGGCTGTCTCGCACACCGCAATGAGAATCCAAGCGATAAATAACCCCCTCCCTTCTTCTCGCCACAAAGGAAAACAAAGCCGGTGGCCCGGGTGACCACGCACCCCATCACTTAGGACCCCCGCGCGCCCCCACCCTCCACGAGAACGGCCTCAGTGACCCGGAGCCCAGGGCACAGAGGAGGGGCCGCGGGCGGCCCGGAACCTGAGCGCCCCCGGGACCCCAGCCAGGCTCCTGCCGCAGGTCCCCCGCCCCAACCCGGGGCCGCCTCGGTGCACCCGGCGGCCTGCGAAGCGCCCGTCCCCTCCGCGTCCCCGGCTGCGCCTTTGTCCTCACGGGCGGCGCCCCCAGCCCTGCGCGGACGCGCGTGTCCGCCCCGCGCTCGCGCAAAAAGAAAACACAAAGAGGCGGAGGGAACCCCGCTTCCCCGGCCCCCGATGCTCACCGCGCCGGGGCGGCCCGCCGGGGCGGATGCCAGAGGATTCGCCGGGCCGCGGGCGCGCCAGCCTCTGCCCGGCCCGCTGCGCTGCGCTCGGCCCGGCCGGGCTCAGGCTCCGCGCTCCGCGCTCCGCCGCCTCCCGCCGCCCGCCCCCGCCGCCGGCTCGCGCGCTCCCGGCCCGCGCGCGCGTCCCCGCGGTTCCCATTGAGCCCCGGGCCCGCCCGCTGATGTCATCCCCCGCCCCCCGCCGCCGCCCCGGAGGATTTAAAGGGCCCGCAACCCCTGGGAGCGTGTTCTGACACTGCTACCCTGGGTGAAGGGGCACACAAAACTAAGATTTCCTATACTCAGGCCTTCCTGCCCTATCTCCATCCAAAGCTAAGGGGGACCACCCCCCAAGAATCAGCTGAGACTCTTGGCACTGCAAAAGAGATTTAGGGCTCGGTGGCCTGAAGGCTGGAGAGAACACTGGCCAGGCGCTTTGGGGCTAGGGACGGAGGGGCGTGGACAAGGACCAAGGATGTAGCCAGAGAAAACTCCAGGCAGACGCTTCTTTTCTTTGCTCTGTCCCCTCTGCTGCTCAGATCCACTGGACAGTCCCTTAGATCCCAATGTAGTTTCACCCATTGAGCCCTCCTGACCCCCACCAAGAACTCACACGTGAGTCAGGGGCCCAGAGGTGCTCATTCAACCAAGTCATCCCCCAGACAAGGCCTGGGTTTCCTTAACTGCAAAGGAGGAGGAAGGACCATAGCCTTCCCAGGTCACGGGAGAGTTAATGAAGGCTTCCTACCAGCTTCCAGCTCAGCCATGAAAGGTCCCAGCACAGGGCTATTAAAATGATGATATTTACACTGGGTCATGCAAAGCTGCAACTTATGACACACCTACATTCTCTCTCACTCACACACACACACACACACACACACACACACCTGTTACTGTGGACCCAGTACCTCTGATCACCCCGGAAGCACGTCTCCCAAAGAGTCACCCCATAATAACTGCATCTTCTCCCCAAGGCTTGAGGGACTTAATTAGATGCTTTCCAAATTGCTGGAAGACCTATAGACCAGGTCCTATCACAGGATAGGATACCGTGTGCCAGAGAGGGCAAAAGGTCTGCCCAGACCCACACGGCCCAGCAAGATGGCTGCATTCATTTGGTGGTCCTGGGGATGCCGAGAAGAACAGCAGAATGAGGAGGAGCTGCCTCCAGAGGCACATCTGTGATGGCAAACCAGGCAACCGGCTCTCTGTACCACCTTTGCCCAGGCAGGGGCTATCAGCCACATGTAGGCTGAGCTTGGCCTGCTTGGTGCTTTTTGGCTTCGGGCTTGTCAATTGATTCACAATTGGCAGATTTTGTATGACAGGCCCACATTTCTCTCCTGAGGCCTTGGCCACTCAGGGCACAAGTCCTCACCAGAGGCAGCTGGTCTGGACTGCAGTCAGCCTCAGTGGTCAGAGTCCAGGCAGTGGGGCCCTGGCAAGATTGAGCAGAACACAGCAAGCATCAATGTCCTCCTATCAATGTTACCACCCAACCTTCCAACCTGGGCCCAGCTTTCCAAATGTGGGCCTGCTCTGCTGCAGTGCCAGGAGAGGCATCCAGCTCATTTAACCCTCTCCAGTGAGGACGGCAGACAGAGCTGATGTTTGCTCTGTGGCTTCCAGAAAGGGAATTGGAGGTACTTAGCCCTCACTCGGGGGTATGGATCAAGGGTGAACCTGTCTAAAGATGGAACCCAGCCAACTCTGCCTAAAGCCACTCTCCTCCCCTTCTTGGTCATCGCAGGTCCTTTGGAACAAATCTTCAGTCCGGAGTCCACTGTCCCAGCTTCCCTTCCTCATCCTGTCACCTGCCTTCCATTTCAGGACTTGCAGCCTCTCCTCGGCCCACACCCTCCAGCTATAGAATCTCTGCTGGGTATCCAGGAGTAGCTGGTCCCTAGTTCCGAGACACACACACACACACACACACACACACACACACACACACACACCAGACCTGCAGAGGGGTACAGGATGGCTGGACGCCCTCCTAGACTTTCCCTCGGAGATCTACCCTCTTTGGAAGGATGCTCCCCACACAGTTGCCTGTTGCCTGAGCCTCTTCCTTCCTACACCCCCATGAGTCCAAGCTGTGAGTCCTCTACAGAGCTTTGCAGCTGAGCTCTAAGGGGAAACAGCCGTGACGCAAAACTCAGTGGAGAGGGAGGGAAGGGGGGAGGCTTCTCCCAAGCAGAAACCCTGCCTCATTCTAACAGCCAAGGGCCCTGCCTTCAGCTCACTCAGCATTACCTCTCAAAGATCCTCCCTCCTCAACTTCCAGCTTTTAAACCCAAAGGTGTGGCTGGATGGCATCCCACCCTAGCCAGCCTCCGCTCACCCACAAGATGCAGGCAGAGAAACCCAGCTCACCAGGGACCACACCAACTTTTTACAGTTCTGAGTGGTCAGGAGCAACAGATTCGCCCCCGC
>NW_022196893.1:10171913-10174376 GCF_008632895.1 Mastomys coucha
CTGGACATTTGTACTGTTTCTTACTTTCATACCCCTCCTGTCTCAAAAAAAACAAAAAACAAAAACCAAAAAATCAAAAAACAAAAAACAGCCAGGCAGTGGTGGCACACGCCTTTAATCCCAGCACTTGGGAGGCAGAGGCAGGCAGATTTCTGAGTTCGAGGCCAGCCTGGCCTACAGAGTGAGTTCCAGGACAGCCAGAGCTATACAGAGAAACCCTGTCTGAAACAAAACAAAACAAAAGATAGGAGAAGACTAATTTCACAAGGTTGTCCTCTGACCTCTACATGGGCTCTGTGACACCTATGTAGCTCCACCCACATATCATCAAACAAACTTTAAAACCGGTTGTATAAAATCCATTTGGGAGTCCAGACCTCTGCACTCCGTTGCCCACAAACACTCAGTGCTGTGACACACTCTGGGGATACATGTGTTGTTGTTTATCTTCTGTCTCCCACTTAGAGGACTTCAGTCCATGGAAGCAGGAAGTTGACGCTGTTTGGCCTCCATGGTGCTGTGAATATAATAGTGCCTGGCACCTGGGATGCATTTAATAAATAGCTGATGGAAAATGGACAGCGAAGAGGCTTGTGTCCCCGCCCCTCCCCCCCCCTTCATTCAAACCCGAAGCAGCGCTATCTCCTGCTATCAGGCCCTAACAGCAGACCACACTGTCAGCCTTGACTCATGAGATGCATCGATCTTCAGAACAGACAGTGACCTGCCAGAAACCTCACACAGTGACCTCACACAGGCTTGTGAGGGGACTAAGCCCTTAGTACCCTCGTTCTGGCTCCCGCTCCAAACTGTCCCATAAAGAAGCAACTCCAGAGGTGGTACAGGCATTTGCCCCCTAGCCTGACAACCTGCATCCTGGAACCCAACTGGTAGAAGGAGAGAGCTGACTTCAGCAATGCGTCCTCTGCCTGCCATGGCACATGCAACAATAAATGTAAATTTAAGGCACTAACGTGGTTCAGCAGTTAGGACCACCAGAGCCATGTCTCCAGCCCTCATAAACATAAACATTTTTAAATTACAAATAAGTATTTTAGCCAGTCATGGTGGTGAATAAATACCTTTAATCCCAGCACTCTGGAGGCAAAGGTAGGTAGGTGAATCTCTGACTTCAAAGCCAGCCTGGTCTACAGAGGGAGTTCCAGGACAGCCAGAAAAAAAAAACTGTCTTGAAAAACTAATAACAATAACAACGATAGTAATAATAAATATTTTAAAGCTCTGGCCTCCCAGTCAGAGAACTGCAGAGCCCCAAGGGCTCCTTACTTCCCTCCACTGACTGACTTCCACCCCTACAGGCTGATGTCCAAGGAGACTGCGGAGCTGGAAACAGGAGTCCTCATGATTATAAGAGGCTGGCTTCTGGGCGTGGGTGCAGTAAAGCACACTTTCCCAGCAGCTCCGAAGCAGAGGCAGGAGTAAGTTTGAAGCCAGCCTGATCTACACAGCAAGCTCCAAAACAGCCAGGGCTACATGCGGAGTCTCTGTCTCCAACAACAACAACAAAACCAAGAGACTGGAGAGATGGGTCAGCAGTTAAGAGCTCATACCAGTTAAGAGCTCATACCAACTGCTCGTGTGGGAAGCCCACAGTCACCTGTAACTTCAGCCAGGGGGTCCAACACCTCTGGGCACATAACCACCCTACACACACACACACTCACATAACTAAAAATTAAAAATAAATACTTAAAACAACAACAACAAAAGAAAGAAGGAAACGGTGTTCAAGCGCTGAGCCTTCTGCCTTCTAACCGGACAACCCTAGGCAACTTCCTTAAAGCCTCCAGGGCCCAGTTGTAAAGCATAGGATGATAAAGATTAAACATCCACAAATCGCTGTGTGGGGCACACACCTCTGAGCCTAGCACTTGGGAGGCAGAGGCAGACGGATCTCTGAGTTCGAGGCCAGCCTGGTCTACAGAGCGAGTTCCAGGACAGCCAGGGCTACACAGAGAAACCCTGTCTCAAACACAAACAAATCCACAAAAACAACTTTGTTCAGAAGAAGGCCCGAGTAGGAAGCAGTTGTAGGTCATTTTCCAGCTCGTAGAGTTGACTTACATCAGGGTCTCTTAACTAGGATTCCTTTAGTACTGTAAGCTATACCCAGTCACTTCCTGCCTCCTTCATTCCTCCTCCGAGGAACAACAGCCAGCCTCTTCAGGGGTGAACTAGGTTGGGAAGCTGCAGACCAAACTGTACTCATTTGGACCACTAGACTGGCCTGCCCCTCTTGCTCTGAGCTTCTGAGGTACCAGCAGGAAGCCCCTGGGAGGCTTTCCCAAGACCTCTGAGGTGTAGCTGAAGAATGTTCCCCCAGGGGTTTGCTAGCCTGTGAATGCTGCCCCACTGTTCAGCTGGGCCCAAACTCCCAGTCCCTAGATGTTCCACAGGCTCTCTCTCTCTCTCTCTCTCTCTCTCTCTCTCTCTCTCTCTCTC
>NW_022196893.1:10174504-10178337 GCF_008632895.1 Mastomys coucha
TCTCTCTCTCTCTCTCTCTCTCTCTCTCTCTCTCTCTGTGTGTGTGTGTGTGTGTGTTCTTCCAGCCACAGGCAGCTGGGTCTTTCTTCTAGCAAGCTGCTGGTAATCCCATAATAAGCCATCCAGGTCAGGCCCCTGGAGTGGATCCTCCTTCAGAGCCAGGAGACCTGGCTGCAGGAGGTTTGAGTCCCACCTGGTCTCTGAACGTCATTGGAATCTTGCAGAGTTCAAGTCTCTGAGAGCCAAGTGAGATGACCTGCATAGGTTTTCAGTCTCCCTGCCCTATGCCCTGGGGTGGGGCTGGATGGGAACCATCTGTGTTCCATTTTGGGGAATTCCCCAGGGATACATGAGCCTGGGCTCAGTGGGAAAGGCTTGCCTCCTGCCACCCCCTACTCAAAACGGAGCTCTTCTCTCTTCTCTCTGTCCCCACTCTATTGAAAACTGCCACCAACCCCTGCTTTTCACCTGGATACTCCAGTAGCCAAATGGCCACTAGCACCTTGTCCTCAGCGGCCGATACACCTACTGATGAAATCCACACACGAAGCCGGGCAGTGGTGGCGCACACTTTTGATCCCTGAGCTCAGGGGGTAGAGGCAGGGGGAATCTCTGAGTTCTCTAGAGCCAGCCTGGTCTACAGAGTGAGTTCCAGGACAGCCAGAGAAACCCTGTCTTGAACCACCACTACCCCAAAAAGAAAAAGAAATCCATCCACACTTGCTCGGGGCCATGGTGATCTGGCTCCTAAGTACCTTAGGCCCACCCCACACCTCCCTTAATGGTTTCTCTGTACCTCGGAGCCTTTGCTTAGAATGTCCTGTCCCAGACTCTTCAATGGCTGCCTGTACTTATGGCTCAAGTCACTGCTTAAAGACTTCCCTTCTCACCCAGCTCTGGTACTGTGGAGTTGAACCTAGGGCCTCACAAAGCTATAGTCTGAGCCTCTTTCTACCTTTTGTCTTGAGATAGACACTCTAACCCTAAGTTGCCCAGGTTGGCCTTGAATTTTCAATCCTCTTTATCTCTTAAGTACCTGTGAATCCAGGCCTACATCAATAGGGACTTTTTTTTTCTTAAAGATTTATTTATTTTATGTGTATGAGTGTCTTGCCTGCGTGCATGTATGTGCCCATCGATGGTTGTGAACCATCATGTGGATACTGAGACCTGAACCCTGGTCCTCTGCATGAACAGTAAGTGCTCTTGACTGCTGAGCTCTCTCTCCAGCCCACAACCACACGGTCACAAGTGGACTTCTTCTCTGTCCTCTAGAGGAAAGCCTGCTTTATTTTCTTCGCACTACTGAGGCAGGCGGAAAGACTGGTTTTTGTGTCCTTGAACATAAGCTGCAAGAGAGAGAATCCTTGGGGATGGAGTGATGGCTCAGCAGTACACACAGCTCTTCCAGAAGTCCGGAACTCATCTCCCAGCATGCACGTCTGGTGGCTCACAACTGTCTCAACTATCTCTAACTCTAGCTCCTAGAGATCTGATACCTCTGGCCTTTGAGGGCACACTTGTATGCATGTGTGTGTGTGTACAATACCTGGTGGCTCTTCCCTTCTCCCAGTGGCTCTCTGTCAGCCTGCTGTGCTGGGCCAGAGATGAGCAAAACGTAAACAAGCAGTGGCAGGTTATTCCTTTAGGACATCGGTTTCTAGAGGGGCCAGGAGTCCTCACCACAAGAAACTCTAACATCTCCCACACACCCCAAAGACCCTTCACCCTACCCAAGGCTTGGCCCCGTCTCCTCACCTCCCTAGCCCTCTAACCCATGCCAAGTGATGTCTGCCCCTTGCTTGTAAGGCTCCAAGCACATGCCTCCTCTGCTGTCTGGGAAGTGAGGACCCCCTTCCTGGGGACTCACAACCCCTTATTATCTGGGGCTTGGGATGGGGATGAGGATGAGGATGAGGATGGGGATGGGGATGGGGATAGGGATGGGGATGAGGATGAGGATGAGGATGGGGATGAGGATGAGGATGGGGATGAGGATGAGGATGGGGATGGCGATGGGGATGGGGATGAGGATGAGGATGAGGATGGGGATGGGGGTGGGGGTGGGGATGGGGATGGGGATGAGGATGAGGATGGGGATGACTTCTCCTCTTCCTCAGCTCAGTGACTCACTGACTCATGCTCTGGCCGAGTCACATGCCTGTGCACAAACACTTCCTGATGCCAGCTCCTTTGAGGGGCCCAAGAGGTCCGCTCCAACCTGCCCACCCAGACTTGAAGATCAACCATGGGGTTTGTCCCACATAAGAAAGACGGGCAAACAGTAGTGAGAGAACGTTCTAGAGAGGAGCTGCTCACTTGCTCTGTCCCCAGGGCAATTCATGACACCCCCTGCCCCACCGGGTCAGTACTACCACTGTGCTACACCCCAGTGCCCAGGTTGGTCTCATGGTCTTAGACTCAAGGACCTCTCTCCTCAGGCTCCCAAGTGTACCATCATACCCAGCCCTGTTTACGCTTAACCTGCAACAGAGCACTGACCAAATACAGCTCTGACTTGTTCCCACAGTCAGACTGCCACCTGCCCTTAAACCGTGTCTGCAGAGAGTCAGGGAGTTGACAGTGTGGTGGAGGGAGTTAGGATTTGAGAGACTGGGGAGGTAGGAGTCTGGATATACCCAGCAAGCACACTACTTCAGCCATTTCCCACTCCTGGGATGCTGGTCAGCTGAAACCCAGGATCTACCCTCACACAGATGGTCACATGCTCCCTCCAACAACCCTAGGACTCTGAAGGAAGCATCTAATAGAGTGTTCAGGACAGTTTTGAACCTTGAGTGCAGATTGGGGTTGGGGGAGAGAGGCAGGTGGAGCGCCAGAGTTGGCCTGTGTGGGATAGACAATATGCCTGGCTGCCATTTGGACATTTCTCAGGCATTTGGTTTAATTCTTCAGCAGTCTTGTGAGCAGAAGGACAAGCTCACGAGGGACAAGAGTCCCTACTTGTGTACAAGGAGAAAGCCAAGGCTCCCAGAGCTCACAAGAATTGGAGTGCCTACACTCAGGGACTCTGTGATAGCCTAGTGAGCTTATTGACCCATCCTGGAGCCTGCTCTGCCTCTGCCTCCGTGACACTGGCCAGTGGAGAACTGCTCCTGGGACCTGAGGTCCCCACTCAAGAGTCCCCTTGTGCTTCAGGACCCCATAAACCACTCCCCGGGGATGCTGGTGACCACTCAGGATGCTGTGTCCATTGAGTGGGCTGCATCTCTCAGAAGGCAGAGCCAGAGAAGATCCTTCTGAGTTCCAGCCAATCTAGTCTAGGTTACGAGTCCCAAGCCAGCCAGGGCTACATAGTAAGATGCTGTCTCAAAAACAAAACAAACACAACAGCAAAAAACACACGTATACAAACAATACAAAATTAGCAGTGTCCATGGTTGAGCCTCTGCACCTACAGGCAAAAAGCAAAGACAGAAAGAAAAACCACAGCCGGGCGGTGGAGGCACATGCCTTTAATCCCAGCACTTGGGAGGCAGAGGCAGGTGGATTTCTGAGTTCGAGGACAGCCTGGTCTACAGAGAGAGTTCCAGGACAGCCAGGGCTACAGAGAAACCCTGTCTCGAAAAACCAAAAAAAAAAAAAAAAAGAAAAACCACAACTTGTGTTCTTATGCAGCTTCCAACTTGATCTCCTAGATGTTACTTACGTGTACACACAGGAACATGTTCCCATGAGTGTGCATTCAGGTGGAGGCCAAGGGCTGACACTGCTCTTCATCACCGTCCACCTTGTTAGTTTTAGTATCTATCTCCTCCCCCCTCCCCTCTCCCCTCTCCCCTCTTCTCCCCTCCTCTCCCCTCCCCTTCTCT
>NW_022196893.1:10178439-10179714 GCF_008632895.1 Mastomys coucha
CCCTCCCCTCCCCTTCCCTCCCCTCCCCTCCTCGCTTCTCTTCTCTTCTCTTCTCTTCTCTTTCCAGGCTGGTCTTACTGCCTCTGCTGAGAACAATCTCCTTTTGGACACCACCTTAATTTTGACATGGGGTATGTCTGTGAACATAGAATTCTCCAGTTTGTCTAGACTGGTTGGCCAGCAAGCCCTGAGGATCTGCCTCCCTGGCACTGGGCATAGAGACAACAGCAGCTGCGTCTGCCTTTTCCAATGAGTGCTAGGGCATAAACTCAGACCTCATGTTCACAAGGCAATCACTTCACCAGCGAAGCCATCTCCCAGACTCTATATATTCTACTGTAATATGTATAATACATTCACCAACCTGGCAGAACTTATATGCTGTGGGCATGTGTATAAAACATAGAACATTCATGCTCAAAGCACTTTCACCGGATGGCCAAGTAGGCCACATGTATGTGCAGACACAGATTCTTCACTGGCTATTCCAAGGTCATGCTGGGAGGTTGGGATTAAAGGATCATTCTGACTTTAGTTTCCCATCTTAGAAATGGCCTGGCAGTGAGATGACCCAGCGGTTAAAAAGCCTGCTTTTTATGAGTCCCATCTCTGGAACTCCTAATAGGAGGAATGAACTAACTCTACAAGTTGTCTTCTGAGCTCACATGTATGTTGTGGCATTCACACACACACACACACACACACACACACACACACATGCACACGCATACGCACATACACATATGCACACACGCATGCACATGCATACACATTAAACAAACAAACAAATGTTTTGAAAATTGTCACCACTCTGACAGAGGATCAGAGTTTGGTTCCCAGCACCTATACTGGGCAGTTCACCACCACCTGGAACTCCAGTTCCAGGGGATCTGATGCCCTCTTGTGGCCTCTGCCAGTATCAGGCATACATGTAGTGCACAAACATACCAGTAAAACACTCTCCAAGAAGAAAGAGGCAACCAGCATAGAAGAGAGGAAGACATTGGTACTAGATGGGCTGGCTTTGGATCCTGGCTCTGCTCTGGGCCAGTCCACTGCTCTGTGGCTCAGTTTCCTATCTGTGAGATGACGATGTCCCTATTTCACGTCATTGCTTTGAAAGCTGGATATTCTCCATGCTAAGGTGCCTGTTGAGCAACACAAGTCCCTGGGTTCAATTCCCAGCACAAGAGTAAACTTCAGACTGGGGATGGAGTTTGCTTGGTAGGTAGAGTGCTGGCCAGCCTGCAGGAAGCTCTGGCCTTAAGCCTCAGT
>NW_022196893.1:10179724-10182068 GCF_008632895.1 Mastomys coucha
TTAGCTACATAACAGGCTCAAGTCAAGCCTTGATTATGTTTCAAAAATTAAAAGCCAAGCTTGGCATGGCAGTAAAGGATGCTGAGAGATGGCCAGGGACAAGGTTGGTGCTCTGTTGCTCTTTTTTTTTTGTTATCCTTTGTTTCAGCGAGCACAGCTAAAGGTAGTGTGGAACTCTAAAGCTCAAAATCTCCCTCCTGCCTCCACCTCCCAAGTGCTGCTGGGACATGTACCTCCAAGCTTGATGGGAGGTGTGGTTCTTGATCAGATCCATGGAAAAGAAGTAAATGGGTCCCAGGCCCAAGGCAGGGACTTGAGTCTGAGTTCTGGACCTCACAGGCCCTCTAAATGTTAAAAATGTAGCTACACCTGGGCAAAAGTGAGTGGATCCCTGTGAGTTTGAGGCCAGCCTGGTCTACAGAGTGAGTTCCAGGACAACCAGGGCTACACAGAGAAACCCTGGCTTAAAAAAACATACATACATACATACATTCATACATACATACATTGTGGCTACAAAATGAAACCTACTGTCTATGGTTGTGGAGGCGATAGCCCTAACTCTCACAATAGCAGAACATGCCTCCTCTTCGATTCTCAGGTATAAGGGGGCCTGGCTACCAACCACCGGAGACATCAGGCCAGATGGAAAGGGACACCCGATAGACTGGGAGCCCTAACTGCAGGCTCCCGACACTTGTGTGCTATTCCAGGGCTCTCTGCCTTTGCTTCTCATCTGTGGAAGCAGATCACAGAGAAGCTCAAAGCCTCGGAGGGCAGCTGTAGGGTGGGGAGCAGCGGGAACTAACTGCCCACCCTAACAGGAAGCCACCCCCCACCCCCAGTCCTCTACACTTAACATCTGAAGATGGTTAGGAAGCTCGGAAGGGGAGAGGCAGGGTGGGGTTCAGGACTAGAAGTTGACCAGAGTAGGAGGTGTAGTGAGAATCCCAGAGTTTTGATTTCTTTTAAAAACAGAAATAGTATAAGAATGTGCCTTTTTTTGTTTGTTTGTTTTTCGTTTGTTTGTTTGTTTTGGTTTTTCAATACAGGGTTTTTCTGTGTAGCTCTGCCTATCCTGGAACTTAAACTCAGACATCTACCCGTCTCTGCCTCCCAAGTGCTGAGATTAAAGGTGTGTGCCACCACTGCCTGGCTCCCAGGTGCAGGATGTGGAGCCGCTTCGGATTGTCCACAGCAGCTGACTGTGATTCGCCTCGTGCTCTAGCAGAGGCATGGTTTTGCCAGCTGCAGACAGTTTCTGCGATTGTGTGACACTTGGAATTCTAGGAACTTTTCTAAGGGTATATAAATACTAGGGCCCTGACAGGCATGGTGGGTGGTTGTAGGTCATTTGGGGGGGGGGGGGTGCAATTTGTTAGTTGTCATGCTCAAAGAAGAAATAAGAAGAAATTAGATTGCGAGATCTCTCTCCCCTCCATCCTTCTTTCTCTCCTTTCTAGTGATAAGGAGCAATGGGGGTGGGGATGAAGGGTGGGAAAAGAAGAACCCACAAAGTAACAAAGACTGGCTACAGGGAGGCCTGGCTTCTTATGTACTGACAGGTAGTAAATGCATTTGGGAGCTGTCAGACCCATTTCACAGAGGAGGAAGTAGAGACTCCTGTTTGACTCACCCTTGACCCATTCTCTTATCCCAGTCAAGCTCTGAGATCCTGTAGGCTGTGTGGAGGTCAGAGGACAACCTTCAGGAGTCGGCTCTCTCCTCCCACCATGTGAATTCTGGGATCTTCAGCCTTGACAACAAGCCATTTACCTTCCGGGCCATCTCACTGGCAACCCCACCTCCCACCTCCCACATCTCTCCTCCCCCACCCCCATGTGAAATTTTATTTTTATTTTGTTTTTAAAACATTTTTAATGATTTACTTATTCTTATTTTATGTGTATTGGTGTTTGGCCTGCATGTATGTCTGCACGAGAGTGTCCGATTCCCTGGAACTGGAGTTACAGACAGTCCTAAGCTGGCAAGTAAGTGCTGGAAATTGAACCTGGGTTCTCTGGAAGAGCAGCCAGTGCTCTTATCCACTGAGCCATCTCTCCAGCCCCACTCCTGGGATCTGTTTTTTAAAACTGGATCTCATGCATCTTAGACTGGCTTCAAACTCAGAAGGTAGCTGAGACTGACCTTGAACTTTTGATCCAGTTCTGCATGGCATCTGGAGTGCTAGGATTACAGGGTTGAGCCACCACTAGAAGCTGGACCCATGACTTTGTACAAGCTAAGCTAGCATTTTACCGACTTAGCCACTTCCAGCCCCCCACCTCACCTCACCCCTGCTCCAGCCCCCCACCTCACCTCACTCCTGCTCCAGCCCCCACCT
>NW_022196893.1:10182354-10192518 GCF_008632895.1 Mastomys coucha
CTCCAGCCCCCCACCTCACCTCACCCCTGCTCCAGCCCCCACCTCACCTCACCCTTGCCTTTTGATATTTTAAAGACAAGAACTCATACAGCCCGTGCTGCAGCAGAGAATCACCTTGAACCCCTGATCCTCCTGCCTTACTTCCCCAGAGCTGGGGTTACAAACCTATACCACCCTGCCCACGGGAATCTTGAACAAACCTTATCCTCCAGTGCTGTGTCTGCTCTGGAGTTGATCACACAGCCCTCCTGCACCCTCTCCTTCTTCCACTCTGAATCTCTTCCCTAGGCTCATACCAAGAGGCTGATTCTACATGCCTGGTGGTCACTGGCCCTGCCTCTGGGACACTGTGTCTGCCCCATAGAGTGTATGGGCCTATACTGTGCCCCCGGGTGCCTGTCCATCTATTCTGGACCAGAGACCTACATTCTGGGAGACCTCCCTCCTCAGCACCTTCTCTTGGTTGGTCCAAGGCTCCAAATGCACAGCTGCCATTTTGCTAACATTAGCTCCTTTAAGCCTCACACACCTAGCTCTCTGTCTCACTCCTCAGAGCATGGTGGTCTTTCCCAAGTTCCCACTGTTTGGGGGTAAGGCTCCTGACCTCTGCTCTCCAAATGCAGATATTACCTTCATCTGCCTTCACTTCTTTCCTCTGTGAGTTCAGATCAGCGCCCAATCGCTGGTCATCCCCCATATGTAACACTAGCCATTAATAAGAATAATTTTTGAGCGGGGATGTGGTGGCACACCCCTTTAATCCCAGCACTTAGGAGGCAGAGGCAGGCGGATTTCTGAGTTTGAGGTCAGCCTGGTCTACAGAGTGAGTTCCAGGACAGCCAGGGCTATACAGAGAAACCCTGTCTCGAAAAAAAACTAAAAACAAAACAAAACAAAACAAAAAAACAAAGAATGATTACACACACATACCGGGATGAGTAATAGCAGAAGAGATGCGTATACAATGTTGTGAGAAAAGCAAGACGTAGAAACTGTAAATACAGTATAAGGAAACGACGCCCAAACTCCCCAGAGCACAGAAAGACTTCGAGGACATATACCCAAACTCCACAGCAGTTCGGTTTGGGTCCCAGTAACACTGAGGACGTCGTCCCTAGTTTCCTCGGTTCAACAAGTAGTCATTCAAGTGCACACTTCTAAAGACAGCATCATATAAAACAGTAATAATGTATTTGTGGTTTAAGTATTTCAGACCAGCTCCTTCCGGCTTAACTTCCCGAGCCTCAAACACCTCCAAAAACCTAAGTTTTCAAGTTCGGCTAAGTGAGTTTGAGAGCACAGTTCCTCCAGTCACCAGCACCTAGCTCCTTCCAGGCTTTGCCAAGCCTGGCCTCCGAGCTTCTCCTGTGGGGCTTACCTGATTGATGCAGAGAGGTCAGCCTCTGCGGCTTGAAGACGCGCACACCTGTCACTCTAGGTGAGGACTCGCTCACCAGCCGAGCCCTGGAGGAGGGAGTCGGAGGAGGCGGGGCGTGACGTCACCGAGCCCCGCCCCCGACTTCCCGGTCCCTCCCCGGCTTCCCAGCCCTGGGGGTTCATGGTTCTCATGCCTGTTGGGTGAGGTGCTGGACACTTCTGTCTACACTCACGCCCTACGTGCCTGGGCTCCTGGCCATCTGCCCTGCCTCCTCATTCCACCCACTCCCCTGTTAATGTGGAGCTGTCAGACTCTAGGTTGAAGCTAGCTGGAACAGGGAGCAGGGATCTGATTCCCAGAGTTTTCTTCTTTTTGTACAAGCTCCCTTCCTCCCAGCTTTCCCCTATCCTGCCTCCCCCTGCTAAGGGTTCCAGAGACGGAATTATGGAACCCTGTGGGTTGGGTAAAGATCGCCTGGTTGAGAATGCTCCTAAGGTCACATCATTCGCATCACTACACAGGTGGCTCAGGTAAACAGGTCTCTTTGGAAAGGTGCTAGCTATCCCAAAGCTTTTACATACGTGTTTGCCTTGGAGCAGCAAATAAGTTCTCCAAATTCTGTCCTAATAAAGTCATCTGCAATACAAGTAATTATGTTTTTTTTTATATTTATGTAGATATATAGTGGTATAAACTGGAGCGAATCTAAATGTCCAACAAAGTGGAGTATTGATGAATAGCCAAACGCACAATGGATTGTTATGCAAGCTTCAAAGGGTATGTTTACAAACAGCTTATGATAATATGAGGAAATGTTATAATATTAAGGGAATGAAAAGCAGGATGTAGACACAGTCACAGTTGAAAACAAAACACAATTTGTGCACAGGGAAGAAAATGCTCGATGTGCCCTGGGTGGGTGGAGGCACGATGAGGCTTGTTGGAGCCTTCCTTTCCAACCTTGAATGGCCTTATTTCACTGGATGGAGCTCTTTAACTTTGCTCCTGTGCTGAGGGCTTTGTGAACATGAGGCAAGCACTCTTCCACCAAGCCTTCACTTCCTGAAAAGTCCTCCTTAGCAGGGCCTGCAGAGCCCCTCAGCACCCTAACACAGGCCCGGGGAGGAAGAACTCCACCTTCCTGAGTTCAGAGGAGGAAATGAAGGCCTGAGAGGCCCCTTCTCCAGTCACATGACTAGAAGGGGTCAGAGAAGGGCTACTCTGTTCCAAGGCCAAGCAGGCCGCTTAAACTGACTTTTAGGAAGCCCCCAGGCCAAGAGTGCCACAGGCCTCAGTTGGACTAAAGGAACTGGGAAGTGGTCGCCCTCTGCATTGCCTCAAAGGGTGTCCATCATTGGGAGAAGCACCTCATGTGGGGACAGGCCAGCCTGCCCTCCTGTAGCAGGCAAGCCTCTCAGGACCCAGGAGACCCTGGGGTGACCGCTAGAAGCTCCCGGGGGTGTGGGGGGGGGGCGGGGAGGGGACTCAGCTACCAGTTCATTTAGTACCTTTCATAGGGTTTCTGACTAGGTGTGGTAGTAAGCTCAACACTTGGAGAGGCTAAGGCAGGAGGATTGAGTTTGGAGATATCCAGAAGGAAAAGAGGACATTTCAGATATGCTTAAGTGAATATCCTTGACAAACAGCTGGTTCTCTAAGACCCCAACACCAAGTATCATATCCCGTCATTCCATGCTCCACATCAAGTACCCCTGATGTGTCAATTCAATGTGTACACCCATCCACTTCACCATCATCACCATCATCACCATCATCACCATCATCACCATCACCACCACCACCACCACCACCACCACCATCACTATCATCGCTACCATTACCATCACCATCACCATCACCATCACCATCACCATCACTATGATTACCATCACCATCACCATCACCACCATCACCATCATTACCATCACCATCACCATCACCACCATCACCATCATCACCATCTTCACCATCAGCACCACCATCATCATCATTACCACCACCACCACCACCACCACCACCACCACCACCACCACCACCACCATCACCACCACAAGTGCCCCTTAGGGGCAGGAGAAGTGGCTCAGCAGTTAATAGTACTGGCTCCCCGAGCAGAGCCTCAGGTTCAATTCCCAGCACCCACATGGCTCACAACCATCTACAACTCCAGACCCAGGGATCTGATACCCTTTTCTGACTTCCATGGACACAGCATGCATGTATGCATACAGGCAAAGAACCCAAACAACTACAACAAAATACTTTTAGTAATTTTTTTGTTTTGTTTTGTTTTTTGTTTTTCTGAGACAGGATTTCTCTGTATAGCCCTGGCTGTCCTGGAACTCACTCTGTAGACCAGGCTGGCCTCAAGCTCAGAGATCCACCTGCATCTGTCTTCCAAGTGCTGGGATTAAAGGCAATTTTAGTAATTTTTACATTAAAAATAAATAAGTAACGGGCAGTGGTAGCACATGCCTTCAATGCCACCACTTGGGAGGCAGAGGCAGGCAGATTTCTGAGTTCAAGGCCAGCCTGGTCTACAGAGTGAGTTCCAGGACAGCCAGAGCTACACAAAGAAACCCTGTCTCGAAAAACAAAAAACAAACAAAATGTAGAGAAGAGTTGAGGTGCTGTCCCCAGACTCAGCCCACACCTCCTCCCATCTCACCCTACTCCCCTCTCCCCACCTCCGTCACCCTACCCACCCCTACATAAACACTCCCCAGCTCCAGTCTGCATTTTTCTTACTTTACTTCTGCCTGGCTACTGCTCTTAGTCATATTTACATTACATTGTTTTTCTTATTTTTTTCCCCTAGGGATTCTTTACATATTAAAGAATGCATGACATGCACCTCTCTCTTTTTTTTTTTTCTTTCTGGACCACTGAAAAGATTTTGGCAATGGGAGTGAGTGCTTCCCACTGGAATTTCGAGCTTCTTTTCAGATGGGGGGGGTGGTCGTCCAGGGATCTGGGCTTTGACTCAGGGTCCAGAGCTATAGTTGAGGTTCGGGCCTTGAGCCTTTTCCTTTCCTGGGGTAGAGCTACTGACCCTCCCAGCTCTGTTTCCAATGTTTCTTGGTTTGGTTTGGTTTGGTTTTGTTTGGTTTGGTTTGGCTTGGTTTGGTTTGGTTTGGTTTTAGATAGGAGACCAGGCTGAGCTGGATCCTTCTGTCTCAGCCCCCTGAGCGCTGGGGTTATCTCCTTGTGGTTGGTTATTCGGTGCCCATCGGGTCTCAAGGCCCACACCTGGGAGAACACCCAGACTCCCTCAGTGTGTGGAGCCCTCACCTCTGACACCTGGCCAGGGCCCTGTGCACTCCTCACTCCATAGCAATGTCTACTTACTCTAAGCATGCCATGGGCCTGTCTCTCCGGCTTCCTCTGCCCAAGGGCAGACATCTGTGGTAAGTTGTCCTTGGCCACAGCTCAAAACACTCCTCAGGCCTTACTCAGGTGGCAGACCAATTCCTCTGCCTCTACTCTCTCACAGCAAACTCCTACACATACCTTGAAGGCCAGCTGGCAGCTCTCCTTCCTCTGGGAAGACATTGCTGTCTTCCCTCTCTGATCTCTGATGGCCTCTCCAGGTCTGGACTCACCAAAGCAGTAACTCCTGAGGTGAATTACCAAATGACTCATCAAAGCCCCCCCCAACCCCCATAATGCTCCAGGCCTCGGTTTCCTCACCTGAAAAGGGCTATCCTGGTGTAAAGCCAGCCACCAGAGCTGTGAACTAGATTTGACCAATAAGTCAGTTTGTGTCAGGCATCCAGCCCAGCCTCAAAGTAGGGAACAACCAAGCCTCACTCCCTGTTGGGAACTGGTTTAAAGAACAACTGAGGGGCTGGACAGATGGCTCAGCCATTAAGAGTACTGGCTGCTCTTCCAGAGGTCCTGAATTCAATTCTTAGTAACTACATGGTGGCTCAAAACCATCTATAACAGGATCCAGTACCCTCTTATGGTGTGTCTGAAGACAGCTACAGTGTACTTACATACATAAAATAAATATATAAATCTTAAAATAACATGAAAGAAATATTTGCCAGGCAGTGGTGTCTCACGCCTTTAATCCCAGCACTTGGGAGGCAGAGGCAGGTAGTTCCAGGACATCCTGGGTTATTACAGAGAAACCTTGTCTCAAAAACAAAACAAAACAAAACAAGAACAACTGAGTATGACCTGTTTCTGTTCCTACCTGCCCACTTCTGAGATAGCTCCGCAGGTAAAGGCTGGTGAGCTTGACCACCTGAATTTGATACCCAGACCCACATGATGGAAGGAGAGAGATTCAGACTGAAGAAAACAGGTGCCAGCCATGTAGATGACCAAGCCAGCTTATCCGCTGGGCTAGCATGGGGGTCTACCAGAGCCAGGAGTACAAGCTGGCCCGGGAATCCTATTGAGCTCCAGCAAAGACAGGAGGATCAGGAGTTCAATCTAGGTTCTCTGTGTCCTTTGCCCCAAGTGGGCCATCATTTGCCTAATTCACACTGCATGTTTGAAGGGCTAAACAGACTGACAACAGGGCTAGGGTGGCTGGCCCTGGCTCACCAGGAACGTCATCCAGCGGCGGTGATCTGGAGTTTACACCGGATCAAGCCATCAAGTTCCAGCTTTCTGAAAAAGACAAGATTTACCAGGCAATGCAACATAACTTTTTTTTTTCTTAAAGGAAATCATCAGGATTGCTTTTCTGATTGAATCATAGCTCTTCCTTTCAAGATTTGGGTTTTCCCCTTCTCTGGAACTTTTCTAGATCATTCCAAGGAGGTCCCAAGATTTGCTTGGTTCTGAAAGCCGTCCCTACATAAGTCAAGCCCTCCCGGAGCTGCCCCACCTGGCATCCTGTCTCTTCTTCCAGCACTGAGGTCTAGAATGTCAAGAAAAGCCAAAGAGACAGGGAGAGGAGCCCACCCTCTCCGGAGGTCTAATACTGCTAGCATTTGCTGTGAAGATTGTCAACACAGAGTGGAGACCAGGCTGTGTGCTCTGCTCCCAGCCACTCGATAGTGTAGAAAACCACTGACTTTCAGGCCGAGAATTGCCCTAGGCAATGCTATTTTATAAACAGCATTTTTTGTTTGTTTGTTTGTTTGTTTGTTTTTGAGACAGGGTTTCTCTGTGTAGCCCTGGCTGCCCTGGAACTCTCTCTGTAGACCAGGCTGACCTCAAACTCAGAAATCTGCCTGCCTCTGCCTCCCAAGTGCTGGGATCAAAGGCGTGCGCCACCACTGCCCGGCTCATTTTTTTTCTTTAGACAAGGTCCTAGCTGTTCTAGAACTCTTTTTGTAGACCAGGCTGGCCTGTGTTACAAACACTCAAAGGAGCAAAGGAACACACGAGCAAAGCAGAAGCTCCACACAGCGATTCATCAACTATGGCTTCTAGAACTCTCATGGGGCTAGCAACACACCAAGACCAACATGGCTTCTGCCTTTATCCCTGACTTAGGTTGCCGCTCAGTCTGTTCTCCCCTAGGCAGGAGTTCAACATCTCAATCTGCCATGACTGGCCCAAGAAGGTTCCAGAAATATGATTCCTTTCTGGGCTGAAAACAAAACAATTTCTCATGCCTTGGAACTGTCTACCTCTGGCCCCTGAGTACTGGGGCCAAAGATGTGTGCCACCAGACACCTGACAGCAGCTATTGGGGCAGAAGGACAGGGGCAGCCTGTGATGGACCCGGAAACAGCACCTCCATGAGGCACCACCCACCCAGTGCAGACTGACACCTGGCCTACTCCTGGGAACAGAGAGGGGGCCTCCTTACAAGTTTATTGAGAAGAATTGAAACTCTGGGGTTACGTGGATCTATTAAACTTATATTAGGGAAACCAGGCCTGGGAACTCATCAGACACCCCAGACCATAACTCCCTCACCTGGACCACATACAGTGATGGCCACCTAGCTCCTCCGATGGTGTGGCCGAACACCAACCATCTGATACCTGGAGTGTGTGGAGTACAGAGGACTTGGTCTCCACTATTGGTGATGTCTTTGTAACTGCATCCTATGCTAGACCTGGACCCCAGGCTTCTCCTTCCTGCTCTGAACCCGGTCAGCCTTTTACCTTGCATCCAAATCCTGCAGCTTCCCCCAACCTGATCCCAGCATCGTGTTCTCAGGCAGCTGCAGCGGCAGCAGCAGGAGCCCCGTCCCAGACTCTGAGCCCAGTGTGAAGTCCTAGGACTCTGCTCAGCCTCATCAGCTCAGATCCATTCTGTAACCCATACACATGCACAGAGACACAGGAGTGTATTTATTGTGTGCTGTCTGACACTAGAGTTCATATTGGTCATTAAGATTGAAAGGAATGGGGGCTGGAGAGATGGCTCAGTGGTTAAGAGCACCGTCTGCTCTTTCAAAGGACCCAGGTTCAATTCCCAGCACCCACATGGCAGCTCACATCTGTCTGTAACTCCAATGCCAAGGGACCTGACAATCTTACACCAATGCATATAAAATAAAGTTAAGTAAATTATTAAAAAGAAAAACCCATTGGGATAAAAGAATATACACATGCCTCCAGCCAGCCTACCAAGGCAGGCAGAGCATATGACAAGTTGCTGTCATTCAAACCTCTAAGCTTTGTGAATTTATTTATTCAGAGTGCGTTCCTCTGTTTCTGGACTAGCATGCTCAGGACATAGATCAAGTGATTTCTATTTCCTTTCATATACAGATACTTTATGATAAAATAGCAGTGACCCAGGCTTCAGACCTTGGGTAGGACTGCATCTTCCCAAGATGTTTTCTGTGGACTTTCTAGAGGTGAGACCCAGGGCAGGCTTCAGCCCAGCCCTCTCCTCCCTCCCAGCTGAGGAGGGCCCGAGCAGTCTGGGAAGTCTGAAGTCCACGTGGCCTGTCCTGTCCAGAGATGGGCCTGCAGACGCCGGGCTGGAGTCGCTCTCCAAAGAAGGAAATTCTTTGAACTTCTTAAGGATGATGGGATGAGGCTAGAGGCAGTGATGTCATAGCTCTGGCCACGCCCTGACATTCCAGCAGCTGTGGCTGGCTCAGTGAATGCTGAGTAAGTGCCCTGCCAACTGCTGCAGGATGATGACCTTGGCATTGTCCCCTGGCACGCCCCACCCATAGGTTTTGCATCTCAACGACACCCTCTCCCGCTGACTAAGCATATCCTATTGGAATGACTGCTCGGTAGGTCGCATTTTTTAAGAAGATTGTAACTGAAGCCCAGAGAAGGGGAGACACTTACCTGAGGTCACACAGTAAATATGGGACAGAGCTGGGACACAGAGGCTTCTTCTAATCCTGCCTGTATATTTAGTGCATGCTGGGTAGGATCTGGATTTGGGGCTGGAAAGCACCAGGTGTTCACATGGGCAGCACTCACACACAAAATAAGCAAGGTCACCATGTAGACCGATAGAGGGGTTAGCCTGGAACTCACTATGTAGACCGATAGAGGGGATTAGCCTGGAACTCACTATGTAGATTGATAGAGGGGGTTAGCCTGGAACTCACAGAGATCCAGCTGCTTCTGTCGCCCAAGTGCTGAGATGAAAGCCTGTGCTACCACACACAGCTCAACTTTTCTTTCTTTCTTTTTGTTTTTTTGTTTTTTTGGTTTTTTTTTGTTTGTTTGTTTTCTGAGGCAGGGTTTCTCTGTGTAGCCCTGGCTGTCCTAGAACTCACTCTGTAGACCAGGCTGGCCTCGAACTCAGAATCTGCCTGCCTCTGCCTCCCAAGTGCTGGGATTAAAGGTATGTGCCACCACTGCCTGGCTCAACTTTTCTTTTGAGACAGGGTCTCCTGTAGCCTAGGCTGGCCTTGAACTCCTGATCTTCCTGCCTCCACCTCCTAAGGGCTGAGTTTATGGGTATGCACCACCACAAACAGCCTCTGTTTACTTCTTGTCAGTTTTTAAAATGAAAGTAACTATTAAAATAGTAGTGAAGAGGATGTCACGTGACGCGTGCCGTTTCTAAGGTCTAAGGATGCTGCGCACACTCACGATGCTGTGCAAACATCACCACCATCTGTCTCTGGAACTTTCCATCACCGCAAACTGAGACTGCACCCTTAAAATGGCAGCTCTGCAGCCACCCCCACCCAGCCCCGAGAACTCACCCTTCCTCTCTCTGTCTCCACTCTAGGTTCCTCACACAAGTGGACCCAGTTACACAACCTCGCCCTTTGCTTATTTTGTTGGGTGGGGGTAGTGAAAGGCTGTGTTAGGGTTCCGTCCTAGGACCTTGCACATGCTTAGCAGCATGCTACCACTGAGCTATACCAACAGCTCTATCCTGTTTCTTAAACTCTGGGACAGGTGCCTCCTCTAGGAATAAGACCAGGTGTTGAAGCAAGACGTGTTAGGCCTCACCAGCCCCAGTCCAGATCCCAACTCTGGCTGAGGCCTTAAAGCTCTTCACAGACTTTGATCCTCGGCTCTCTGCTTGCAAAAGAAAATTCCTCCCATTGTTCTAAATTCCACGATGATGATGATGATGATGATGATAACGATGGTGGTGATGATGCTGATTGATGATGATGCTGACAAGGAGCAGGAGGAATCTCAGGCTCTCATTGACACCCTCTCTGGAACTAGCATCCTTCTTGGCCAGAGTGAGCTCCAGAAACCAGCATCATGTCTCTCCCACCCTCTGGCAAGGCTGAGCCCGGCTGAGTTGGATGTAAGGTGGTGGGAGAGGCCGGCCCTAGCTCCCACCTTGAAGGCACCAGCTCATGTCTGCCCCTCACCCAGAGACACCGTGGTTGTCCCTGCCTGCCTGCCTGCCTGCCTCTCTCTCTCTCTCTC
>NW_022196893.1:10192652-10195349 GCF_008632895.1 Mastomys coucha
TCTCTCTTTCTCTCTCTCTCTCTCTCTCTCAATCCTGGGATGCTCCCCACTCCCCACCCCCATTGCTGGCTTTGGGTTCCTGTGGCTGAAGAGCTTTCACAGGCTTGGCTTGGTCACACAGCAGAGGAAGTTGCTCACAGCCAGCCTTTGCCTGAAGCCGCAGCTGCCCCAGCTCTGTAATCACCTGATACCTGGGCTACTAGGGAGGGTTAGAAACACGGAGGCGAGAAGCAGAGGATGCTCTAGGTCAGCTTTGATAAAGTCACTCTCTTTGACAGGCTCTGGGCTCAGGAGGCACATAAGGAACCAACCTGTGAGGTCCCTGGACAAGGGGGATGCTACGGGTAAGCCATCTTTCCAGGTGGTAGCTAAGCCCCAACTATAAATAGGATTCAAGATGGCCACTCCCCTCCGTGGGTGGAGCTGAGGTACCCAGAGACCCAGACAGGGCTCTGTGAACATCTCCCCTTGTTTTCTTTTCTGTGTGAAGTGACAGCTCCATGTGGACAGAGATAGGGAGGGCCAAGTTTGTGAACGTCCCATTTTGCGAGCAGAGACACCAGATCAAATCCTCGAGGATCGACAGATCTAAAATAACCTCGCACACAGCCTAGCTCATTTGATACATGGGGAAACTGAGGCTCTCGGGGTGAGACCACTTAAAGGTTTTAGCGCCAAGATGTCCTTTGGTCCCTATACTGAGTGCCCTTTACGGCCGACCCAGGCTGGAGCACTCAGGCTGCGCTCGGCTGCTGCCCCCGTGTGGTCACCTTCGAAACTACAGGCAAGTCGCGATGCCAGTCGGTCCTGGTCTGAGCATATAAGCATTCATTCCGGCAGATGTATTCTGAGCCAGTTATATGATGGAGAAACACCCACTGTTTTCTTTTTGCGGAAAGGAGAGCCCCAGCCCACGCAGGTTGCAGCTAGATGTGTCCATTCTGAATGAGTATGACAGAAATGAAGCTGTCAAGCGGTGCCCGATAGAAAGGCCTGAAGCCAGCACACCCTGCTCCTCCACAATCTCGATGTGCAAAGCAACACCTTGGTATCCCAGCCAGCGCTAATCAGGAGAGCACCTGTTATGAAGATGAGATTTCCCCCCATCCCGACTCCCCTCCCTTTTACAGTTGGTAAGCTTGGAATTGAATCTGCCCATGTAGCAGTGAGACAAGAGGACAACCTGGGACTCTTGCTGGGAGAAGCTCCAGCATGTGGGGGCCGGGAATGGGACCAGGAGAAGATGGCTCCAAGAGGGTGTTCAGGACTGTGAGGCTGGCCTGAGGAGGAAGGGGTGAGCAGAGGCGAAGGGTGAGAGGTACTGGTATCCCTTACGACCCCAGACCTGGCCATGCTCCATTGGCAGGAGATCAAGGTCCACAATTCTAGAGGAGAGCACCCAAGGCCACCAGTGAT
Source organism: Mastomys coucha (assembly GCF_008632895.1). Taxonomy (NCBI): domain Eukaryota; kingdom Metazoa; phylum Chordata; class Mammalia; order Rodentia; family Muridae; genus Mastomys; species Mastomys coucha. Next base: position 10,194,069 of record NW_022196893.1, read on the forward strand.
GTGGAGTGCAGAGCTTCACTATCCCAATGTCATGCCCTATGGCATTGCTGCCGGGGAAGCCGGGAACTGAGGCAGGAACCCATGGAGAGCGCAGGGCAGATTCAGAGCGCCCACAGAGACAACTCCCCTGGTAGCCATGGATTTACCTCAGCTCTTGGAGGCTTGGTTCTAAAATGATAAAAAATGTCCCTCTCAGTGGGAGAGCTGGCCAGCCCTCAGCACTCTGCAGCACTCAGGAAAGGAGTCTCTGCACCTTACCTGGGCAACACAGTGAAGTTGGCCCTGATGGCATGGGCACAGGAGAGCCAGCCCTGAGGACATGAGAGCAGGAGAGCTGGCTTTTGACTCTTGCTGGCGTTGGCATTGGCTGAGCTAGCTGGGGCAGAGTGGGAGAGCTCACCCTGATGGTGTGGATGCTGGAGAGCTGTCAGGTTGAGCAGCTCAACTACCTCCCAGGCCCAGATCCAGAGCTTTGAGGTGGCCCACTCCATCTACCCCATCAATGAACTACTGGAGTGATGAAGGAGCCAGTCCTGCAGATCCAAAACTACAGGATCTCCATGACACAGAGGAGCAACAGGATATCGGAGAGGAGTCCCAGTGAGGTTCCTGAATTGAAAGTGTAGCAGAAGCCAGACGCCTCAAACCATATCAAGAAGTCTTTGCAATGAACATTTGCAAGCAAGGAAGTGTGGACATAAGGTATGCTGTGGGACACACTGGGACACACTGTGACACACTGCAGACTGTCAATGAGATTTTCTCTCTTTCTTTCTCTTCTTTTCTTTTCTTTTTTCTTTTTTTTTTTTTGAGGGGAGGAGGTTGCAAGGGCGGAGGGCAGGTATGAGGGGACAGGGAGATGAGTGGAATTGGGGTGCATGGTGTGAAATTCACAAAGAACTAATAAAAAGTTGTTTGTTTGTTTTAAAGAGATGCCTCTCTCTAAAGAGATTGGGGGGAGGGATGTATCTACGTTTGTCTGTGCTGTGCTAGGACTTTTTGTCTGTTAGCCAATGCTGAGCCACATTCCCAGTCCTTAGGTTGGGAGAATTAGAATTTTTATGGTAAAGTTTTAAATAATTAACTAATTACTTAATTTCCATTTTTTGAGACAGGGTCTTTCTGTATATAGCTCTGGATACCCCAGAACTCACCATGTAGACCAGGCTGGCCTCAAACTCACAGAGATCCACCTGTCTCTCCTTCTGCCTCTCTCTGCCTCTGCCTCTTTCTCTGCCTCTGCCTCTGCCTCTTTCTTTGCCTCTGCCTCTGCCCCTGCCC
>NW_022196893.1:10195392-10200890 GCF_008632895.1 Mastomys coucha
TGCCCCTGCCTCTGCCCCTGCCTCTGCCTCTGCCTCTGCCTCCTGAATCCTAGGATTAAAGGCACACACCATTACATCTGGCAGTAGGTTTTTATTTTTTTTAAGATTTATTTTATTTTATTTATGCCTATGTGTATGCATGCACTATGCACACATGTGTGCAGATAACCAAAAGATCAGAAGATGGCACCAGACATCCTGGAGCTGCAGTGACTGGCAGTTGTGAGCTGTCTGACATGGGCACTTGGAATCAAACTCCACTCCAGCTCTATGCAAAAACAGCTGAGCCAACTCTCCAGCCTCCTCCCCATGTCCTAATTTTCGAGACAGAATTTCATGTATTGAAGGCTGATCACAACCTTTTTATATAATAGAGAATGACATTGAACTTTGATTCCTCCTGATACCTCTTCTAAGAAACATAATATGCAGTTTTATCTGGCTTATGTGGTCTTGGGGAAAGAGCCCAGGGCTTTGTGTGCTGGGCAAACACCTTATAATCCAAGCCAGATCCATGCCCTGGTCAGGAAAATTAGACTTTTTTTTTTAAAGATTATTTTTTTAAGTATTTATTTATATATGTATGTGAGTACACTGTCCGTTTCTTCAAACACACCAGAAGAGGGCATCAGATCCCATTGCAGATGGTTGTAAGCTACCATATGGTTGCTGGGAATTGAACTCAGGACCTCTGGAAGAGCAGTCAGTGCTCCATGGCTCAGTGGTTAAAAGATATTTATTTGTTTGTTTATTTATTTATTTATTTATTTATTTATTTATTTGGTTTTTGAGACAGGGTTTCTCTGCATAGCTCTGGCTGTCCTGGAACTCACTCTGTAGACCAGGCTGGCGTCAAACTCGGAAATCTGCCTGCCTCTGCCTCCAAGTGCTGGGATTAAAGACGTGCACCACCACTGCCCAATTTATTTTATTTTTAATCGTCTATTATGTGCATGCTCCTGTGCACATGAGAAAGCACTCCTGGAGGCCAGAAGAGGGCATCGGATCCCATTACAGATGCTTGGGAGCCCCCATGTGGTTGCTGGGAGTTGAACTCAGGACCTCTGGAAGAGCAGTCAGTGCTCTTAATCGTTGAGCCATCTCTCCAGCCCCTAGATTAGACATGGGAATCCCAGGCTCAGTGGCATGTGGTCAGGAAGCTTCCCTCTCTCTTTTTATTTAGACTGGAACCAAACCTCCTCCCCTTGTCCCCACCCATGGCCACTGCCCTAAGCCAAGGCTTGTTTCTCTTGGAGAAGGAAATGAGCATTGACTGATGGCAGTCTACTCTGCAGCAGGGGACAGCAGGGAGTCTTGCTCCCCAGCAAAGCTGACCTGGGAGACAGGGATACTATCCATCTTATTAATTCTGCTTCTACTGCTGTGATAAAACACTGTGCCCAAGGCCAAAGACACCTTAGAGAAGGAAGGTTGTATCTGGGCTCACGAGTCCATCAGGAGAAGAGACCCTGTGGGACTTCAGCAGCAGCAGGCATCCTGCCTGGAGCAGAAAGCTAAGTGCTCACATCTTGAACCCCAAGAAAAGCAAAGAGCAATCTGAGGACGGTAGCCATCTTTTAAAGTCTCTAAGTCAGAGAGTGAAGAAAGTCCTCTGACATGACCACGCCTCCTACCCTCCCCTAACAGCTGCACTGACTGGAAACCAAGTATCAAGTGCTGGAGACCACAAGCGACATCTCGTTCAAAGCACCACAGATGCTGGAGTGAGAGGAGATTCCATCCCAGGCACCTGAGCTGCAGGGCTATAACCATCAGAAGGCTTTGCCTGTGCGTACACTTGGTTCCTTCTCCACCTGGACTCCCCCGCCCCTCCCCGGGAACAGGACTCCGGCTTTCTCCCTACCCAGTGAAAGTGTGGCCTTCTGCAAGCCCCTGGGGAATTCTGAATGAATGGTCAAAGACACAAATGAGTAACAGTTTGGTTTCAGAGTGACACTGAGGCTTCGCTCTAACACTCCTGAGAAGCTGTGGGTTTCAGAGACCAGAGGCTGGATTACGTGGGAGCCTACAGAGAAGCTTCCAGAAGGACACACCTTCTGGAACTGGTACTGGCTGTTGCCTCTGGGGCCCGGGGGAGGAGAATGCAGAGGAGGAAGGCTTGCTTTTCTGTTTGAATGTTTATATTATATATTGTAATGTGCGTAGATCCTAATGTGTTATAATTGTAATGCATTTCCATGTGCCTGTTTAATAAATGGATGCAGAAATAAACACTCACCTGGTGAGCTCCCTAAACACGGGCTGCAGCCCCAGCAGGTCTGGGGGTGGCAGGCAACCGGGATGAGCGCTCCAGGTGATGCTTGTCAGGTGGCCCTGGACTACACTTGAGGAACAAAATCACCAGCTAGATCCTCTTCCTGCCGGCCACTCAGCCAGGCTCATTTGCATGATTTTTGCATATATTTGCATGACTCCCCTAGTTCCAAATAAAGCCTGTATTATCCTTTATCCTTACTTCTGCCACCCTAAGGAACACTGCCCTCCTCTCTCCTCCCCAAGACCTGACTGACCTGGACAAACTCCCCTCACCCTATATCTATAGTGCCATAAGTCATCTACACCCTATGTCCCCCTGGTTCCCTAAGGCCCAGCACAGATGTCACCTCCTCTGAACTCTCTCCTACCGCCCCCCCCCCCCCAAGGGTCTTCAGCTGTCCTATGAACTGCCCGAACGCTCCTCCCACTTTGCTGTGTTGGCACACTTCATCCACCTCGGCTGGCAGGGACAGATGAGGCCAGAGCCCCTTAGCTTCATTCTGAAGAATTGGAAACTGGGCTTGGTGGGGTCACCTGACCCATTTCCAGAAACAGGGCTCTGACAGCACCCTTGTATTCTGCTCTTCTTTTTTGTAATCAACCTATTTTCTTTTGGGGTGCTCACGTGTGTCACAGAGGGGGGGTCACAAGTCAGAAAACAATATTCAGGGATCAGTTCTTTCCTTTCATCAAATAGGAGTCAAATTCATGTTGTCAGGCTTGGCAGTACGTGTTTTTACCTGCTGAGCCATCTTGTTTTAATTTTATTTTTTATTTATGTATGGAGTGTACAGTGTGTGTGTGTCTTTGTATGTGTGAGTGTGTGTGTGTGAGTGTATGCATGAGTGTGTGTGGGAGCATGTGTGTGTGTATGTATATGTGTGTGTGCGCGCACACACACACACAAATGAAGATCAACACCAGTTATTTTCCCTCAATTGCCTTCTTGCTTTATTTTTGATGGTTTTGCTAAATGGGGTCTCTCAGTCTAAGCTGCAGAGATGGTTTCCGCTTCACCCCAGCTTTGGGGTTACAGGCTCGCCCAGGTTTTTCTGTGTGTTGTAGGATCTGAACTCAGGTCCTTTGCCTGCCTGGCAGGTACTTTGCTAATTGAGCCATTTCCCAGTGCCCCCCCTTCGTTCCCTCCCCGCCCCTCACCCCCCACCTTCATCCCCCCCCCATCCCATTGTCCTGTTGTACTCATTTGGCTCTCGTGTTTTGGAGTGCTGGGGTTGAACCTAAGGCCTTGTGTATGTGAAGTAGGCAGTCTACCGCTGAGCTGCATTTCCAGCCCGGAGTCAATGTCATTTGCATTTGTTTTGCTCTACTTGATTTAATTAGGTCTAAAATTACCAAGTCATTCACACTTAAGTAAAAATATTCCAACCCTGAAATAGCTGGGGGGTTGGGGGGTGAAATAGACTCCCTTCTCTTCCCCATTCTCCCACAGCCACACTCTCTAGGATGAACCGCAGTACAGTCTTGGGTCTCCTACCACACCACATTTGCCTTTCTATATACATGTAATGTATCCAAGTGTATGTAAACAAAGCATTTTATATTAAGATATACATACACAAGACATATAAAGACAACTCAGCGGCTGGAGAGACTGAAAGCACGAAGACCATGTGTTTCTTTCAGAGAACCCAGGTTCAGTTCCCAGCACCCACATCAAGCAGCGTACAACTGCCTGTAACTCCAGCTCAGGAATATCTGATGCCCTCTTCTGGCCTCTGTGGGTACTGCATACATGTGCACATTATCCACCCCCATATACATAAAAAAACAATACAATAAAGTTTTGTTTTATTTTGCTTTTTTTTTGTTGTTGCTGCTGTTGTTTTGTTTTGTTTTGTTTTTTAAGAAAAAGAATAAAGATGCTCACCTATGTACTCATGGCTCCTGAAATTCTGATCTTGGGAGCACATCCCTGAGGCCCTCTACAGAAGTGCCTCCTCCCTCCTGTGGCTTTTTCCTTACAGATGGACCATAGAATACATTTCCCTAAATAATAAAATTGAGATGAGAATTGCTAAATTAGCATGCATGCAACATGTTCAACTTTATTAGGCAAGACTGAACTATTTTCCAAGGAAGCAGCCTACACTCCCACCCAGAGTGGATGAGCATCCCCGAGGTTCTACATCCTCACCAAATCTGGCGCTCCTCAACTTCATAATTTCTGCCAAGCTAGTGGGAGTAAGATTCCAACTCATTGTGGCCCTGATTTGCATTTCCCTGATTACTAATGATACTGACTTTCTGCCTTGTTGATATCTTCTATATTCTTAGTGATTTTTTTTCATGATTTTCATCTGTCAGTCACTGAAAGGCTGTTATGAAAATCTGTAATTTGTGCTGGGTTTGTTTATGTCGCCTTGTTCTCTCCTGCATATACATTTTAAAACAAGATTTTACTTTTAATGTTATATATGCAGTTCCTGTAGAGGCCAAAAGGGGGCGTCAGATCCTGTGGCTCTAGAGCTAAAGGTCACCGTGAGCCGTCCAACGAGAAGGCTGGAAACCCGCACCGCAGGCTTCTGCAGAGAGGGTGCCCACTCTTCAGCCCTGGGCCACCTCTCCAGCCCTATGTTAATATTAGGAAGTGTGTAAGAGTTTAGAATTGTTATATCTTCCTGGTGTTGTCTTCCTTAATGTATTCTAAAACTGCCTTTGCCTTGAAGTCTAGTTCATCTGACATCATGACAATGACAATTCTTTTGATCTTTCTCCAAACAAAGAGGGGCAATTCATTGCCGCCTCCTCTTCTTGTCTGAGTCAAATCACTTCCAAGTTGCCAGGTGGCCTTACTAAGAGGTGACTCAGTTTCTTATTTAAAAATATTTTTTATCTTAGAAAATTTCAAGCGTATACAAAAGAGAACAGTGTGGATTGAGCCCCTAAGTAACTCTACAACTTAGACCTGACAGCTCTAGCTCTCATATTGACTTCAAGAAAATCTCATGTCATGTAGACCAACTCTAAATATTTGAGTATTAGCCTCAAGAAGTAGATTTTTATTTATTTCTAAAGACAGGGGTCACATTATTATCTGTTGTTGGCCTGGAACTCACTGTCCAGGCTGGCTTCAAACTCACAAAAAATCTGCCTGCCTCTGCCTCCTGGCATGTTAGGATTAAAAGTGGGCTCCCGCCAGGCAGTGGTGGCACATGCCTTTAATCCCAGCACTTGGGAGGCAGAGGCAGGCGGATTTCTGA
>NW_022196893.1:10200971-10233902 GCF_008632895.1 Mastomys coucha
AAAAAAAAAAAAAAAAAAAAAAAAGGTGGGCTCCCATACTCAGCGGGACACTTCTTTAAAACACACACACACACACACACACACAGGGCTAGCGAATGGCTCAGCGGGTAAGAGCACTGACTGCTCTTCTGAAGGTCCTGAGTTCGAATCCCAGCAACCAAATGGTGGCTCACAACCACGCGTAATGAGATCTGACACCCTCTTCTGCTGTGTCTTAAGACAGCTACAGTGTATAACACCTGAGCGAGCAGGGCTGGAGCAAGCAGGGAGGGAAGAGGTCCTGAGTTCAAGTCCCAGCAGCCACACACATGATGACTCACAGCCATCTGTACAGCTACAGTGTACTCACTCATACACATAAAATAAATAAAATAAATCTTTAAAAACACGCACACACAAGAAACGAACAAACAAAAAAAAAAACCCCACCAAACTCCACCACCATCATCTAGGAGAACCCCCTATCGACAGTTGATGTCATCTTTTTTTTTTAAAAAAATGTATTTATTTTATTTATATGAGTACACTGTTGCTGTCCTCAGACACAGCAGAAGAGGGCATCAGATCCCATTACAGATGGTTGTGAGCCACTATGTGGTGGCTGGGAATTGAACTCAGGACCTTCCGAAGAGCAGTCTGTGCTCCTAACTGCTGAGCCATCCTTTCTCAGGTAAATAAACTGCACCAAGCAAGCAGCCTGGTAAATGTGGTGGAGCACACACAGACATTAAGGTAGGACGGGGACTTAGTAGGAGGTAGGGACTCCACAGGGGGGTGGGGATGAGAGGACAATGGAGAAGATAACCAAATCCCTTCTGGTGCCACGGTCCCCCACCCTCCCCTCCACCTCTTATTTTCCTTGTGATTTGTTTGTTGAAACTATGTTCTTTGTGCTTTATATGAACATGTGTCCTTTAAAGAAATAGTACACATGACCATCTTTAGGAGCAGATAGGAGCTGATGCAGGGGTGGGGAGGGCACTAGGAATGAAACCCAGGTGTGCTGGTTAGTCTTGTCAACTTGACACAAACTGGACTCACCCAGAAACAGAGAACTTCATCAGCTTGGTCTGTGAGGGCATTTTCTTGATTAGTGGTTGCCTTGGGAATCTTCAGCTCACCATGGGTGGTCTTATCCCTAGGCAGATTGTGGCTGAGTGAGCCTAGGTGAAGCCAGAAAACAGCATCTTCCATAGTCTCGGCTTCAGTTCTGTGTTCAGGTTCCTGCTGAGGGGGTCCTGGGAGAGGGAAGTGTTGCTCAGGCCTCTGAGACAGCTAGACGGTAAACGGTTACCCAGAATTGTGAGGTGAAAGAAATCCCTTCCCCTCCTAGTTGCTTTTAGTTAAAGTATTGTTTGTTTGTTTGCTAGCTTTGTTTTGTCTTTGAGATAGGGTTTCCTTGCGTAGCTTTGGCTGTCCTGGAGCTGGCTCTGTAGACCAGGCTGGCCTTGAACTCACAGAGATGCAGCTGCCTCTCCAGGGATTAAAGGCATTCGCCACCACTACCCAGCTTGGTCAGAGCGTTTTATCACAGTGACAGGAAGCAAATGAGAACACAAGACTTCACCAATATCCTGTAAGCATTCCGCCACTGACTGAGACAAATCCCCAGCTCATGTGTGTGTGTATGTCTGTGTGTGTGTCTGTGTGTGTCTGTGTGTGTGTCTGTGTGTGTGTCTTTGTGTGTGTCTGTGTGTCTTTGTGTGTGTGTCTGTGTGTGTCTGTGTGTCTGTGTGTGTGTCTTTGTGTGTGTGTCTGTGTGTGTCTGTGTGTGTGTCTGTGTGTGTGTGTCTTTGTGTGTGGGGGTCTGTGGGGGGGGTCTGTGTGTGTGTCTCTGTGTGTGTGTCTGTGTGTGTGTGTCTGTGTGTATGTGTGTGTCTGTGTGTGTGTGATTTATTTTTAGTACCAAGTCTTTAAAATCAGTAGGTATCTTCCATGCATGGCACTTTCCAGTGAAAACAACTATGAACTGGTTTAGGGTTGTGATCACCGGGCCTCACCTGTCCTGCGGCAGCATGAGATCAATGCAGGGAAACACGCACTTTGCAAACACGGGCATTCCCAAGAGGGATGCAGTCACAGCTTTGCTAAAACCCAGCCTCTCTGCTGCCCAAGCCCCCTCTGTACATCCTCAGAGAGAGCTAGGCAGGCAGCCCCAAGTCCCAGAAACCGTCACTGGGCTGTGCTGTGCAAAAGGATAGCCCCGATAGTTTCCTTCGCCCTTCTGACCCCTCACACCTAGCCCGCTATACTAAACACTTCAGTGGGTGAAATTCCCATGGAAGGAGAACAAGGGATCCTTCTGTGACCCTCCGAGGAAGGAGAGACAACTGAGGCAAACCACCCCTTAAGTTGAGCTTCTGCGGCGTCAGTATGGACGTCTGGCAGCAGAGGGTCTCCAGATGCCCCTGAGGTGGCTGGGCTCGTTCTTCACCCAGCAGACTGAGTACCAGGCTCTCTCCGGGCAGGAGCCAGCCACTGCAGAAAAGGCCTAGAAAGGGCCTTTGCGGTTGTCTGGTAGTCTGCCAGAGTCGACCCTGTACCTCAATTGAGAGGTGAGTTTTGAAGGCCGGGGATAAAAATAACAACCATTAGCTGGTCTGAGTGCTTCATCTGGCCACTCGGAGCAGCCCTAAGGTGGCGGTCCTCATGTCCTCCTCCTACAGGCGAGCAAGCAACGCCTCAGACAGCTGTGGAGAGGTTTGCTTGCCTCCACACAACCTAGCAGAGCTGTCCCCAGCTTCCAGGTTCTGTGAGACCTCTGGCAAGGTCACACAGAACGAACCTTTGTGTGTCCCCTCCAACTCTCATCTCCCTTCTCTGGCCCCCTCCCAGGTTTGCTGTCTCTCTGGCCTCCCCCGACTCTCTCCCAGGTTGCCACGGCCCTCAACTAGACCCTTCAGGACTCTGAATCAAACTGGTGGTTCTGCTTGCCTGCAGCTCACGCCACTATTCAGAACGGCCCCAGTGATGGTCAGCTCATGCTTGGGCAATGTGGCTGGGTCCGGAGTTGCCTTCAGTGTTCTATCTCCGTGACAAAAATCCCTTTTACAATCAACTAAATAGGGTGAAAGGTGTATTTTGAGGTGGGTTTTTGGAGGGTGGGATGAGGAAAAACAGGGTTTCGTGCAGCTCAAGTCACCCTCAAATGACTTGTGTAGTTAAAAATGACCTTAAACCAGGCAGTGGTGGCGCATGCCTTTAATCCAAGCACTTGGGAGGCAGAGACAGGAGGATTTCTGAAGGCCAGCCTAGTCTACAGAGTGAGTTCCAGGACAGCCAGGGCTACACAGAGAAACCCTGTCTCGGAAAAAAAAAAAAACACAAAAAACAACCCAACAACCCTCTGGATCCTCCCACCTCCATCTCTCAAGGGCTGAGATTACAGGTGGGTACCACCCCACCTGGTGTGGCCCTGAGAATCGAACCTGGGCCCTTTGTGTCTCAGGCAAGCACTCTACCAACTGAGCCACAGCCTCAGTCTGAAGGGTATATTTCGGCTCTTGGGTTTCAAGGTTCTCCCCCATAGTAAGTTCCTCTTAGGTCCCTGGCCATCAGATGATGTGCACACACAGCAAATGTTCTACCTCAGAGTGGCTTTCAAGATCATGCTCCCCGTAGGACCTCCCGACCACCCACCTTCCAATGACCCAACTCCTGAAGGTTCTACCACCTCTCTCTCCACACTGTCACACACTGGCAACGAAGCCTTTAACAAGAGGGACCTTTGGACGAACGTTCTGGCTGCAAGTCATGTCATGCCCATAAGCTGAGATGTTGCGAGCCCAGAGCTTGGAGCTGTGACAATATTGCTGGAGTCCCTGCTTCATCTGGAGCTCCTTACCTCCCCACACGCTCCTGTCACTCACTGTCACCTCCCCTTCTCCCGGGACCCCTCAGTAGACCTAGCATCCTTGCCCCTCAGCCTGAGTCCTCTGCCAGCCCACCAGTGTGTGGCAAAGCCCACCGAGGAAGGGAATGCCTCCTTCCCCGTGCCTTCCCCACAGAGACCAAGCCATAAATAGCCTCTTTCCTCTTCTCCTCTGTGAGCTCCATTGCCCATGCTCTGCCTCCCCTCACCTGTCAAAAGGAACTGGAACCCGTCCATCCCTTCCACTCCCTGTCATTAACCTGTCTGTGCCTCCCCACTGCCCACCCAGAGACTTCTCACAGGCTTGGCAGGTCCTGAGCCCTGGGCTGCTCCCTCCCTTTCCCACTGTCTCCTCCAGCTTCCTTCAGGGGCTTTGAGACTTGAGGATTGACAAGGGTCTGTGAGCTCATCGCCCACCCCACTTCAGCCCACTCAGACGCCAGCCAGAGCAAAGCTCCCCGGGTTCCACCCTCCTCCCTATTGCTGTTTCCAGACTGCCTGCCCAGCACCTGCTGCCTGCAAGAAAAAGCTCTGGTTCTTCCGTCTGACATTTAAGCTTCCAGTCCTGTTGTCCCCAAACCACACAGTTTATCACCCCTACTCTGGCTCTGGCTAAAGAAAGGCCATGTGTCTATCAGCCCACTGTCCCAGGCTCGCCCCCTCCCCATACATAGGGTTCCACAGTGTTCCCATCTTTCCTCCCATCATGCCACTGGAAAATCTGGCATCTACTCCCGTCCAGCCGGGTAGGAATTTGTGCTCCCAGGCTTGAGACTGGCTGGAGGTCTTTTTGAACACTACACCCCAGTGTTGAAGGGCAGTAGGCCAGGTTCAAGGCACAGCTTTCGTTTTGTGCCAAAGCCCCCTTGCCTGAGACAGGGCCTCCATTGCTTAAGGCAGGAGCTCATCAATTATTTGTTAGGTAAGTGTGCTCTTTAGAATCAGTCATGGTCACTTCTGGGCCATGTGCTAAGGTCTAGGGTAGAATGTGGGATGCCCGGTGCCTATGTCTGTGCTGACCACAGGGACCTAGGAGTGCTTTGGGCCGGCAGGTTCCTGCCTGGTCTATGAAGTGAGTTTATGCCAGACTTGAGGGAGTCAGTAGACAGCCAGAGTAGGCCCGGCAGGTCCCTAGGGCCTGAGGGAGGTAGCAAGGAGGCTTGGTTGACTTTAATAAGTATCTGTTCTGTCCTGACCCGCTCTTTTCCAAAGGCCTCCCACCATCTTCAGAAAGAGCCAGGAATAGAATCCACATTTGCGCAACACACCAGAACCCCAGGAGCCATGAAATCCAACTCCTAACCTTGAAGATGAGGAAATGAAGCCCAGAGAAGGGATGTGATGACCTTGGGTTGCACAGCAGTTCAGAAACAAAATGGTCCCTCTCTTCTGCCTCAGGGCTCATGTATGGGGGGGAAGGGGGGGGGGTTCTGCACGGTTGCCAGGAAACTCCAAGTCTGCTCTCAAACTAATTGTACCATTTATTGTTAAGTTAATCAAACCTTTTCCAAAGGCCACTCATTTATTTAGATCATTATTTAGATCATTAATTAACACCAGACTCCATACCTGCCATGCCCAGTCACTCACAGGATCTCATTTAGTCCATACAAAATGGAGATAGATATATGAATATCACACACACACACACACACACACACACACACACACACACACACACACACACAAACATGAAGACTCAGGGATGTATTTACCTGCCCAAGGTCACACAGTTGCAAAATCCCAAGGACAAAATTCCAACCTAGGAGTCCCTGTCTCTCACTTCACGACCTTCCCTCTCAGTGGGTCTTGGCTTCACTGCCCTTGATAGCTACCCTTTCTCCTCACGCCAGAAGGAGGGAAGCTGGGGCTTTGAAACCTTCCCATCCTTAAAAAGTGTAGCCTATTTTCGTGGAAGGATGTGAATGCTTGTCTTTCATCTTTGGGGTTTGTTTGTTTGCTTTCTGAGATAAAGTCTTCGTATGTGGCTATCCTGGAACTTGCCAGGTAGCCCAGACTAGCCTGGAACTTACAGAGATCCATCTGCTTCTGTCAAACGTCAAAGATGGAAGATTTGCCTGGGAGTGGTGGTACACACCTTTAACATTAGCCCTTGGGAGGTGAAGGCAGGAGGGTCGGGAGTTCACGATCATCTTCAGCTACATATTGAGTTTGAGGCCAGCTAGGCTACATGAGACCTAGTCTTTAAAACAAACAAACAAAACTAACAAAACACACAATACTACCCAGAACAGCCCATATCCAGAAAAGACAAGAGAAGCTACACGCAGGAAGAAGCCTGCGTGATCCAAGAAAGGCCCTATAGCGACAATTCGTCGCTGAATGCCACCTGGGCTCCTCTCTAGTTCTCTCTAAGCTGTCTTAAGTTCCTAAGGAAAACTCCAGAAGCCATCTCGGAGGAAGCCACGGTGAGCTCTTGAATGGTGGTTTTTCCAGGCAGCCGGCAGGTGCGGGGGCGGAGCTTCAGTGAGACCACACCCTCCTGCCCTCCTGCCCCCCTCCCACACCTATGCTCCCTTCAAGTCCTTCGTGTCCTCTCTTCCAGACTGAAGAGCAGGCGCTAGGCTAGACAAGACTGGCCCATCTTCCCTGGGCTGAGCAGAAAAGGGAGTGGTGGCACCTCCAAAGGTCCCTGCAGCTGCTAACCAGTTTGCATGACTGAGCACCAAGGTATCTAAGCTGCTTGCCGCCCCCAGATGCAGCCACCAGGAGAGCAGGGAAGGAGAGAGAGATCAGAGGAGCTGCACACGGAGCTGGGAAGCGGGTGGGAGGGCTGCGAAAGGGGAACAGGTGGGAGAGAGAAGGTGAGTCAGCAGAGCTGAGCCAGCAGCCCAGCTTGCAGCCTGCCAAGAGCGGTGCAGTTGAGCTCTCTTGCACCCTGGGTCTGGTGTGGTGCTGGTGGTGGTGGTGGTGGCAGCAGCGGTGGCGGCGGCGGTGGTGTGGCCTGAGAAAGGAATAGGGTTGTCTGAAAAGATACAGTTGCCCCCAAGAATCTGAGCAAGTGGCTAAATGGTAACATTTCCAGCTGGGGGCCTGAAAGGCTTGTCCCGGCATGGCCCTCTAAGCTTGGCCTCTTGCTGGAGTGGACAGCTTGATACCTGTTCCACGTTCTGGGCCCAGCAGGAGACCTGAGCTGAGTTAGTTGCTTCCCATCACCTGGGCAAGCAGGAGAGGTGAGCCTCCGGGGTGTCCTCCCGGGGCTGGACAGTTGCGCATCCCTGAGAACCTACCTGGGTCTGGGGCGAGCATGGGTGGCTAGGCAATCGAGCCTTTTCTTTGACTGAGTGCTAACTCTCTCTCTCAGCCTTGCCTCCAGCCCTTGGAGGCTGCTAAAGGTAACTGGTACACTTGGGATCCCAGGGCAGGGAAGCATGGCCAGCCACATCCCTGGTTCATCTCTGGCCTCAGAGGATGGGAGAGGAGAAGCCGCTGAGTCAGCATATAGTGAAATCCAGTCCTCCAGGCCTTACAGTTCTCCAGGTCTGTAAGTCTTCATCTATCAAATGAGAACTGAGTCCTCGACTGAATGCAGTAACCTACCTATTGGGAGGTCTTGGATCCCAAGCTAGCCTCTCTCCAGGAAAGAGCCTTCAGATTCCCTTGTCAGACCGTTAAAACATGCTGGGTGTGTTGTATTTACCTAAATGGTTGCTTGCGGCCAGGGCTAGTGTAGTGTGATCCTTCGTAGACCCACCTTCCTTCACAGTAGGTAAGCTGGTATATATTGGCATAGAGGTTCCCGAGATCACTCAGGGTACCTTCTGCTTTTCTCCAGCCTTGGTGCTGGGCACACAGTTGGCATAGAGAACAGAGTGGCTCAAAAAGGGGGCTAGACCACCCAGCACTTTGCTCCTGGGCATCCCTTGGCACTAACTTGCTATGCTCCTAAGAGATAGGGTCTGGTTTCCCCCTTTGCTTCAGAGTGGGCTCCTGATGTCTGGGAGCTCTCAGCTACTCACAGACCTTGAAGAACAGCTAACGGTTGCCTGAGTGAGGCTGGCTCTTCACATAACACACACTATGGAGCCCAGAGGGAAGGACTTGCCAGAGGTCCCACAGCGAGGCAAACACCATATCTACTGAGAACCAGGTTCTCAGTAGCTTCCCCGGGGGGGACCCTGCCACCATGGTGTCCTGCAGGCTCCCTCAGCAGTGTGTAGAGTCACGGATGTGTGTACATATGCATGTGTGTCAGTCCAGTGGGTATTTCCTACGTCCTGCAAGGTACAAAGATCCGATTCAGACCTAGCTTCTGTGATGCTCATCCAGGGTCCTTCCATTGACTACCAGGGGCGGAGGACCCTGTGTATCTCAGGAAGACCATGTACCCCTGAGAAGGCTCAACGAATGAAAGACATGCATGACCTGGATTTGATCCCCAGCACCTGTGTTTAAAAGAAAAAAAAAGGTGGCCCGAGACAGGAGATCCTGGGGCTCTCTGGTCAGCCATCCTAACCATGAGCTCCAGACCAGTGAGAGACCCTATTTCAAAAAATATAAGGTGGGTGGGGCTGGAGAGATGGCTCAGTGGTTAAGGGCACTTGTTGCTTTTGCAGACGACCCAGGTTAGACTCCCAGCACCACATGGTGGCTCACAACCATCTGTAACTCCCGTCCCCAAGGATTCAGTGCTGTCTTTTGAGCTCTGCAGGCATCAGGTATACACACATACATGCAAGGGGAAAAATGCTCATGCAAATAAAAATAAATCTTAAAAAAAAGGGGTGTATGGCCCCTGAGGGACAACACCTGAGGTTGTCCTTTGGCTTCCACAAGGACACACATGTGCACCGCACACACACACACACACACACACACACACAATTTCTTTTTAAAAAGGGGGCCACATACATATACTCACATGTTTGCTCTCTCTTTCTCTCTCTCTTTCTTTCTCTCTCTCTCTCCCACCCTACTTCTAGTGGACCATATGCTTTATTAAAAATAGTTACAAACGCAATCATCAATCTGGGGACTGGAGGGACTGCAAGGAGGGGAGGTACTCGTCCTACCTCTGAGTCCCCTCTATACCCAAACCCAACACCATATAGAGCTGGCTTCAAAGGTCTCAAGGGAGCCGCCAGCTGGGTCGGGCTGAGGCTGGATGGGGGTGCCCAGAGAGGGGTGGCGGCCTCTCTCTGTCTCACAGGTAGAAATGGGCGGAGGTGGACTTGTGTCTCCATCTCTTCCATTTATAGATATTTACAAAAGAGAGTCAAGAGCACAGACCACAGTCATGCAAAAGAAACACACCCTTCCCCCTACCCCAGACCCACCCTGCCCACCCAGAACCCCATGATGCCCGCCCCCCCAGCAGTCCAGCCGCCTTCCCCGAGGTCCTGAGAGCAGAAGGGGTACATCCTTGAAGGGTCAGTGGGAAAGGGTAGAAGATCTGGGGGCCCAGAGCCACCGTGAGGGGATGCCAGGGGGCCCAGGCTATCACGGCTGAGTACCTGGGTCCATCCCAGTCCTGGGCCCTGCAGTCAACAGGAAGGGAATCTCCCAGTCTTTGAAGCCCCCACCTTCCTCTAGGTCCACAGAGCAGTGTTCAACTCTGTCCTAAGAGTGGAAGGCTTGTTCTGATGTCCCACCCCTGGCAGAGGCTCTTGCAGGAATAGAGGAGGGCAGGGCCTGGAGGTCAGATGGCAGACTCCCTGCGGTAGGAAATATTGTCCAGTGGAAGGGTAGCGGCTTGCATGCGCTCCAGATCCAGGTGGCTACCAAACTCAAGCATCCGAATAATGCCTGCCTCCTCTTTGGAACCTGCCTCCAGGCCCAGGCCCGCAGCCACGGCTGCAGCAGCAGCAGCTTCCTCTTCCATCTCTTCTTCCTCCTGGCTCATGAGGGCCAGCTCATTCTCATAGCAGAAGGCACTGGGAGGGGGCGGTGGGGCGGGCAGCACCGTGATCTTGCTCTCTTGCAGCTCACGGGCAGAGCAGCAAGGTGTGCCAGCCACCTCGTAGGTCTTGTGGAATCGTGAATAGTCCACCTTGTAGTGACTCTTCTCCTCGAAGACCACAGGCTCGAACCGGTGACCCCACAGGATCTCACTGGCCAGGTAGGAGCTGCGGGCCTGCGTGGTCATAGCCGTGGCCTCCACCATGCCCTCCAGGATGACCACAATCTCAAAGTCCTCCGACTCCAGCTCCTCCTTGCCCATGCCGTAGAGCGGACTGTCCTCGTCAATCTCATGCACTATGATGATGGGTGACACCAAGAAGATGCGATCCAGGCCAATGTCATAGCCCACGTTGAGGTCCCTCTGGTCCAGTGGCAGGTACTCACCCTCCTGTGTCATGTAGGGTTTGATGAGCTGGGCCCGGACATGAGCCTCCACGATGTGACTCTTGCGCAGGTTACCCACACGCCACATCAGGCAGAGCTTGCCGTCTCGCACGGAGATCACGGCATGGTGGCTGAACAGCAGGGTCTGTGCCCGCTTCTTGGGCCGTGCCATCTTAGCCATGATGGTGCCAATCATGAAGGAGTCGATGACACAGCCCACAATAGACTGGACAACCACGGCAATGACCGCCAACGGGCACTCCTCTGTCACACACCGGAATCCATAGCCAATGGTTGTCTGGGTCTCCACAGAGAATAGGAAGGCTCCCAAAAAGCCATTTACATGCATGATGCAGGGTTTGGGGGAGGTCGGGGTCGCCCCACCATTGCCCCCCGGGCCTCCTGCAGCAGGCACGGAGGGACCGGCCTCCAGGTCACCGTGGAAGAAGGCAATGCACCAGAAGAGGAGGCCGAAAAAGAGCCAGGAAACAAGGAAGGCCGCGGAGAAGATCATGAGCATGTAGCGCCAGCGCGTGTCCACGCACGTGGTGAAGATGTCCGCCATGTAGCGCTGGGACTTGTTGCTCAGGTTGGCGAAGTAGACGTTACACTGGCCGCTCTTCTTGACAAAGCGGTTGCGGCGTTTCCGCCTGGGCACGTGGGCCTGCCCGTTTCGGCTGTGTCCGTGCATGACCTGAGGCTGTCGTCGTCGTCGCGGTCACCTGGGGAGATGCAGGGCCTGTGGGGGACAAGGGACAGGTGAGGTGCTGGAGAGCCAGAGGGTAAAGAGACCACGTGCCAGACGCTCAGGACCAGAAAAGCCTACACGAGACCTTAAGAATTCCTTTGACTCTCAGAGGGGTTGTAGCAGGGGTCGTTTTAGAGGCCAGGCCTAAGCCTGTGTCCCCTGAGGCTGATCCAACCCCCTGGACTGGGGTCTGTTCGACAAAGAATAGGACCCTACTCCTGCTCAGTGTGGCCCTTGGAACTCGACACTGTTCTGGAAGCTTCTATCTGTGTATCTTTTCTATTTTCAGTTTTTGAAGCCAGGTGTCAATGATGTTGCCTCTGCTAAGCTGGAACTCATTTATGTAGACCAGGCTGGCCTTGAACCCAGCCAGAGCTATGCCTGCCTCTGCCTGCCAAATGTGGAACCAAACCGATGCACCCCTATGCTCACTCTTCATTTCATCACCATCACCATCATCACCATCATCATCATCGTCATCAGGAAGGGGCATACTTGCTACAGGATGTGTGTGTCAAAGACAGAGGACAACTTTTCAGGAGTCAGTTCTCTTTCCATCTTGATTTCCGGGGATCGAATTTGGGCTGTCAGGCTTGCACGGCAAGCATGTTTATTAGCCAGGGTACCTTGCCAACCTCTCTTTATTTTTGGTGGTGCCAGGGTCTGAACCCATGGCCTTGAACCCACACTGAGCAAGTGTTCTACTACTGAGCCACACTGCCATTCTGATGCTCAACTTGATTCAGTGTCTGTTTGCCTCCCAGCTTAGTCTCTGCACTGACTCCCTAGGTTCTGTTGTTGCTGTTGTTGTTGTTGTTTCTGCCTCTTTACATTTCAGCTCCTCATCTGCATTGGTTTTTGCAAATGCTCAGAGCTCCCTGTGGCTAACAGTGATGGTGATGTGAGTGTCTCCAGATGGGGTACCACTGATCTCCAGATTCCCTTCCTGTCCCCAGACTCTGGAAGCAGGCCAGGGGCCCGACAGAATAGCCAGTGTGTTAGTCAAGATGGAAGATGGGAGAGCCCAGATCTTCTGAGCATGGGCACATGCAGCTGGCTGAGCTGAGGAGGGGCCGGCTGGGAAGGAAATGGATCCAGACTCAGGAGGCCTCAGCCTCTGGGAGCTCCTGGATTAAGACCCTGTGGGTACAGGTGAGGCGACTGTGTTCCTGCCTCCCACCTGCCTCAGAACACTCAGTTTCCATCACAGAGCTTCAGTTTCTGCATATGCAAACTGAGGATCAAAATCCTACAAGACCCTGGAAGACGAAGCCAACCACCCAGCTGCTTCCAAACCTTGAGAGGTAGGCCTGACCAGGGTTACCAGCTGTTCCAGCAGAGGCTTGTCACCCCCACATGACATGCCCACCAGCTGGACTCACAGAGAGCACAGGTCTCCCTGCTGCTGAGGTCTGAGCATAAGGACACGGTGCAGTCATTTTCAGCCCCACCCCACCCCGGAGGCCACAGGGCCAAGACCCAGCCTGGGTTCCCGCTAACATCTTGGCCTAGAATTATATAAGTCTGGAAGCTTCTATTTTCTGTTCTATTCTTCCTGGTCTAATTGTGCATCTGTGGCAATGTTTACACACTCCCCTGGTTCAGGACAACTTGGTTGCCTCAGCAACCGGTGCGCGCCAATGCTATAATTTAGATATCAACAGCCTCTTCCCCTGCCTCTTTCTCCAGAGTCTGCCTCTTCCTCCACCCCACCCGCCTGCATGCCTGGCCACCCTACCAGACCCTGCTTATCTTCCCCACCCCAGTCCACCCCAAGGGGCTCCTAGGTCCAAGTTCCATGTGACCTGGTCAGACCTTAGTTTCCTAACCCGGAACATTGGACTTCTCAGTTATGGCCCAGAAGGCAATACTGGGCCTGCGATGTCCCTAACTCTAGCTGGAGGTCCCCCTGCTGCGTTCCCCCATAACCTCCAACTCCATCTGCACCAGAGACACTTAGAGCCAAGCAAACCAAGGTAGCGTGTTCAAGATCCTTGCTTTATTGCTGAGGCCAAGGAGGCCCAGCCGGAGCTACTGAGGGTCTCAAAACGAGGTGGCTGTGTGCAGTCCCTGACGAGGGTGCTCACCCCCGCTCTGATATTTTAAAAGACAGGCCTTTGGCTTTTCTTCTCCTAAGGGGCCTGGGGTGGAGGAAGGAAGAAGTGGGCGCTAACCTCATCAGGACAGGCGCTGAAGCATAATCTGCAAGAGGCAGAGGACAGGGCCTGGCACCTGGGCCTTTGATGAACGAATGCCACTAGCTGTCCAAGAGGGATCCTGGCAAAGGTTCCCTCCCAGGGTACAAGGGAGCCCTGACTCTCTGCTGATAGGACCAGCTCACTTGTGCTGCAGAGATGGCTCACTGTGAGATCTACCCTCACAAGGGGTCCTGGGGTGAGAAGCCAAGGGGACGCGCCCCCCACCCCATGGCTCTAGACTATTGGAGTTCCCTCCTTTAGCACTGCCAAGGTAAGGGAGCCTCTGCCAGCAGCCTTAACGCTCTGTATGTGTGTATCAGGTATTCGCCTCCCTACTCAACATATGCTCCCCAGAGCCTCCCATCACCTGCCCCATAGTTCTGTAGGCCTCTTAAGGCTCCAGTAGGCTCTCGGAGGGAGCACCTCCCGTGCCTGCCTCTTAAGGCTCTTAAGATGACTCTTAAGGCTCTTTCTCATCTCTGTACTTGGCCCTGCTTTGTTTCCCAGATCTGTCCTCTCAGGTACACCGAGGAGTAGCTGTGTGCAGTCCCTCCTGCTCCAATAAGCAGCTGCCATGGTCACCACAGGCCTTCTCAGTAGGGATGTGAGGCTCACTTGCCATTGTGTGGGCTAAGTGCACATCTCACCAGTGAAAAGTGCCAACCGAGCATCGTGTCTATGTGATCACTGCCCAGGCATGGCGGGAATCTTTCCTTGATCACATGGGACTTCTGGGAAAAGATACAGAGGCTGGAGGGAAAGCTCAAAGGAGAAGGACCATGGATGACAGTGGGGGACAAAAAGCATGGATCAGCAGCATCATCCCACATAGGTCTGACTCCTCCTCTGAGTAGAACCCCGATTGTCCATGGCATGACCCCAACCCATACTCACTGGAAGGCAGACCAGTCTCCATCCTATCCACCAAGTGTGCACTAAAGGATGCTGGCTGACTGTGTGACAGAAGGACTCTGGAGCCCTGTGCCCTGCCATGTGGAGGAGCCCAGACAATCCCTTCTCTTTCCTAGCACTGCATTATCCTCAAAGCCTGGGGTCACCTGTCCTCCGGTTGGGCTTTTTAAGGCCACAGAACTTGAAACAAACAGAAGCAGGGGAAGGTAAGGTGGCCCAGGGTTCCCACGGCCTCCACAGGCAGTCCAGCAAGCTGAGCAGTGGAGGTGGAGTGGCTGACCTTACTCAGATTGCATCCTGTCGTATGTATGTCTAAGGCCAACAGTTCTTTCAGGAACCCCACAGGCTGTAAGGACAGCCGTTCCTAGCCACTCACCCTCACACACACCTGGCTACCTACGCAAAGTGAATGACCCAATGCTGTGGGTTAGCTCCCTGGGAACCTCCCTTGGCCTTGCCAGCCCCAGTAGCAGATGGGCAGAGAGTAGTGGAAGCCGTGTTCTGGGACAGCCGGCCGGCTGGCCCAGGCTATTTATCTTATTCTGAATCTTCTAGGTCACTGCTGTTGGGGAGACAGCATGAGAGGAGACAGCCCTTACTGGCAGTCTCACATCTCAGGCTCAGGGCCCCCATCTCTGAAGTGTTTGAGAGACGGAATGCTCCGGAAGCGCAGACTCCACAGCAGCCGGGGCCTGCCTATCTCACCGAGGTATCGCTGGTGTCTTTGTTCAGCTAACATGTATTTATTAAGCAGCTACTGAAATACAAAAGGGTTCCGGCTGCTTTTTCCCATCTGGGGAGCTGTAGGCTGCAGAGCTGGGGAGATGAGCCTGGGGGTTGGGACAGCAGAAGTGGCAAGGTAGGACAGACTCCACTTAGGTCTGAGTCCTCTTGATCCCAGATCACTCTCGGCCCCACCCTCCCTGGGCCCTGGCCTCTTATCTGCTGGGATGCTCCGTCCAGCCTGGTTCCTCTGAGATCTAGTCCCTTCTCTCCATCTCCATCTCTCACTGGCCTAACTGCTCCTCAGGCCAGCCCCACTTTCTCTGTGCCCCTTCACCCTTGCTGTCTTGCCCCTGGTAGCTTCAGATCGACTATGAAGATGACCTGTTCGTTGCATCCTTATGCTTGGGTCTCAGCTCTAAGACTTCTTTCTGCTTTGGGCCTTCATTTCCACAAATGGCAATGGACCTCTGACCTCTGACCTCAGCAGGCCCTCAGCAGGACGGTTTGGAGAACTGCTACCCTAGGAACAAATCCCGATGGTGGGAGGGGCCTGCAGAGTCTTGCAGATAAAACTTGAGTGGCTAGTCAGTAGTCTCTAAGATACAGTGATTCAGGAGCTGGGAGAGAACTCTGGCTTAACTCTACCACACCTGTGCTCTGGGCAGGCTCTCAAATGCTGTCTTCGAAATAGGGACCCTTTGCAACTCCCTGGTGAGAGGGGACAGTGCAGACTCCTTGTTGTTAGTCCCATGAGCCTCAGATAGGCAGTGGGAGTAGGGACCCTGGACAAAGAGTGGGCAGTGTTTCCCAGGTTGTCCTCTGGCCTCCTTTCTTACTCCTGCCTCTAGAAACTGGGCAGATTTCCCTTGGGGAAGTGAGGAATTCATACCAGCAACGCAGATCCCAACCTTTACAGTATAGACTGGCCTATGTTCTGGCTTTGAGGCATCCCAGGCTTGGTCTTGGTACGTGGGGAGGCCTTTCCAGTCCACTCCTCAAAGAAGGCGTGGTAGAACACATGCTTAGTCCCCACACTCTGGAGGCAGAGGCGGGAGGGGAGGAGGTGGATCTCTATGAGTTGAAGGCCAGCCTGGATTATACAGTGAGTTCCAAGTCAGTCAGAGCTATACAGTGAGACTCTATGTCTCAAAAGAAGAAACACGGAGAATCAGGGATACGGCCCTCTGCAGGCAGGTCCCTCTCCATCCTGCTCTTCTGATGTGGTTAATCTGACTACTTTATCTCCATCTTTCCCTCCCAATGGTAACACCCAGCATTTTATTCTATGTAGACATACTGTGTGGGAGGCCAGAGAACAACCTGGGAAACACTGCCCACTCTTTGTCCAGGGTCTCTTACTGGCGTGGGATTGACAAGGAGGCCGAGCTGGCTGGTCAATGAACTTCCCGATTCTACTTCCCCAGCACTGAGATCCAGCACCCACCACCACACCTAGAATTTAACTCCAGTTCTGGGGATCAAACTCAAAGTGCTCATACTTGTAAGGCAAGCACAGAACTGACTGACCCCTCTCCAGTCCTTCCGGATCACACTCTGGGTGACACCAGGCCAGACTTCACCTCTCTGAACTCAGCACACCTCATCTGTAGGTAAAGCTAACTGTGGATCTCACTGCCTAAGATTGTTGGAATAAACAGTCCGTGCCTACACAGAGTAAGTGGCACACCTGCCTGTGTATCACTCCGGGACAGAACACTCCTGTTCTGAGATCCAAGGAGGAGCCTCAGACACAAAATTCAGACCCACCCAGAGCCAGACACTGTCACACACAGGGTGTCTGTCATTCACTGCCCTGAGAGCAAGCGGGTGAGAGCTATGGCCCTGGAAGCAAATCACACAGACTGGACTCGGCCAGGCGGGCTCTGGTAGGTTCGCGGGTAGCTCAGCCTTAGCATCTCCACCGGCAAAAGGAGCCAACCAACACATTTGTATGTTCAGGGCGGCCCTGACGTTGCCAAACTGCACGGCACACCGTGTAAGCCTTGCTGCCTTCCTCCAGACCCTGGAATCCCTCTGCACACTGCGGCTCCACCCCACCCCCTCCGGGACCAGCGAGATCACACTGCAGGATCCACACTGAGCAATCAGCTTGCATTCACTCTGAGCAGGAGTCACTCTGAGTGCTTCAAGCAGATCGATTCCTTTCAGCATTGTGGTGAGCTCAGAAAAGGTACCGGCTCCGTTCCTTAGAAGTAGGAAAGGCAAGGAAAAGAGAGGTTTGCAACCAACCTGCCTTCTAAGGCCAACCTGGGCTACACAGTGAGTTACAGTCCAGCCTGGGCTCAAGCATCCCTAACGTCCCTGGTCGTTCCCAAGTTTGAGGTCTGAGGCTCTGCAGAGTAGCCTTCAGGTCTGCAATGGAGGCAGAGAAGGAAGCAAGCTGGAGAGGAGGAGGGAGGCTGGGTTTGGTGTTTGGGGTTTGGTGGTGGGTAACCGGGTTCCGGGTTCCCGGTTCCCCGGGATTAGGTGACCTTGGGCCCTGCAGGTGGAGCTGTCCAACAGTTCCCAGCTGCCAGGCTCCAGAACCCCTGGATGACCATGTAGAACAAGTGTGAATGGACAGAGGGGAGAGAAGCTCTCAGACCCACCCACAGCCTCATGAGGGGAGCTCAGGCCTGGTGACCCCCGACCCACTCGCCCACTGAGCTCTCCCAGGTTGGGGAGGGGGAAGCTGGAGAGAGAAAATCGGATCAAAGATGATGTAAAGAGCCCAGCTCTGCCTGTCCCTGCCTCTACCTGGGTCAGCTTGAGCACCCACCCACACGCCTACTGCCTTGCCCCTGGATCTCGGCCAACTAAGAGCCCGTAAACCAAGAGCTGAGGCTGAAGCTTGAGGATGCTGTTGTATCCTCAGTGTAACAGCTGCCCCAGCAGAAGAAGCTCCAGCCCAGCCCACGACTGCAGTCTCAGCATAGGGGAGGTAGAGGCAGGAGGAGCAAGAGTTCAAAGTCATCTTTGGCTCTAGAGTGAATTGCAGGCCAGCCTGGGCTACATGAAACTGTCTCAAAAAATGTAAAAAAAAAAAAAAAAAAACCCAGGCAGTGATGGCACATGCCTTTAATCCTAGCACTTGGGAGGCAGAGGCAGGTGGATTTTTGAGTTTGAGACCAGCCTTGAGTTCCAGGAGAGCCAGGGCCACACAGAGAAACCCTGTCTCGAAAAACAAACAAACAAAAACAAAACAAAACAAAACAAAAACAAAAAACAAAAAACAAACAAACAAAAAAAGCTCGAAGTAATGGCATATGCCTTTAATCCCAGCATTTGGGAGGCAGAGACTCTAGGAGTTGAAAGGCCAGCCTGATCTACATAGAACATCCCAGGCCAGCCAGGGCTACATGACTGGGTATAGCCAGGGCTATACCCAGTCTTAAATAAGAGAAAGAAAAAGAGAGAGAGAGAGAGAGAGAGAGAGAGAGAGAGAGAGAGAAAGAGACAGAGAGAGAGAGAGAGAGAGAGAGAGAAACCAGAAATGGTACAAGAGGAAGGGTGGGGGGATTCAGAGCCAGGGTGGTGCCTCCTCCCACCTCCTCCCTCACTTTTTCAGGTTCTGCCCAGCCAGAGGTCACCAGGACCCTGATGTGATGATGGCTGAGCATCTCACAGCCGGAGACCATCACAGTCACACAGGCACATGTGGGGTGCGGGAGCGGAGCGAAGCAGGCAGCCTCCTTGTTGAAGCGCAGCTTGGATGCGGCCCAGCTGCCCATCCATGAGCGGCAGTACGCAGCCACGGAAGCCAAGGAGGCAGCTCTTTCTGGAGCCTTGTGGGTCTGTGAGATGTATTTTTAAGTGGAAAAGGGTAGCGGTGATGAGCGACGAGCGGCGTGTAGAGTCGCTACCTTGTGTGAAAATGGAGAGGAGTTTATAGCTTCTCCCTGCTCGTCTGGATGCAGACCCAGGAAAACCCGAGACACCGACTGCTTCGAGGGAGGGGAAGCAGGTGGCTGGGGATGGAGGACAGTGGAGAATACTCACTGTTTCTTTCGTTGGTCTTTTAATTTTAGAATCATATGAGTGTATCACCTATGGAAAACACCCGTGAGTTTTAAAATCAGCACTGGATAGATGTGTGTTTGTCAGAGACAGGCCACAGCACTCCTAAGGTCCTCAACAAATAGCATGATCTCAGAAGATGGTCCAAGGACATGTCCCCTAGGTGCCGTGGGGCCCTGGGAGACATGTCTATCCGGAGTCACAACTACAAAATGAGGAATAACACCTGATGTACAGGCATGCTAGGAAGACAACCAGAGAGGGAGAGGGAGTGTGAGCTGTAAAGTGCAGAGGCCAGAGAGTGTAAGCTTTGAGACGCAGCCATCCCGGGGGATGTGTGCATGCAATGCATGTGTGTGCCAGTGTGCACATGTGAGTGCACACACTCGCTCTTGTGACTTCTGTGAGGCATGTGTGTGCCAGCATGCACACATGAGTACAAACACTTACTCTTGTGACTTCTGTGAGGCATGTGTGTGCCAGTGTGCACAGCCATTCTGGGGGATGTGTGCATGCATGCATGTGTGTGCCAGTGTGCACACGTGAGTGCACACAGCCATTCTAGGGTATGTGTGCGTGCATGTGTGTGTGTACCAGCGTGCACACGTGAGTGTACACAGCCATTCTGGGGGATGTGTGCATGCATGCATGCATGTGTGTGCCATTGTGCACATGTGAGTGCACACACTTGCTCTTGTGACTTCTGTGAGTTTCTCAATGAACCTGGAGCTTGCTATTTTGACTGGACTGGCTGGCTGGAAGGTCCCAAAATCTGCTTGTTTCTGCCTCCTCCACCTGCCCTTAAGCTGGGGTTAAAAGCATACTGCCACATCTTTCATTTTACATGGGGTCTGGGGATCCGAACTCAGGTCCTCATGTTTGCATATCCACAGAGCCATCTCCAAGCCCACAAAAACCCTCCTTGAAGGGCATGCATGGGCTCCCTCCCAGTCTCCTCACTGCTCCCCAAAGCTGCTCTGAAGGAATCTGTGATCAGTTCCCAACTTGCTCCTGATTTCTCCAGACCTGAGAGCATCTTTCAGGTTGCCCTGCCTCCTGCCACTGCTATAAGCCACACACCCTGTGAGCCATCCTGTGAGCATAGGCTCAGCCACCAGCCACCACCAGCAGCCATCAACCTCCCTCCATCATTGGTCTCCCCACTTGGTTCCTCTGTACCCCCACCCTCCACCCAGTGATCTCATCCAGTCCTGAGCCTTAAAATACCAGCAGCCACATTTCCCTTGGAGTAGACGCACTCTGCTAGACGGCTAAGAAACATTCATTGCCTCCTGACTTTTCCTGCTCAGTCTGTGAGCCCTCCCAGGGTGGCTCAGGCCTGTACCCCCTTCACTCTCAGAACCTAAGGTCAGGGAGAGAACATCTTCACTAAACACTATGGCCATGCTCTGGTCCTCCTTCCAAGCTGAGAGTCCTATTTTTACCTCACGGGGAGCTGAGGCACAGGTCCATGGGATAGGATGCTGAATGCTCTATTCCATATCCCCACAGCTTTGAGCTTGACCCCCAGCCTTCTCCTGGCCTTCCCAGTCAAGGATTCCTATCATTCCCCAGCCATAACTCCAGGGCTCCCCACATTCACAAAAGTAAACTCTGGGCCCAAGTAAGGTTGTTCCCTCACACTGACTTTGCCCCAGTTCCCTACCCTAACCCTTGCCACGCAGCCATACGGCCTTTCTCCCTGTCCTGCCCACCACATCAAGCCAGCCAGCCCTGGGAACTTTGCACTGCTGGTATCCTTCTCACTGAAGGTCTGTGGATTCTTAGTTCCCAGCTCCCTCCCACTGGAGTTTTAACCGAGGCCCTAGGCTTAATGATGCCCCGTGCTTTGCCACCATGTCCTCTTCCTCCAGCCCTTATGAACCTTATGTCACTGGTCCGTCCATGCGAGGCTCTTGACTATTCACCCTGAGTCCCGCAGCCTGGCATGCAGTAAACGCTTCACATACGTCTGGCAAGGGACAAGGACATGAGATCTGTGCAGCTTGTCATAATTCCCGTGAAGGGCCCAAGCAGGGCGATGTCACGGGATGTGACAAGCTATTTTTGATGCTGTAATGAGGGAGCAGAGGTGGCCCCAAGCACAGACCAGGAGGACCTTCTGTGCCGTTGTATCATAGGACACGGCACAGTAGCTGTGAGCAGGGGAGACGGGGGGCAGGACAGCTCAAGTCTCAGGCCTCCACAGAACTCTGTCCTCAATGTCCTAGGGCAAAGAGCGGTGACAGCCCCAGGATCCTGGGCTGCAGGGAGAAGCTTGAAGAACAATGGTTTGGGAGGTGGGGTACGGACTAGGGGGGATGGCACAGCAGACAGGGACTTCAGAGGGTGAGGGACTGTGGTCACATCACAATAGTATTCAGCAATAGCCAAGGGACTGTGGCTAAGAGAACATTTACCTGTCGGCTGAGTGTTGACTCATAGATTCAGATCATCTTCCACCAGCTCTAGCCAACCGACCCACCCATCCATCTATCCACCCACCCACCTATCAACCCACTCATCCATCCATCCATCCATCCAACCATCCGTTCATCTGTCCATCCGTTCATCCATTCATCATCCATCATCCATCCATTTACCCCCTAACAGCAACCTGAGCTGGCTTAGCTCAGCACCTGCCTTCCTGTTTAGCATGTCTACCGCAATGCCCTTGAAGGTGCGCTGTGAGTAATGATATTTTGAGTACCCACTATGTGCTGTGGGAGAAGCAATTAGTTCTGAGCTGAGCATGGTGACACTCATCTTTTTGTTTGTTTGTTTGTTTGTTTGAGACAGGGTTTCTCTGTGTAGCCCGGCTGTCCCGGAACTCACTCAGTCCAGGCTGGCCTCGAACTCAGAAATCCGTCTGCATCTGCCTCCCAAGTGCTGGGATTAAAGGCGTGAGCCACCACTGCCCGGCGGTGACACTCATCTTTAATTCTAGCACTCGGAGCCAGGCAGTGGTGGTGCATGCCTTTAATCCCAGGTCTCGGGGTTTTGGGGGTGGGCAGAGGCAGGTGGATTTCTGTAAGTTCAGGACAGTCTGAGCTACACTGTGAGACCATGTTTCAAAAAGAAAAAGAAAGACACATGCACTCTGAGCAGGCCTGCTCAGTCAGATCTTGTCAAGTGTCTTGAGCCAAAGAGTCTACACAGTCAGGGGCTTAAGAAAGCGTTCTGTAAAGATGTGTGAGTTCTAGAACGCAGAAGAAGCTGGCCAAGGCAGAGCTTGGAATTCAGCTCAGGTAGGACTGAGGCCCCAGGGACAGCTGGTTTCAGGGGTTTGGGGACCCAGGTTCGGTGGGTGGCCAGACATAGGAAAGGAGGGTGCTCCAAATCAGTGTAGCAGTTTCCTAGAGGTCTGGGCACTTGGAGCCAAGGGTCTGGGGGAAAAGGAAGCCGTATATACATAGAAGCTTCTAATAGTACTGTCTCCAAGATCTCTACCCAGGGTGTTGACTTTTCAGCTTCAAACAAGACCCAGAGTAGAAGCAACATACACTGTATAATGTATTGTTAGTAAGCATGCATGCACGCGCACGCACACATACACATACATATGTGCACGCACACAGATGCACACGCACACCAGTGACATCCTAAGACACCCCTTCCCCTCACACATGCCTTGTATTTTAGTGTTGTCCAGGTCAGGCCCCGACTGTAACTTGGTTCTCACTCTGCATCCCAGACTGGCTCAGCATTCATCACATAGCCCATGCTGGCCTTAAACTTGTAGCAGTCCTTCTGCCTTACCCCATCGAAGGGTTGGGATTACAACTCTGAGCCACCACTCCCAGATCTTCCCTTGTATGACCTGAAAAGCCCTGCTCTGAAGGGTGACGAGGGCCGAGGAAGAGCAGAAATTGGGAGTAGGACTCCCCTCAAAAGCCAAGATTGGTGGCGGGGCCCTGTCATCACAGCGACTGAAGAGGTGGGGGCAGAGAGAGCACAAAGGTCAAAAGGAACTGCGGAGTTCAAGGCAGTCTAGGTGCCTTGGTGACACCCTGTCTCAAAACAAGTAGTCAAAGCAAAATGTAGAAGGGGACGGGGGTGAGGATGTAGCTACCATGCTTGTGACCTGGGGTTCTACCCAAACAAGCCACCACCTACGGGCACGCCATTGGCTCTGGGAGGCAAAGGCACAGGGACCTCATTGGAGGCCATGTGACTTGAGACAAGGGAATATTTGTGAACGTCACACTGCAATTCCCACAATATGTTCCTTTGAGTTCTAGGTCCATCCTTGGCCAGGACTCTCCGCTGTCCCTCACTGTCCCTCAGCAGATGCCATTCAGTGTTTGCTCACAGACCTCCTAGGGAGGGTAGCCCGCTTGACTGCAAGGAGTGAGGCTCAGCTGGTAGAGGGGTTCAGCTAAGAACTTGGGGACCCAGGACAGCCCTGAGATGTGACCTTGGCCTCTCTGCCCTAGCTGTACCCTCCTCTCTCCTGTTCATTGACGGTCTGATGTCTGGGGGGTGGGGGTGGCCCTGGTACCCAGCTAGGACTTCTCCAAGGTCAGGTAGCTTTGATCTGCAGCTGCAAAGCCAGGTGCCCACTCAATGTCTCACCCGATGCAGTGGGTCTGAGGACAGGAAGAGAGAGCCGGGTGTGAGGGAAGCGCTCAGCAGAGTTGGAGGACCAGCCCCAGACACCAGGGACTAGAGACAGGGTATCTATCTGCAGGGAATGCTTTCTGTCGGTGCCCCACTGACCCCTATCCTGTCTGTCCCCAGACCAATGACATTTCAACATGGGCAGAGCAGAAAGGAATCACAAGGCGGAGTGGGAAGAGGCCAGATGAGGAAGCCTGGGCTAACTCTCCTAAGTCCTTGAGATGGCAGGACCCCAGCCCCACAGGATGCCTAGCCCCTCCTGTCCCTGCAGCAGTGATAGAGAAGGCCGCACAGGGAAAGCTAGGCTCACCTCACGGTTCCCATGTCCCCACTTGAAGCCCTTGCTTCACAGAGCTCAGAAGCCCCCTCAGAGTGACAGTGGCCCAGTGAAGGTCACAAAGGATTGTGAGTGGCTGAGCCTTTCTCCTACCACTGTGACAGGCCCTGCTTCTTCCCTTGTCCCCTATCTGTGGACTTTCCCAGGAGAGGCGCATCTCCCCTCCCCTGGTCCTCAAAGACACAGGCACCTGAAAGAGGGCTAGGTGTCAGGAGCCCAAGAAGCCTTCAAGAGCAGATCTGTTCCAACTCCGCCACCTTCACTAGTCAAATAATCACCAGGAAAATAGTCCCTGGGTCATTTGTTCCAGGTGAGTGGCTAGAGGAAAGGAAGATACAGGAGACAGAGAGGCTAAAGCTGAGGTGACATTTCTCTTCAGCCCACCTGCGGCTGCACACCCCAGTTCATCACTGCCCAGCTGGAGGCCCCACTGGGCCCCCAGGCAGCTTCAACCCATGCTCTCAGTGGTAGGTCGCCATGATGACGCCACCTCTCCCAGCATGGCTCTTACTGGGGTGGGGAATACAGAAGTTCACCTTTCTTGATAGCCTGATGGTATGTCTTCCCAGGGACACTTCATCTCGCCCTGCCTGCTGAGGCTGTGTTCTAGCTAAGGATTGACCAGACAGCCACAGAAAAGAGGAGAGAACCCTCGGGGAGGGACAAAGGGGGAGACACAGTGCTGGGGAGCAGAGCCAGGTTGGTGGCAGGAAGATCAAATAAGAGAGGGGTCTTGGGCTTCCGGGGCTGGCACCTGTAGCGCCTGGGGCAAACTCTTATTACCAAGCTTCAGTTTTCTCACATGAAAACAGGGGTGCTTTGCTCATGGGACAGTGGGGGGCACTGACTGAGGCTACTAGGAAGTCTAGCATCTCCTGTTATTCCCTCAAGGCATCCTGTAAGGGCTGTAGCTATATGTAGCTCAGTTGGTAATGACTGCCTAGTGTGGATGAAACAGATCCCATCACTGTATAACCCAGACGTGTTGGCTCACACCCAGAATCTTAGCCCTCAGGAAGTGGAGGCAGGAGGATCCGAAGTTTGAGGTCACTCCTACACTGCTACACACAATCTTCGTGTCACCAAACAATAGTGCCAGCACCCCAGGCAAGGCTCTTGTGTGCACCTGCTGCATGCCGGTAGTAGGTGGCTATGAGGAGGCTGGGGTGAGAGACCTGCAGGGGCAGCGGCCCAGACCCAGAGCCCTCCGTTTCCCCTGGCCTGAGTGTCCTGAAACAGAACTGTGGCCTCAGAATCAGCCAACACTCACGTATCCAGTCCCACACATCCCCAGCAGCTGTGTTCTTGCATGGAGCCTCAGTTTCCCTTCCTATGAATGACAAGCAACCATGTCTTAACGTCTCACTGGTTCACTCCAGAACCAGAGAGCCGTCTGTGAGGGACAGTTGTTGCACAGGCCTTTAGAAGTAGGGGGTCAGGATCCAGAGCCCCCTACCCCCATGCCTTACCCCACCCACCACCCAGGAGCAGAGTGCGCGCCTGCAGGAGCGCGCGTGCGTGTGTGACTCAGGCTCTATTCATAGCTCAGCTCCGCCAGCTGCAATGTCACAGGCAGAGGGGCCTCGGCCCATGTTATTATTACAATTACCATGTGAATTAAAAGTTTGAGCAGCGATCAGCCCACGTCGCCAGGGAAGAGGGAGCAGGAGAAAACTAAAGATGAAAAAGAGAAGAAGGGCTGAGCCTGGAGATCCCCCCGCACCCCAAGAAGGGGTGAGTCGCTCGGCCTGAGGAGGCTCATCAGTTCTGCCAGCACCCAGGGTTCCTGCCTGCTCTTTCCAGGGCCCAGGGTCCCCACAAGGAGGGAGGAGCACTTAGAGATGACATAGCTCAGTGACAGTTACTCAGGGGCAAAGAGATTTTTCTTTCCATAACTTTATCACCCCATGAGGCAGACCAAGCTCGGAGAGGGCAACTCACTGACCTAAGATCACACAGAACTACAACTAGGAGGTTATCGTCTCCTAGACAGTCTCTTGTCACACAGGTTTCTCACTCCACATCCCCAAACCCCATCAGGATGTGATGCTGATGTCTGCAGGTGATCTAGGGGCAAGGCACAAAGACTATAAACAGGACCTGCCTGCTTCCTCTGCTCCATGGAATGGCAGAATCCGACTCTGCTGGAAGTCCCAGCATGGAATCAACAACTCCAGATTCTGTCTCCTCCTCCTCCTTCTCCTTCTTCTTTTGGTTTTTTTTTCAAGACAGGGTTTCTCTCTGTAGCCCTGCTGTCCTGGAACTCACTCTGTAGACCAGGCTGGCCTCGAACTCAGAAATCTGCCTGTCTCTGCCTCCCAAGTGCTGGGATCAAAGGCATGTGCCACCACCACCCAGCTAACAACTCAAGATTCTGAATCCACATCCCCATGTTGTGGCACCATCCACCTAAGGTCCCTTTCCCTCACCTACTGGTGCAGGGGACAGAAGTCCCAGGCTAGAGAATGCCCAGCTGAACGCTGATGGTCTGCTCGCCTTGGGCCAGCTCAGTCTTCCCATCTATAAAATGAGCTCTTCCCAGCAGTTCATGATTGTGTCTGTCTCCAGAACGGAGCCCCCAGGGATCCCTGAGGGGGTGTCAGGCTGTGGGGGCGACTAGACCATCTCCTGCCAAACCCCAGCCCAGGGGAGGAATATTTTCCACTCTTTCTGGGGAAGCCCTAGAGACGGCCCCCGGGGAATGAGATCAGTCTAAACCCAAACCCAGTCCCTCCATACTTGCTGTGTGACCTTGGACAGGTAGCACAGTCTCTCTGAGCTACAACTTCTCCATCTGTAGGATGGGGGACAGTACATCATCAATGGAGGGCTGCAATGAGGATGAAGAATTTGCTGAAGTCTGTAGCCTCATACCTGGTCAGGCAGGCGGGTAGTGGATGAGCAATACACATGGCTTTCTAGAACATCTTTGGGAGATATCAAAGACTCAAGGATTCTCATGGTGGAATGAGATGTCATTCACAGTCACCCATGAGGTGGCAGTCACCAGGCAGGAGGGTCAGTTCAGTCTGATCAGCCCTTGGAGAAGGGCCCTCACTCTCTCACCAGACCTCGGGTACCCATTTTTCTCAGCCCCCTGGGATAACAGGCCACCTCTCTGGCTGACTCGGGTAACTTGGCCAGCTCAGTCCTTGTCACTGAGCCTGTCTTCCCATCTATAAAAATAAGTTCTTCCCCAGAGGATCCCTGAGGGGGTGTCATGTTGTTGGGGGCAACTAAACCATCTCCTGCCTAACACTCAGCCAGGGAGAGGAATATTCTAGAATGGACTGTAAGGTTTTAGCCTAGCCCTAAATTCAGCTTGTCCCTCACAGGGAAGGCCTGAGATTAGTTTGCAAATGAGTTCTAAAGGAATCCCACCAAGGAGACCAAGTAATGAATAAGAGCAAAGTCACTGACGGTGGCCATGGGTAGGGATGCAGGAGAGGAAAAGGAAGGGGTGACGCCAGAGCTAGCCCCTCAGGGCTCCTGTTCTGCCTGGCCAAAGTAAAAAGAAGATATCTCTTGTCTGCCTGCTTCCAAGAGGGGACTGAGAACCAAGGACCAGAGCTCTGCTTCCTCGGCCTCTAGGCCATCACTGTGGCCCCGGGACCCACTTCCCCCTGAGGGCCCCAGTTTTTATTCTTGAACAATGACAGCGTCAGATCAATGGTACAAGTGCAGTGCCTCTGAATGTGTGAAACCATTCCCCCACACCACCTGTCCCATGAAGGCCAGGCTGGCCTGCCCCCCATTTCTGGCCATTATGTGGAAGGCATAGGACTCCTATTTATGGGTGGCTTTGAAGCCGGAGTCCTGCCCTTGCTCCCGTAGCACAACTCATATCCAGGGTCCAGGTAGTGACCTTGAACATACCCATTTCACAGGTGAGGAGATAGAGGCATAAGGAGGGAAGCTGCTGTTCAAGGTCACATGATCCATCCAGGGGCCCTGAAGAGCCAACATAGCCCCTCTCAGGGGAATCATCAATACTCCAAAGTGGTCAGCATTCACTATACAAATCTAGACTCTACTACACAAGGGGATCTGCCTGAGGTCACATGGCCAGGCAATGACACACCAAGTCCTGAGAACTCTTTGGTCTCAACTCGCCAGGGAGCCAGCAACAGGGCCCGACTTCGACTTCCTGCCCCAGTCGTGGGACCTCCCCAAGGTTGGAGTCCTGGTGCCACCTCTAGGCTCGGCATGCATGGCCTTTCTCAAACTCCCCCTACATCTAAGACTAGGGTAAGAAGAGCAAACAGGAGACAAGCGAGAAAGTTGAAGTCTGGCTGCTGTCCTTCCACTCCCAGCCTGGCCCCGGTCCTTGGTCCTTCCCCTCCCTCCCCCAGTGCAGGGGGATCAGGCGCTGATGTAATGCACTCGGCTTCCATCCCCGTGCCAATCTCAGAAGAGAGACGACAGATTGCGTGAGCCAAATTTGGCATCCTAGGGGGAGAGGCATGAAGAGTGGGGATGTGGAGGAAAAGAGAAGCCTGGGAGGGACCAGAGAAGCCCCCTGCCCGGCAGAGCCCCTGGGTGCCTCCTCTGTCACTTCTTACACCTCCATTCTTACCCAGTCTGTCTGGCCCTCACCGCTCCCCACCCCCCCGCAGGCTGGCCAGCCTAACCCACCACGGACCCTCCAAGCCTGGGTGCTGCCAGTCTGCCCTCCCCCACCACGACACACTGCTCCAGCTTCACTCCCATTGCTTGTTTCCTGGTTACCACGTTGCTGGTTGTCATGTCGCTTACATGTCCTCGTGACTCAGTGGTCCCCGCAGAGGGGCCCCCTCCTCCTCACACCCCCCTTAGCACTCGCCCCCGCCTCCCCCAGATCCACATTAAGAACCAGCCCGCCCTGTGTAAGCCCACACAGTTCCTCCTCCCCCTCCCTCTCATCCTAAGCCCCGAAATCTTCCCACAGCATCCTAGAGTGACTTTGTCCTCCGATCCACAAATGTCTCTCGAGAACCTGCATGCCTTGGCTCTGCAAGCTTTTCCCAGAGCCCTGACACTGTCTGCAAGCCACTGACATTGACATGAAGTCCCATTCTCCACTGGTACAAACTGTGACTCAGACAAGTCAAGCTAACTGCCCAAGGTCACCCCAGGAGAAGCCCACGGACATTTCTGTCTGGCCAGTCACCTCTCTATTTTCCCCAGGGAGATGTTTCTTTAAGGGTAACATAGGGGATCATTAGGTACAGTGCCCAAGGCCCAGGTCCCCCCCACTTATGCCTAGGCACCTCCATTACTGCCAGTCTGTATTGCCAGCCATATTCTTGCCACTGCTAGCTACTTATTTTCCCTCAAAGTAAACTGAGTTCGTGCTCCCAGCTGCCCACCCCTCTCTCCAGCCTACCGAGAATCTTCTGCTCACAGAGCTCCCGGGCTCTGCATTGGAGGTCAGTGGGGCAGGTCTGGTGTCCCCATTCCACAGATGTGTCGGCAGAGGCTCAGGGAGCATAACTTGTCAGTTTCCCAGCTAGCTGGGCTCATTTTGAAAGCCTGGACCAAGTGATGTATGAGTCTTTGATGCCCCGTATGAAAAACTCCAGAAAGAAACCCTTCTTCCATAGGAGGGCCGAGCAGAATGTTCCAGGTACTGTCCTCCCGCTCCACTTGCCCCAACTGTCCTGTTTCTCCATTTGCTCCCCTCAGAAGCCAAGTCAAGGCTATGCATGGCTCTGGGCTCCTAGCAGTCCTGGAAGGTGTGGGGCTGGATGGGAGTGGGGGTGGAGTAAATATTGGATCCCTGGGTCCAGCCCCTCTCTGTCCAGGGCTAGCCACTTCCTCCCTTCTCCAGGTCCTTCAACCTATGACTTGGTGCTCTTCTGGACTTGAGGCCCTGTCAGAGCAGCCCAGCCACCCTGTGTGGAGCCTAGAGGGCACTGCTGCCTGCTACGCTGGGCTGCCTCCCTGCCCTTGCATAGTTTGTGTGTGTGGAGGGGCGGTAGTCGGCTGACCTGGTTAGTGGGCATTCTGCAGGTGGTGGTGAAGTTCTTTCTTTCTCCCTGCTTAGAGCCCAAGGGATGAGCCTTTGCTGTTTCCCCTTTGCAGAAGAAAAGCGTCTTTCTCCCTCTCTCTACAGCCTCAGTTTCCACCACTAGAATTGCCGAAATGCTTCATTTACTGTTACCTCGTTACTTCAGTTACTACCGGGCTCACCTACCCTGGGGTTATCTGGCACCAGGCAGGTGCTTGACACAACAGAAGGGAAATTTCTGTCATACTCAGAACCATTCACAGAGACTGCAGGTGGGTGGTGGGAAGGAGAGACGCCCCCTTCCCACCTTGCTGCAAGTTACCTGCCTTGCAGCTCCTGGCATGGAGGTGGGCGGGGGCAGAGAAGGGCCGTCGCCAGGGCAGGAGGTCAAATCTCTGTCATCCATCTCCCTTCTATTGCCAGCCGCAACCCACAGGCGACGCTCCCATGGCCAAATAAACGGAGCGCGCCAGGATCACACAAGGGACCCTTCAGGAACCGGGTCAGATAGATGAGTGCAGGACGGGTATGGCCAGAGCGGCTGTACAAACAACCCTCTCAGCTAGACAGACATTGGAACGGACAGACGGACGAAGAGTGCTCGCGATGGGCGAGCCCGAGCTTACCCCGGGGCGCAAGGTCCGAGGAGGGTCTGGGCAGAGAGTGGCCGCTACATCCCCCGGCGCAGTCCGGCGTGCGGCGTCCGGGGCGCCGGGCTCGGGACGCGGGCGCAGCCTGCCCGCGATGTCGCCGCTGACCCAGGTGGCCGCTGTGGGTCTCCGGGTCTCCGCGCCGTCCCGCGCCGCTCCCTGCGTAACTTTCAGCGTTGCCCCGCGTCAAGAGCTGGGCGCCGCCCGGGCGGTAGCATCGTGGGGCCCGGACTCGGGTCGTGGGGTCCCGGGGCCCAGGGCGCCCCCTGCCCGCTGTTACCCACAGCCCCAAGACCCTCTCGCTGTTCGGCTCTGGGGTCTCCTGGCTCTGTGGCCACCTCGCGGCTGCCACACGGTCCCCGCCGCTGCTTCCCGGTGCCGCCTCTCCTCCCGCGGGGCTATGGCACCTGATCGCCGCGCTCCGGCCCCTGCCCCGGCTCAGCTTCGCCCCGCGCCGCCTCCTCGGCCGGCTGTGTCCTTCTCTGTCTGCGTCCCTCCCACTCCCGCCGCCGCCCCCTCCGTCTGGGACCCGGTCCCCGCCGCGTCCCCGGCTCGCCCGGGAGCCCGAGCTCCCGCCGCCCGCGGCGCGCCGAGAACTCCCAACTCGCAGCACGCGCCCCGCTTCGGAGACTTTCGCCCCTCCTCACACGTGACCCGCGCCCCGCTGCGGAGGCAGCGCGTCCCGGCTGCCAGCACCGGGCGGACCCCACCCTGGCCCTCTCGGGGCGTCTGACCCACTCGGGCAGGCCACTCGCACCCGGAACCCGCGACTCGTGCAGGGGTCGGGGGTGGGGGGGCTGCGCCGTCCGGTTCTCGCGCGGATCCTGACCGGGTTTTCCTCCTTGCCCCGCCGCGCTTCTACCGGAGGATCCGTTCCGAGGATCCGCTCCTGGGTTTGCGAGGCCCCCGGGGACAGGTGGGGAGGGTTCTCCAAGCTCAGAGGAGGGTAGGTGGGAACCGGTCCTGTAGGGGGTCCCCGTGGCTCTGACCCTCTCCTCGGTGGTCTGCATTCTCTCCCGAAGCTCTAGCAGCTAAGGGCCCTAAGCACCCCCACTTCAGGAGACAGAGGTCGTTCTTTGGCAAGGACCCTAATAAGTCACCTCCTCAGTAAGGCTCCAGTTCACAGAGGAGAAACTGAGGACCCACAGAAGTCCAAAAGTTCGCAAAAGGTCACCTAGTGGAGTGGAAGTCAAACACACCCTAGTCCCTGTTTTCTCTCTACCTTATTAATCTGTCTTTCCTTTTTGATTTATGTCTATTGCATAGGTGCCTGTGTGTGTATGTACATCATGTGTGTACAGATGCCTGTATGCGAGCGTGTATACTACATACGTGCAGGAGCCTGTGAAAGTCAGAAGTTGTCAGATCCCCTGGAACTAGAATTATAGGCAGCTGTGAACTGACCCATGGGCGATGGGAACTGAACTTGGGTCTTCTGCCAGAGCAGCAAGCTTCTTAACTATGGAGACATCTCACCATTATGAGAAGAGAAGGCCCAGACCCTCCTTCCCCAACCACCCCCAGAGAGCTCAGGTCTGGGTCCCACACTCTGGAAGCACCCCCAGTCACTTTCCTGGGCATTTGTCACCTAACCTTCTAAGGAAACAGGTGAGGAAAAGCGCTTCTCTGTGGCCATAGGAGTCTAAAAGACCTGCAAGTGGACAGCATTTCAACCTGCTGGAGTCTGGCCATGAAGGACCAGGCCCAGATCACAGAGGGAGATCTGACCCAGAGGGGTGGGGGGAAGCCCACAAGCTCATGGAGAACTGATTGAGTCTCCAATCTCTTTGGCTTCCTGTGCCAAGCAGACTTTTCAGGGCAAGACTAAATGATATGCAGTCCACACAGCCATCTTTCTGTGGGTTCTCCCTTCGCCAAAGGCTCTGTCTCAACTCCTCAGTACGGTTCGCTGTCAGGCTCCCGCACACCGTATATTCACACATGTCCTCCGATTCCCACGGATTCCAGAACGTACCAGATGTCATCACACCTCTCTCTCTCCTGCACGCTCTGTTCCCCACTGCCTGAAATGCCCTTGGTCTTTCTTTGCAGTCAGAGCCTTCCTGCTGTTCCCCAAGCCCAGCACCTATTCATCCAACCGGCCCGCACCCAGGGCCCACCTACTCCCAGCCCTCGAGTTAGACATAAGTACGGTTCTTATTTAAAGAGTTTGGAAATCAGACCAACTTGGCTTCCAAAGCACTTAGACACAGCATGTATGACCTTGAGTGAGGTCCTGTTTAACTTTCCAGACTGTGAGCGCTAACAGTGCCCTGTGCACAAGCCGCTGAAGGCAGGTGGGTGCTGGGAGCAGGGAACCCTCCATAGCACTTTGGACCTCCGCCTGCAGTGTCTGTTCTCCTTACCCTGCTGTACCCTCAGGCAGACAGCCAGGACCGATGGATGTTCCCCAGCATACGTGCGTGTACGTGTGTGTGTGTGTGTGTGTGTGTGTGTGTGTGCATAGATTCCCACCCTCCAGCACAGTAAGTGTTCACTTAGCAGTTGACGGATGCCTGGTATCTCCCAGACCTGAAATCGGCAGGATTGAGGGACA
>NW_022196893.1:10233912-10248521 GCF_008632895.1 Mastomys coucha
AGGGTTTTCCCTGGGAGTGTAGACGCAGGAGAAAGAGCAGAAAGCTGGAGGGGCGTGCAGAAGCAAGGACCTGTTTGGTCCAGCACAGCTGTTCTTGCAGGCTACTTGTCTCTGAGCAAAAGTCTGAGGGAAGGATGAGGCCACCTTGCTGGGCTTGGGCTGCCTCATGGGGTGACTGCTGAGTCCCTGGAAGACAGCTGCTACATCCAGGAGCTACTACGTGAGGAAAGCTATGAGAGCAGTTTCAAGCCAGGAGAGGCCTAGGGACACCAGGAAAGAGTCCTTCTTCCACCACCAAATAATCACTCAAGTAGCCCTGGCTGGGCATTCTCTTAGCCATCCCCACTTTGAACATTTTGTTCTGAGAATGACGGAAGGCTTGGGGAAGACCTCGCCACAGGCCATGTCATGGTCCAGTAGCTTACACCCTGTTTGCTATGGGAGGTAGGAAGCCTAGCAGTGTGTGTGTGTGTGTGTGTGTGTGTGTGTGTGTGTGCGCATGCATGCGTGCGTGCGTGTGTGTGTGTGTGTGTGTGTGTGTGTGTGTGTGTGTGTAAGTGTGTGTAAGAGGTCCTGGAGGAGAATGGCAGCTTGGGTGTTAGAACCTGTGTGACCCTTTGGTAAGTTACATATTTTCTCTGGACCAACTTCAGAGGCCTCGTGTGTAACGGGACAGACTTCTCCAGCCTGGGACCAGTCTTCCTCCAGTACAGAAACATGCCGTGACAGGGTAGCATTGGTGGGATGGGCGGGGTGGAGCAGGCAATCTGAGACTCATCCCATCAGCTCAGCACTGTCCCCTGCCCTCAGAATCACCCACAGCCTGAGTCTCTACAAGAACTCTATGCTTCAGGTACTACTGTTCCAAGGAGGAAACTGAGGCATCGGATTGTGTTGAATGTCTTCAACGGCCAGAGACAACTGTCCAGAGGAACAAGTGTTACACTGAAGTATGTCTGCCCGTTCATGGCATCACGGGTCCCTATCTGAACTTTTGAAGCAGAGGATTTAACTCTTCTCAGCCCCTGGATACAAAGACTGAGGTCCAGAGAGGAAATGGCTTGCCTTGGCCAGTTGGAATAAACAAACACAGAAGCCAGGGCTGGAACTCAGTTCACCACCTACCTAGGTTCTAAAGAAGGGTCATTCCAGGTTGGCAGAGGCCACTGACTCATCTACTCCAGGAACTTGCTCAGGCCTCCTGGGTCCCACCATGGCCCAGAGAGCCTGCACATAGAGCTGGGAAGAGTGAGGGCCAGGGAGGGCTGACAGATGGGAGAGCTAGGGTTAGGGGTGCACTTAGGGGCAGTTGTTGGGAGCTGGAGAGGTGGCTCAGGAGTTAAGAGCACTGATTGCTCTTCCAGAGGTCCTGAGTTCAATTCCCAGCAACTACACGTTGGCTCACAACCATCTGTAATGGGATCTGATGCCCTCTTCTGAAAGCAGCTACAGTTTGCTCCTATACATGAAATAAAATAAATAATTCTTAGAAATGGCTACTGTCACTGGGTCCACAGAGTTTTCTTGTTGTTGGTAGTTTTGGCTTAGAAAGTTTCTGAGAGTCCAGCCAGCCTATTCCACAGATGAGGCAAACTGAGGCCACCCAGCTGTTTAGATAAGAAATCAGATCAAGGCACAGCTGGCTTGCCTCAAAGCTCCCAGTTCTCACACCTCCAAGAGGAGAGGTCCAGAGTGGAAAGGGAGCCCTTGGGGGTCCAGAGAGCTGCATCGGTGCCAGGGTGACAGCCCCTGAGATGGAAGACTGTAGGGGTCTCTCCCACCCTCAATCTCCATCCTCACCCACCACCCAGGACTCAGTCACCAGGGTGGAATATTTTAGCACCTATAGAAAAACCGCCACAGACGGCAGTGGCAGCTGTTGCTAAGGAGATGCTCCTAAAATAGCCCCCCTCCGCCAACCTTTCCTGCTGCTGCTCCTGCTGTGGGGAGGGGAGGAGGCCAGGCAGTGAGGGGTGTCACATGAGCCCTGGCCCCAGGCTCACCCGTCCAACCTAGCCTCTGGTGGTCCGTGTGGCCACAGACCTGAGCAGCCACAGGCCTGTGGAGGGAACAGGAGCTGGCCTCTGTCTGCCCATTGGCCTCGGCCCAGTCCTTAGCTGGGGAAGGTGGGTGAGAAGAGAGGGAGAACCTTCTACTTTCAAGACCCTCAGCACACCCAGACCACTCTTATTTACACATCACCCAAGGTCCCGGCAGCTATGGATATCCACTCCTACATCCCATGAGCACAAGCCCACACAGGCCTAGCTAGCTATGCATCCACACCAGAAAGACACGCATAGATGCCGGGTAAGCACACACGCCAGGAATGAACATCACATACCACATGACACACCACACAGCCATAAATACACACATTCACATACACAGACTCACACATCCATCCAAAGTGCACACACATGAAGGTCTGCCATGCCAGGCACGCACACACACACCCATGCATCACACACACACACACACACACACACACACACACACACACTCACACGCTCACAATGCAACCATTCAAACACATGCCCAACACATGGCACTCCAAGGGCATTCTGTAGCAAATGGGCTCTGTCCAGGGGGCAGGTCCTGGGCTTCAGACAACCTCCATGAGTAAGCTTGATTTGTTTAGTCACAGAGTTGAGGGACAGGTAGGTATGTAGGTGGAAGGCCATATCTCTGTGAATCCCTCTATACCTAGGGTACACAGAGTCTTAGATCCCAGGAGAACTGTCCTGGGCTCTATTCATGAGGAGAAAAAAGTAGGAGTGGACTCACCTGCCGGCTTGAAACCTCTAGGCAGGCATGGAAGGTTCTGAGAGCAAGCTTCCTGGTGCAGCTGGCTGTCACAAAGACTGCCCTTGGGGCTGGAGTGAGAGACAGGACTGAAACAGAGATGGAGATGGCCCTTGGCATGTGCAAGGCACTTTGCAGTTTGACAGCTTCTTTTAAACTTGGTGACTATTTCACACACGCTTGGTGAGAGCTACTCTGAGACATTGGTGGTAATGTTCTATCTCCTAGACCTGGAAAGGAGTGGGGGAATCTCAAGACCACACAGCAGGTTACTAACAGGGCTAGTCCTTGAACCCGGAGGAGGAGGTGCGTGTGGCCTGTCTTCCACTTGTCTGCACAGTTCTCTGTCGGAATGTCAGCCACCGGGGACAGGGCCTGGCTTTGCCCACTTCACCCAGTGATACTGGGACGCTGCCTAGCTCTCTGTCCCCCCACCTTGAAAGCAGGGAAGGAATCCCCAGGAGAGTATCCAGCCGCAGCTGATGGCCACACTGAGACTGGGATGAGTGGGAGTGGAGTTTGCTGGATGCCCGCGCAAGGACGAAAGGCCTCGTGGCTCCCCTCCTCACTTGGCCAGCCACGATCTCTCTCCTGCCTCGCTCCGTGGCTCGGCTCCAGAAATCCGGGCTCCGGGTCTTTGTTCATACCTCGTCACTCCGGAGACGCGGGGAGCGGCTTGCGGTTGCCGTGGGAACCTCGCCCGGGCCAGGCCCGGCTCACGACTCCAGCACCTGGCTAGAGCAGCCATGCGGACCACAGCGTTTGGGGTTTCGGAAAACAACACCTGTCCTTAGAGTAACTCTCCGAGCGTAGCGCGCACACACCTCAGAAGCACGGCGCGGTGATGTGCGTAAACCCGCGTCACCCCCACTGCCCACCCCGCACAGTCAATTCCGAGCACTTCTATAGCAGCTGAATCCTAACGCGCCAGGAAGGCACTGCTGAACGGGAATCCGCCCTCTGAGGCTGCACGGGTTCTGTGTTTCCTTTCGGTCCGCTTTCCAAGCTGTCTTTGGGCCTCGGATTCCTGCGAAGGAGATCAAACAGCTGACACGTGATCTTCACCTGTTTCTTCGAAACACTTTGCTTACTTTGGCCCTGTCATTATTCCCCAAGTAAGTAAAAATACACACGCAGGCTATGGACGTGAGGAATACAATAGTTTAAACACAGAAGCTCCTCAGTTCGGCTGCTGAACTCCTCCGTCTAACCTGAAGATCATCTGTTCCAACTTCCCCTTGTTGACCTCCTTTACAGAGCAGCGGAAAGGCTCTGGGACAGTGTGCCATCGCCTACCTCCTTGTCCTTAGGCCTTTTCTTACTTCCAGGTCTTGCTCCTAAGGCAAAGTTCTACTACTCAAAATTCACTTGCCTTGACACTTTTCCTTAATTACAATCCTGCTTGCAACTTTCTCAAACAAGATTTCTTACTCCATCCGTTGGGTCTTGCAGTGTTGTAACGCGTCCGTGTCCCTCCTTCCCCACTGGGCACCTAAAGAAATCCTATAGGAGTCATAGATTTTTTTTTTTTTCTCAGCCCTTAGGGCGCCTGGCACTCAGCTAGTTTTCAATAAATTTTCTTGACACTATAGCAGAAGAGACGGTTCACAACCTTGGCTGCCTAATCAGTAAATGCCAGCGGCCTGGACCTACAAGCCATTGAGCTTCTGGGGCTCAGCCACAGGGAGAGAGTGCGGCTGGGGGCCCACCCCTGGCTGGGCTGTTTGAGACCAGGCCACAGGGAACCCCTTGGTGGGTCTTAGGAGCTCTCCAGAATAGAGTCTTCTTGTCTTCTGGGATTGTGTTGAGGAGCCAGCCCACACTCTGCCAACACTGGGGTGAAATGTAAGAAAGCTCTACAGCCAGTAAGGAAAGAGAAAACAAAAGCTTGTGTGTGTGCGCGTATCTTCTTTCTATAACTGAGCAACCCTCATTCTCTCTCCCACAACTTGACCTTGAACATACACACTGCTTAGGGACTGAGGAGTGCTCCTCCCTCGATGTCTTAAGCTGAGGGAAATTTCCTCCTTGGCTTCACCTCAGCAAGCACAGTTTTGGGTGGAAACTGAGGCATAGAGGGTGAGGTGCTCCCATCTACCAGGGTCAGGGGCTGACAGGAAAGGATGGCTGGAGGCAGGGTATAGGCTGGGCTGGAGCGTCTCACCTAAGCATGGGGATTTACTCCAGAAACTCTTTTCTTCTTATTTATTTATTTATTTATTTATTTATTTATTATTGAGACAGGGTCTCCAAACTCAAGCCAATCCTCCTGCTTCCAT
Organism: Mastomys coucha; assembly: GCF_008632895.1. Taxonomy (NCBI): domain Eukaryota; kingdom Metazoa; phylum Chordata; class Mammalia; order Rodentia; family Muridae; genus Mastomys; species Mastomys coucha. The sequence goes on from NW_022196893.1 coordinate 10,238,997, forward strand.
CTCCCAAGTGCTGGGATTATAGATAGACACCATCACACCTGCTTTCTTGACGGAGATGGGATGGGTGTGAGGAGCTCGTTTTGCCAAACAGAGAGTGACAGTACCCCGGAGAAAGGATGCTGATGCAGGCTTGCAGGCACAAGCAACAACGTGGACCCTTTATTTCTCCATCTGTAAAATGCAGGCTTAGTATCCACTTCATAGGAGCCTCAGGAAGGCCGGACACCAGAATCATGGAAAAGCATGCAGCAGTTTCATTTAACAGACAGGCAAGCTGAGGCTCAGAGAAGGGACATGCACAGCCTCACAGGCACAGTAGCAGACCCTGGATATGGATATGGGCCAGACCCTGCAGCCTCCCAGCCTGTTCTTCCCCTTCTGCCCCTGCGATGGTCACTTCTCAGGCCTCCTGGCTTTGGCCAGTCCCCCGTCAGTGTCTCCTGGGAGGAAATAAGGGACGGGGAAGGTTCAGCCCCTTCCCTGCTTCAGGCCTCACAGGCAGCTGTGCTGCTTCCCAGGACAGATGTGTGGCATATGCTTCTCTCTGGCTTAGGAGGATGTGGGCGCTGGAAGGAGATACCAGCTGGTTGGGTAGCCTCACCTGAGAGATTTAAGTAGCCACTGCCTCCTGTGGGCACTGCATGGGGGAGGCATCTAGGCAGGGAACTGAGGGCTGAGGGCCGTGTGTCTTCCCAGAGAACCACAGTCCATGCCCCTCACCCATCTGACCTCAGGCTCCATTGCCTGGACCCTGGGCTCTAAGGCTGAACAGGAAAGAGCTGCCTGGTATATCTGATGTGCTGCCTAGCACCCTACATGTACGCAGATCTCCCACAGATGGGCAAAGCCCATCATTATGGGAAAGCTCCTTGTCAGGTGTAAATCTTTGTCGGCACAGGGTCATCCACCTCTCCAGGCTGGGAATTCCAATCCTATCATGACTGAGGTCAGATTGGAGCTGGGCCTTGGGCTCTAGGCTGACATGGCGTCTTGTGTGATTGTCAGAAACGATGGCACCTCTCTGGGTCCCAGATTCTGTGTGTGGTGTGAGAATGGCAGTGCCCTCCCTACCTGGGTACATTGTTAGATGGTAACCCTCAAGTCTATACTGTGCCCATGTCTCATCTTGGGGCCTCTTCTCAACTATTCCTAGTAGTGCGTACGTGCGTGTGTGTGTGTGTGTGTGTGTGTGTGTGTGTGTGTGTGTATCTCTGTGTGTGCATGTCTGTGTGTGCCTCTGTGTATGTGTATGTTTGTGTGTGTGTGTCTGTATGTGTGTGTGTATCTCTGGGTGTGTGCATGTCTGTGTGTGTAGCTGTGTTTGTGTGTGTCTGTGTATATCTCTGTGTGTGTTTGTATGTCTCTGTGTGTATCTATATGTGTGTGTGTATCTCTGGGTGTGCATATGTGTATGTCTGTGTGTGTGTCTGTGTATGTCTGTGTGTGTTTCTCTGTGTGTATATGTCTCTGTGTATGTCAGTGTGTATGTGAGTGTGTGTGTGTATATGTCTCTATGTATGTATGTCAGTGTGTACGTGAGTCTGTGTGTGTGTCTATATGTGTGTGTATCTCTGGGTGTGTGCATGTCTGTGTATGTGTGTGTGTCTCTGTGTGTGCACATGTCTGTGTGTGTGTATGTCTGTGTGTGTTTCTCTGTGTGTATATGTCTCTGTGTATGTATGTCAGTGTGTACATGAGTCTGTGTGTATGTGTGTGTGTGTGTGTGTGTGTTTTATATGAGTCCTCTGAGATTAAAACACTCCATCCTGCCAGGAAGATACTCCTTAAGCAGAGAAGTAAACAATAACAACAAAAATAGCTTCAGGAACTCCCTGAAACTGAGCAGATCCCCCAGGCTTCTCCCTGCCAGAGTAAGCAGAGAGCCCAGCTGCAGAGAAGACTCAGACAAGAGCAGCCTAGAAGAGGTTTAGCCTGAGGCACCTGGGAAGGATATCCTCCAACCTGGTGAGCTGCCTGCAGGCAGTGCAGTGAGCTCCAGGTTCCCAGCTTTGTGAGCTGAGTGTCACCCATGCTGGGTGGGCTTTGGTGATGCAGTCGTCTCTGAGTCATTCCTGCACCTGTCAGTAACCCCTCACCCATATTCCTCTAAGTAACTCCAACAAAACTCATTAGTTCATGAAGGTGGACTTTGGTAGTAACTGTACTTTGGTCTATTGTGGGCTACCTCCCGATCTGGGGTGAGCAGACAAGTGTGTTTCATCTCCCCAGGAAAGGTGTGGGTGTGGGTGTGGGTGTGTGGGTGTAGACTCATAGCAAGCTGCCCAGGGTCCCCCTTGCTGCACTCCCTCAGGCTATGCTACTGGTCACATGCCAAGCCTCCAGGGACTGCAGGGAGTAACGGTAAAGACAGTGGAGGCCGTGGAAAGAATTGGTGGACATGGTAGCAAGAGAGCTTCATCCAGCCAAAACCTCTCCTGCAAGCAATGGGAGTGGGAAGAGGTTGTTTCTTTAGGGAGAAATCAGCAACAGTAGTGGGAGGGGGGCTGGGGTCAAGGAGAGGCAGTAAGGCTCTTCGTTCATTGGTTCCATAGCTATAGATTAAGAGACCTGTGCCCAGAGAGGATGCTTCACACAGCAATGGAGGCCTCTGGCCCACCTAAGATTGTTCCTACTCTATCCTGCCCGCCTCTGTGACATTTTTGGAGTTTTTCCTGGACAGTGAGGTTCTTTACAGTGCCTTCCCACACGAAGAAGAGGGGGGCAGAAATGAAAGCGGCTGGCATCCCCAACACACTCAGCCTCTTTTACACCATTAGCATCTCCATCACAAGGAGGTCAATACTGAAGCCTGGAAAGGGAACTCAAGGTCAACCTGTCTCCACACCGGAAACCATCAACAAGGTTATCTTAGTGCTATCACAGGTTATCTCAGAGTTTAACTGGTGAGGGGGTCAGGGCTCCTTTCAGTCCCACTAACCGGGAGTTCCAACCGGGGAGGTTGTCAGTGGCAGAGAGCCTGCTTCTACCTCCCAGGCCCCAACAGAGCTATGAAAGTCAGGACTTCTAGTGCCAGGCCCTGACTGTGGTTTCTGGGGATGAGTGGAAGCCTGGGTGCCTACGCAGGACCAGAGAGGGAGGGGCTCGGACCAGCAGCCGCTGTGCGAGCTGCCCCGCCCGTCGGCGTGGGGACGTGGGAAGCGCCGCTTCCTGGCTCCTGTCCCGCGCCCGGCCGCCCCGCCACGTCACCGCGCGGCCCAGGGTGCGCGCAGCGGGAGCGCGCGAGCGAGGAGGCGCGGCACTGGCCTGGGGCAGCAGGAGGCGCGGGGACCGGGACGTGGCAGCGCCCCGCGCAGCAGAAAGTTCCCTGGGAAGTTCCGCGCGACACAGCGCGGGAGCGGCGGGGGGAACCATGAACGTGTTCCGAATCCTCGGGGACCTGAGCCACCTCCTGGCCATGATCTTGCTTCTGGTGAAGATCTGGAGGTCCAAGAGCTGCGCGGGTGAGCGGCCCCCGCGGCGGGGCGGGGCGGGACGGGACGGGATCAGGGTGAGGACTCAGGCTCAGAGGGAACCCGGGCGCGCGAGCTTCCCAAAACTTCAGTGAAGTTCTTCGACTTCAGAGGATCCGGGAGATTATGCGGGAGCGTGGCTTCTGTCTCCACGGAGAGCCCTACCTCACCCCCCTCGCCCCATCCTTAACTGGGCAGCTGGCAGGATCGCGGTTGCTGGGCGAGGAGTGGAGGGGGACCTTCCCCTGGGGGGGAGACCCACCGCCTCACGGGGAGGGAAGAGTATTTGAAGTCTTAATCTTTGAGTCTTCATTCTCTCCTGCCTTTTATTCCCCCAGAGAGAGCCTTTTCCTGCTTGCTAGTGACACCAGCCTGGCCCATGGATGTGGAGCTGGCTCTGAGTGGGAGGCATTGGAGGGGCTCCGGGTTGGCTAGAGGTCTAGCGGCCATGCTGGGATCTGAAGATGTCTGGGGGCTGGGCTGATGTTTGCAGTCCCCCCGTGCAATGAGAAGCTGCCCACTGTCTTTCAGCCATTTCTGTTCCCTGCCTGTGCTAGGCATGCAGATGGGTGTGAACTCAGACTCCACCAGAGCTGGGGAGGCTGAGAGCAGCTGAGGGCTACGTGGAGGGAGAGGATGGGCAGGGTGTGTGCTCATGGAACAGGGTATGGTGTTGAGAACACCCGTGCAAATACGTAGAAGCCACGGAGCATAGGGCATGTCCTGGGAAGGACACAGGAGGAAGAGGAATCTAGAAGGTAGGGTGGACCAGTGGTGAAAGGCTTTTTCCGGTCGCATTTAGGATCCAGGATGAAGGAAACCATGGAGGAAGTAGGAGCAGAGGCGAGGCTCAGCAGGTCTCTTGAGACTCCGGAAATGGAGGTTGAGGAGCATTTGAGATGTCACCTGGGAGGCTCACCAGGAGAGGGACTTGGCTGAGTATGGATCAGGCACAATTTGGATCCAGTGGCTCTGGACTGAACTAGAATTTACCGGGGTTTGTAGTCGCCTGAAAGATCGTCTCTCACGGCCCTTCTATCTCAGGGCACTTGGGAGCTGTAGACTCTGCTGAGCCTCTATCTGTGCTTTAGAGGTCCAGAGTAGGATTGGGGGAGTGCTGCTACCCCCCTCTCACTCCTGCGAGGGACATTGTGCCCTGACACCCCAGTGCCCTGCCTCAGGGAGCTGACCTACTGAGAGACCAGCAGAAAGGGACAGGAGGAGCCAATCAGTATGCGTTGCTGTAGGCGAAAGAAAAATGGTGGCTAGTGCCAGCCCCAAATGCCAGAGCCACTGGACACTGTCCCACTGTCCTGCTGAGTTATGTAGCCTGGGGCTTCTCTTTTCCTGTCAGTCAGAGGGACTTGTGTTGTCTCCTCTCCTCCTGGGCTCCGGGTGGGGATGGTGTTCGTGGAAATCAGTGTTTTTATGAGAGTGTGTAGAGCCACTGTAGGTGGAACCCTGAGGTCACAAGGTTAAGAGGAATGGAGACTATAGTGGCCAGGTATCCCCCATGGAACTGCTGCCTAGACTGTCCTAACAGGGCAGGGGCCTCTTTGGCAAGGCCTCTGGAGAGCTTGGTGAAGGGCTGGCACAGCCAGCCCCACCTGGAGCTGGCTCTGTCTAGGTCACCTCCCCACCTGTGTCACCCCCTGCAGAAGCTGGATGAATGCACAAGGGAGGCCTCTGGCCTCTGAAGCTCTTTCATTTAAAAAAAAAAAAAATCCCTGGTCGTAGTGGCATAAACCTGTGATCCCAGCACGCAGAAAGAGAAGGCAGAAAATTAGAATTTCAAGGCCAGGTTTGTCTACAACAGAGAGTTGTCTACACAGAGAGCTGGCCTGGGCTACATGAGATGCTGTTTCAAAATTCTAAAGACTGGGCCGCTGAGATGGCTCAGTGGCTTAAGGTGCTTGCTGTCAAGTTTGAGCATCTGAATTTGGTCCACAAGGAATAACGAGGTGGCCATCCCAGGAAAGTCGTCTCCTGTCCTTCATACATGGCATGCACACACACATGTACACCACAAACACACACTAAGTAAGGAAATAAATTTGATAAATAATTGTTTAAAACACATTAAAGATAGCAAGACTAACTCAGATACATGAATAAAGAGTAGGCTAAGAAACACCATAGACCATGGCTAGAGAGATGGCTCAGTGATTAAGAGCACTGGTTGGTCTTACAGAAGACCCAGGTTCAATTCCCAGCGCCCACATCATGTCTAACAGCTGTCTATAGCTCCTGTTCCAGGTACTTATCTGGGTACTTATATGGGAGCATGTTACATATATATTCATGCAGGCACTACACACACATACAGCATTTTTGTTTGTATTTTGAGATACATTACTACTATGTAGCCATGGCTGGCCTAGAGCTCACAGAGATCAACCTGACCGGGTGTTGGGATTAAAGGTTTGTACCACCACACCTGCCTAAAATAAATGGTATTATATTATATTTATTTATTCCTTTCATGTGTATGTGTTTGCACCTGAACAGTCTGTGAACCACATCTGTGCATTGACAGTGGGAATCAGAAAAGGGCATCAGAGCCGGGCAGTGGTGGCACATGCCTTTAATCCCAGCACGTGGGAGGCAGAGGCAGGTGGATTTCTGAGTTTGAGGCCAGCCTGGTCTACAGAGTGAGTTCCAGGACAGCCAGGGCTACACAGAGAAACCCTGTCTCAAAAACCAAAAAAAGAAAGGAAAAAAAAAAAAAAGAAGAGGGCATCAGTTACCCCAAAATTGGAGTTATAGGCAATTGTGAGCCACTGTGTGGGTGCTAGGAACCGAACCCCAGTCTTCTGCAAGAGTAGTAAATGCTCTTAACTGAGCCATTTCTCCAGCTCAATAGATCCTTTTAAAAAAAGACAATCAGACAGACAGACCTCAAGCTGGGCACTGTGGTGGCACATCCTTGCAGTCTCAGCACTGAGCAGGCAGAGGCAGAGAGAGTTGCTGAAAGCTTGAGGCCAGCCCCTTTATATCGATTAATAAATTATAATTTTGAGACATCGGTTTCACTGGGTAGCCCTGGCTGGCTTTGAACTCAGAAGGCTTACCACTACATCCTGAGGTCTGTGCCTCCATGCCTAGCCCAAAGCCAGCATTATTCTTTTCTTTTGTTTTTTTGTTTGTTTGGCTTTTTGAGACAGGGCCTCCCTGTGTAGCCCTGGCTGTCCTGGAACTTACTTGTCTCCCTGGTGAATCAGCAGCTGGAGTCAGTGCCTTGTTCTCCCAGAGTGGAGTTCTGGGGTTGCCACTGGAGCTCTGGGGGTGGCACATAGAACAGTCTCAACACCCCCACCCAGGCGACTCATACCTCCACATCCTCCACAGAGATGCACCAAGGTGGCGCATGCAGGGTGACTGGGAACGTAGCGTTTGAATCTTTATTTGGAGACAGATCATAGCTCAACAAGAGGCACAGGGACTCTGGTGACTTAGGGCAGGGCAGGGCAGGGCTAGTCGCTCCTGGCTGGTTATCCTGAAGGCTATGTTCTCCTGATTTCTTGTTCGCCCTGCACAGGCATCTCTGGGAAGAGCCAGATTCTTTTTGCTTTGGTCTTCACCACCAGGTACCTGGACCTCTTCTCGAACTTCATCTCCATCTACAACACAGTGATGAAGGTAAACACATGGAGACTCCTGGTGTGCTCCAGCAAGGGCTAGAGCTGTCTCACCTGCCTTGCTGCCCAAGGCCTTTCAGGCATGGGTCTCTGTACTTTTTCCTCAGGACCACCATGGTACCTGTACTTCACTCAGAGAGGTGGCTGTGAGATTCATCAAGGTCACCAGCTTAAGTGTGAGGCAGGTAGCATGATACACTCACATCATCTCAACTCTGGAGAAGCAGAGAGGCAAGAGGATTGACCTCTCTGGTTTACAAGGCCAACCTGGTTTACATATTTAGCTCTGGGGTTACACAGTGTCTCAAAAGACTCCCACTAATAACACACATGCACATGCACATACGCGCACACACACATATGCACGTACATGCACGCGCATGCACACACACACACGTATGTACACACACATACGCGCACACACACACACACACACACACACACACACACACACACACACATGTACGATCACACAGAATGGTTAAACAATAAACAAATCAGATGTTTGTTTCCTGGACCCTGGGCATTTGATGAACTGCACTGGCCACCCATGCAATGTGTGTCTTGCCTCTGCTGTGCCAGGCACTTGGAGACATTCAAGACTCAGAGATCCTATACCTTCAGGGCACAATGTCATAAGCAAATGAGAATATTAGTCATGGAATGGCTAAGCAAAGTACTAAAATCATACTTTAATACCAGCACTGGGGGGCAGAGGCAGGTAGATATCTGAGTTTGAGGCTAACCTGGTCTACAGATTGAGTTTCAGGACAGCCAAGGCTACGCAGAGAAATATGGTCTCAAACAACCTCCCCTCACAACCCCACCCCCACCCCCCAAACATTCTAAGAGATGATACAGCACACCAAAAGTCTCAGACATCCTTTGGGATTCCAGGTAGCTCATCAGCGGGAGAGGTAGGAGGATGTTGTCTCCTGTGAAGCAGTTGTACTCAGTGTGAAGCTGAGGCTGGGTTTGTTTGTTTGTTTGTTTGTTTGTTTGTTTTAAAGATTTATCTATTTGCAAGGCAGTGGTGGTGCACGCCTTTAATCCCAGCACTTGGGAGGCAGAGGCAGACAGTTTTCTTAGTTCGAGGCCAGCCTGGTCTACAGAGTGAGTTCCAGGACAGCCAGGGCTACACAGAAAAACCATCTCAAAAAAAAAAAAAAAAAAAAAGGATTTATCTCTTTATTTCATGTATGTGAATACACTGTTGTGCTGTCTTCAGACACACCAGAAGGTGGCACCAGGTCCCCATTACAGATGGTTGTGAGCCACCATGTGGTTGCTGGGAATTGAATTCAGGACCTCTGGAAGAGTCAGTGCTCTTAACCTCTGAGCCATTTCTCCAGCCCAGAGGCTGGGGGTGGGGGACCTTAAAATCACCATTAGAATTACAGGAGGCTGACCTGCTTAGTTCATTTCTCTGCAGACCCAGCCTTGCTGTGGCTGGATGAGGTGTCTATAATGGAGTAGAAATGCTGTCATCACTACTTGTGTTGCCTCTGTCACTAATCTGTGCTGAGTAAGGATTCAGGGGAGGGTCCTGCCCAGGAATCCTCTTGTAATGGAGACAGACTGACACATCTTCATAGGGAATGTGACACCATGCTACAGTGTGTGGTGGCAGCACGGGTCTCTTATCCTGATGAAGTGTGAGTGAGCTCTCTGTGCCAGTGTTGGTTAGTGCCACCCAGCAGTATTAGCACAGCTTGGGAAGTTGTTAGAAAAGCAAATTCCAAGGCTGCCCAGACCTATTAAAGAAGAAAAAAAGACCCTGGGGATGGCATCAGAGAACCTACTCATGTGACTCTAATGCAAACCTCCAACTCTCCATTCTAGGGGTCCAGAAACATCAAGTACATGCACAAACACACACAGAGGCAGGGCATCCTGTTGGGGACTATAGCCTGTTAGCCTTCAGGATTACAGATATGGCTTAGCATGAGGGTTAAATGTCATAGACGTCCTTGTCTCTCTAGGTGGTTTTCCTCCTCTGCGCCTATGTCACAGTGTACATGATCTATTGCAAGTTCCGGAAAACGTTCGACATTGAAAATGACACATTCCGGCTGGAGTTCCTCCTGGTCCCAGTGACTGGCCTTTCCTTTCTGGTGAACTACAGTTATGCACCAATGGAGGTGGGTCTAATCCCAAGGCAGGGATACCTCCCAGCACCCTCTTCAGCCATCTGGGCATACCTACCACCAGCCCTTTGATCACTGTTCACAGCATTCACCCCCACCTCACAGTGAAGGGGCAAGTCTATCCACAGTCCTGAGGTTCTAACCCCCCTTCAGTTGACACCTTGTGTCCCCAAGAACACTCCAGGCTAACTCAGCGGGCCTGAGCTTTGAAAGAATCATCTCTGGAGGTCCTATGCTGGTATTTATGGGCTGTTCTTTGACACCTTGTCT
>NW_022196893.1:10248531-10272433 GCF_008632895.1 Mastomys coucha
GCTTGGATTAAAGGCGTGCGCCACCACCGCCCGGCTGACACCTTGTCTTAAATGTCATTTAAAAACTGCAATCTGTCAAAACTGCTTCATGGACTTATTTGCACTGTTGTGAAACAAGCAGGTATTCCGTGCTTGAGTTTGTATTTCTATAAGTGATGGTCAGGTCTAACTATTGAAGTTTGGGGACACTTGTTTTCTATTCCCAACAGCAGAAAGCCATACATACAAGTTCCTAAACCTATTGTGTTAAAACATTCCGCTGACCCATTCCTTCCTTGGGAGATAAGGCAAGTTTGCTCAAAGCAACATTGGTACCCTGTAAAATGACTGTGTGTCAAAAACTGTTCTCTTCAGCAAACGTTCACTACACGAGTCCTCTAAAGCAATGGACGCTTCCAGCCTTTCTATTGTTGTTCTGACAGGTCCTCTGGACCTTCTCTATCTATCTGGAGTCAGTGGCTATCCTGCCACAGCTCTTCATGATCAGCAAGACTGGAGAGGCTGAGACCATCACCACTCACTACCTGTTCTTCCTGGGGCTCTATCGGCTCCTCTATCTGGCCAACTGGATCAGGAGGTACCAGACAGAGAACTTCTATGACCAGATTTCTGTGGTGTCTGGAGTTGTACAAACCATCTTTTACTGTGACTTCTTCTACTTATATGTGACCAAAGGTAGGCACTAGTCCTGTGTCACCATGCACTCTTATGTATGGTACTTGTAGAAATTTGAATAGGTTTGGCCTCCATAGACCAATGTTTGAATGCTTGGCCCACAAGGAGTGACACTATTAGGGAGGTGTGTCCTTTTTAGAATACGTATGCCCTTGTTGGGGGAAATGTAGTACTGTGTAGCCAGGTTTTGAAGGCTGGGGCAGGCAGTGAGTGGTCTTGTGAAGGCAATATATATGCTTTGAATCAGTGTCTGATATATGGTAGTTTCTCCTATAACTAGGACCCACAGGTCCAGGAATCAAGGAGTGGAAAAGGGAATAGTTCCACTTACTATCACTTAGTGACCCATTAGGAAAATTTTTGATTCCTGTTCTGTTGACCTAGCAGTTTTGGTTCTAGAGGAAGGAGTGCTCCTGCCAGGAGGCTCTGTGCCTTGTGTTTGTTAGTTTTGATCACTGGGAGTCCTCAAAGCCCTCCTACAGTGACACATTTCCTCTACCTTGCACAGGGTGGCACAGACCAACAGCAATCACAAAGGTGCAGACAGGAAAACTGGGGACTTCTGGCCAACTTGGTTGGGGAAACCTCACTCAGCAAAAGCTCCAAAGCAGCCATTAGCAGTCATAAACCTTGAAACTCGGGGAACTAAGTTCACACAGGACCTCAGGGAGCTAGGTGAAGGGGTTTGTTACTGTATTACCATGCCTAGCAGCCACCATGCAAAGACTAATCAGGGTAGCTTTAAAGCAGGTTTGGGATGGATAGACACAGGCAATGGGAATGGAGCAGACCACCAGTAACCAAAATGGGGGGAAACAGGGCATAGAGCCCATGGGTTAATTTATCAGAAGTTCCGTCTTAGGTTCTAAATAACTCCTGCAAGCTGACAACATTAAAGGAACAGCAGCATGAAGACTGTGCCAGAATGAGGGGAGGGGAGGGGCAAAGGCAGGTGGATCTCTAGTTCAAGACCAGCTAAAGTGTGTATGTGTTTGGGGGTGGGGGAAGTGGTACAGGGGCAGCAGAAATGAACACATCCTAAAATTTTCTCTTTTTCTAGTCCTTAAAGGAAAGAAATTAAGTCTACCAATGCCAGTTTGAAGAGATGGGCCACTCCTAAGGCAGCTAGAGTAAACCATTTGGATCACTCCTTGAATGACTTTGAGCTAAGATTTGGGACATGTTAAAACGATTGGTGTGAATTTGAGCTAAGCACTGTCTCAACATCAATGGCATCACCTCCCCTATACATTGTAGATGTAATGGAATACCTGGCCTGTCTGCCCAAATATGGTGCCCTACAATGAATGGCAAGTGAAAAGCAGCAGCAAGATGCCTCCTCCACAAATGACTCAACTCTTGCTTCTTTAGACTAGTAGAAAACTCATGCCCAGGAATGGGAAGATCATTCAGAGACCCTCCAGAGGTCCGAGTGCTGACCTGAAGAGCTGTGTCCACCTGCTGTAAGCAGTCCAAATAGCCAGCTCTGCCAAGTGCTTAGGACTTTTAATCTCACTTGCCAGCTGAGGTGGACACCATGGCCACTGTGTGCCAAGAGCCACCCAATCTTACCTCCTCCCCCGCCCCCAGTCTGAGGTGCTATAATTGGATGCCTAGAGCACTCAACCTTCAACACTCGCTGCTTGGAGGAAAACATTAAGAGTACACTTGAACTCTTTTTAAGTTTTAATGTAATAAAAAGTTCACACCTTTATTGTCAAGTGTTTATTTATACCTACAAAAGAAAACAAGATGGTATCAAAAGGACAATTTACAAACTAATAGTAGCAACATAGCTCTGATCATCCTGTGCCTTAACATCACACCTACAATTCAAGTCTCAATGACAGGAATGTGTTGAGAGACCAGCAAGGGTATTAGGAGAGCACTGATCCCAAGCAAAAGCCACCAACCTTTTAGATGAGAAGTCTGCACAATGGATCGTTAGGGAGCAGCAGCCCACAGGTAATACCTAAGCCCTTTCCCTCGGTGAGTAAACCATGAAAGGCTATTAACCCAGCTCAAAGGCTTTGCCTGCACCTGTGCTGGCAAGGGACAGACAAGGAGGCAGAAGTCATTTGTACCTAATAGGAAAACTGCTAGTTTTCTCCTGTACCCAGGCCAAAAGAGCTTATGAAATATGAAATCTTCTGTTTATCTGGATTATGCCTCTGCTGGAGAGGGAGGTAAACAACCTAGCTGCTGCTTTGTCCCCGAGGCAGTAACAGAGGGGGTGTTTTGAAGAGCTACAGTAGCACAGGGCAGCCCATGGTATAATGCTTAATAAAAAATAAATCTGAATTTGGTTGTAGAAAGTATCTGTAACAAGCTGGTCAGTGTCAGTGGTTAGACACTTCCTTTTGGCAGGGTGAGAGACAGACAAGACAGGACACACTTTGGTTTCAGAGCACAGAGCAGGGTTGCCACACATCTGTGCCCACCATCCCCCTCAGCTTCATAGTCTGTAAGACAGTAAGGAAAACAAAAGAATCCAAGCGTGCATTCACATGCGGATATTCAGCATGTGCTGACAACCTACCTGTTATGTTACACACTGAATCCTATTTTCTGAGCCCCTCAAAACCATCCCTTTTCTCTTCCTGAAAGAAACCTCAAAAATGAGTGTTACTGTATATAGGAGCAAGCACCCTCAGGACGGCCAAGGAATGCAATAGAGCCTCCTCCCTTTACCTGCACTGAGACAGCAGCACAGAGAACAGCCACACAAGCCCCACCACTATCGTCTACTAGGCCTTAGGGCATCTGCTCTCCTGTCCTGTTTAGGTGACGTAAGCAGAATTTTCTTTGCAACTTCATCTGCTGCTCTTCCAAGTTTTAGAAGAAAGCATTTAATAAAGGGATGAGACAAGCTCACCCATACCTTCACACTCCAGAGTAAGGTGAGCCTGGGCTTCAGTCCTCCATGGGCACTACCTACCTGTGAAAAACTGAGGGCAAAGGGAAGCCCAGGACAAGTACCTCCAGCTGCTAGAAAGCACCAGAGAACAGGCTGCAAGGAGGAGACGAGGCTCTTCAGCAGTCCTGCTCAGGAGAGGCTGGCCAAGTGGGCAGAGCAGCCCATGAGGTCATTCCTACTCTAAGAATACTGAGTTTAAGAGGAAGATCTGCCCACTTGCAGCCCATCATTTCCAAAGGTGTTTTCTAAACGCTGCCCAGGAAGTTTCTGCTCAGCACTGATGCTTACTGCTCACAGTGGCTTATCTGGCTAGAAAAATGACTTTCAGGTGGCCCCTGGTTATATGGAGGGAAAAACCAGGCAGCCGCTACCCAGATGCCAGTCTACCTAGTAAAAACAATTCTTTTATAGTTTTTTAAACTTAAAAAGACAACACTTGAACTCAGAAATGTAATTTCTAACTCAATACTAACCTGGTTAATATTTAATAACTGCAGGAAAAAGTAGGGGGGACGATGACAAAGCCAATTAGGAATTTTTAACTGTTGAATGCATATAATAAGCCATCAGTCAAATGACTGACAAAGCAGTCTTAATTAAAAATTCATCAGGCCTGAGTAATCTAACTTCAGCAACTTAAAACCCACCACGGGCAGCATGGATGGAAATCCCACTTGGCTCCTCCCAATAAGAACAGTCTAAAGAGCAGAGGCCACCTCCTGCAGCAGTCCATCGTTCCCCACCACCCTCCCAAAGATAAAGAGGCTCCAACAAAAGCGCCCAAGACCTTTAAGATGAAAAACAGCTCAATAGCCTCAACATGCATTAAGTTGGGGGAAAGAAATTAATCTTTTCCAGTCAGTTATGTGTATATATATATATATTTTCTTACAAAATCTGTTATTATAGACTGGATCTTTTGGGTGGGCAGAAGAAACCTGGCAGTGAATTTTTAACTATCTGCATTAAAAAAAGATAAACCATAATGGTTGGGAAAAGAAAAAATAAAAATGAAAAGGTCTAGAAGGGTAAAAGACAGTGTTCCTTTAGATGTAATTCATCTGCACGAGTCACTCCCGCCAAGCAGTTTCATTTACGAGATGGCGGAGGGGGAGGAGGGGGTGGAGGGTACTGGTAAGCAGTCTGCCCCATGTAGCCTATCATATTGGTAGCTCCCGGAGGCTGTGCAAACTGCTGTGACATCAGTGGCTGTGGCTGCTGCCCGGATCGGCCTATCCCACTAAACTGCTGGCTGGAGCTCTGGGAGCTCCTCCCGGCTGAGGCGGTGCTGCTAGCCCCATAAGTGCCAGCGGCATACTCCTGGGCAGTGTAGCCGCTGGTGCCATAGGCAGCTGCCCCATAGGTGCCTTGAGCATAGGTGTATTGGCCTGCTTGTGCCCCAAAGGCAGAATTCGGGCTTCCATAGCTACTGCCATTAGCATAACTGGCTCTATCGGTTTCACTACGATCCCTGTAGCTTGTAGAATCTCTCCGGCCACCATCCTTGACCCCTCGAAGCCTCCGGTCACACTCATCCTGATACATCAGATTGGGATTGTTGGCTGAAGAAGTAGTCCGGTATCGTGAGCGGCCTCCTGGTGGGAACAAAATGCCAAGTATGTGATCCAAACAAAGTGAACTTAAAGGGGCCCAGAGATACTCAACACATCACCTTCCTCTGCAAAGCTAGACTCTCAACACTTCACTCAACTTGGTACCTAACAGACTCTAAGAGTCTTCTTGAGGATAACAAAAACAAACTTAACACGCCAAACTAGGTAGCCAGGAGTGCAGACCTGAGTGTACCTCACAGCTGTAGCCTCAGTTAATACTACGCTAAGAAACGAGGCAAAATTACCAAATTCTCCAAAGGTATCAAGAAGGAACAACAGTTTAGTTATATATGTTAAATTTTAAGAGACAGGGTCTAAGCTATGAAGCTCAAGTTGTCCCAAAAAGATAACATACCCAGCCTTGCCTCCAGATGTTAAGAAATACAGGCTTGGGGCTGAAGAAATGGCTCAGTAAAACACTGACTGCTCTTCCAAAGGTCCTGAATTCAATCCCCAGCAACCACAAGGTGGCTCACAACCATCTGTAATGGGATCCAATGCCCTCTTCTGACATGCAGACAGAGCACTCATATACAAACAAACAAACTAACTAAATAAATAAATAAATGAAACAACCCAGGCTCGGCTGGACAGTGATGCCTTTGCCAGCAGTGGGAGGCAGAGGCAGATGGGATGGATCTATGAGTTTGAGAACAGCCTGGTCTAAAAAGTGAGTTCCAGCCAGGCGGTGGTGGCACACGCCTTTAATCTCAGCACTTGGGAGGCAGAGGCAGGTGGATTTCTGAGTTCGAGGCCAGCCTGGTCTACAGAGTGAGTTCCAGGACAGCCAGGGATATACAGAGAAACCCTGTATCAAAAAACAAACAAACAAGCAACAACAACAAAAAAACAAAACAAAAAGTGAGTTCCAGAACAGGCAGGGCTACACAGAGAAACCCTATTTGAAAGAAGAAAACCCAAACCAAAAGATTCACAGGCATGTACCACTAGTTTAATTTTGGACATGCACTATGTGACCATGAAATTTAAATAAATAATGGGTCTTAAATTCTTAAACTACAAAAACACTGGGCTGTAATAGTAGCTGTAATGGGCTGTAATGACTAAAGTTGCTTAACTTTAAGAAGGGACAACACAAAAGCCACAAAATTCTCTCTCCCTCCAACAAAAGCCACATCAAAACAAAACAAAAAGGAAAACTGAAAACTCACTAACAAAGAAAAACCAGCAGAAAACATGGCACAATGAGTGTTACAAGTCCTTGGTAGTACCTGGAAAATTCCAGGACTTACCCTTACCCCCTCCTCCGCCGCCACCTCTGTGATCCACAAGCTGCATCAATTTTGGATTGATGGCCTGATTGGCCTCTTCCAATACTTTGATCAGCTCTCTAGCCTGCTTCAGGTTGCCCGGGGTAAAGAAAGTGTAGGCAGTGCCCTTGTTGGTGCTGCGGGCCGTTCGGCCAATACGGTGAACATAATCCTCTGAGCTGTTTGGATAATCGTAGTTGATGACAAACTTGACATCTTCCACATCTTCCATGTCAACGAGGAGACATTGTGTAGGTTGATGTGGCAGAGAAAGAGAAGGTAAAGACATGCCAAGAGGTGGAGAGCACGAATGCAGATGACAGCAAGAGGAGAGAAGATGAAGTTAGTAACCACCCTGAGTAGGTACAAAGAAAGACTCCTCCCAACAGAGTAAAAGAGGATCAGTGGCACTCAGGACACACACGGGCACTGCATCTTCATTTGCTATTATTACCTATGGGAGCTCCCATCCATACCCCAAACTCCTGCCTTTTCTGTAATGGTATGCTGACAGGAGCTACACTAAGACCAGAATTCAGACTAACACATTCTAGTGCCACCCCCTTCAAAGCTGGAATGTAGAAGAACTCAGTAACCACCATTAAAGTGCAGGGCCAAATCACTTCTACTCTGTTGGGAGAAGCCTGGCACAGTCTACCAACAATACAACCAACTTACCTTCAGACCAGTCACAGAGCAACATGGAAAGATACTTCATCTATCTACTACATCCTCAGACTCAATAGTTAGGGTCTGTCTTGCTCTTGTATTTAAAAAGCAAACCAAAGCCAAAATACACACCTATTTTGCTTTGTATAAACACCCAGATTATCTTTCCCTTTTCAATCACAAGAACACATTACACTAAAATTTCACTCTACTGCCAAGCCCAGCTTCTCAAATGAGGTTTTTTTCCACTCAACTCAAGGTTATTGCAAACTCAGTATTTGTATCAACAATCAGATTGTCTATGTGACCTGAAGATTCAATAGCCAAACAATGTGGGGAAAACCATGAAACCTTGAGACACACATTTAATATTCTGCACATGGCTAGGAATTGGGCTGAATAACCCCCTAAAACTTAAAAGTATGCAAATGTTAGTGTAATGCTTGCAGCTAAATGTAGTTTTTTAACCTACTTAACAAGCAAATTTAATAACAGAATCCTAATTTTTGGTGGAAAAAAATCTGCATTTTACAAAGAATATTCCGAAAATATCCTAGATAAAACACAGATTTCTGTGATAGAAATAATTAAAAAACATTCTCTGTTTGTTACCAGACCGATGCACACTCCCTCCTCCTTTGGGAAACCGCTGCAGCCGATCCCGTCTCTTTGCCTTTTATATTTGGCGGCCTCCTTTCGAAAACTCCGCCTTCTGACACGGGACCACTGGAGCGCGGGGAGCATGCATCAAGGGTCCGTGGCAGTGAGAAGTCCCCACACACGCTCGCTCTGTGAACTGGCTTAGATGCTTCTCTGTAGCCCCATTTGGTTGCCAAGCGCCGGAGAACCTGGGTTCAGGTAAAAATTTCAGGTCCTCCAACGCCTCCCCCAAGGTAATTGGGGTGATTGTAGAAAAATTAAAAAAGTTACATCCAAAGGGTCAGACTGCATCTATTGCCCAGACTGGATTAATTTCAGGGGTAAAGGGGAGATGATTTAAAAAAAAAAAATCAGCTGTTGTTAGGGGCATGTGAAGTAGGGGCATTATGTCTGTTTCTTATTACAATAAAGGCTCCTCAGTCTTTACTGACCCCTAAAGTCCTGAATCACACCAGAAAGACGAGAAGGCACTTATCACAGGGGGCAGCTTGAGTCTCCGGCTTGGGTCGTTGATGCCATAAAGAAAAAAATATAATAGGGCAAGGATGGAAGGGTGGGGCAGGGTGGGGCTAACTCCACGAGCACTTCTTCAGAGCTTCAGTACTGCTCCGTAGCCACTCCCACTGAGCGACCATGGGAACAGAGCCCTTCAATTGCTGAGTGACCATGGGGACAGAGCCCTCAATCGCTGCACTGGACGCACAGAAGCGTGCTTTCCAAGCAGCAAGCACAGGCTTCAGATGCTAACAGCGGGAAGTACTTCTGGAGGGGCTCGATAAGGGGTGGACACGGTGCAAAAGGTCTTCATGCTAGAAGGGTGTCCTGTGTGTGCACAGCTGACTGAAGGCCACCTAAGAGCAAGCCTAGAATCGGGTTTCTCCAGCCCAGGCTGCCCTGAGGTTACTGGTGCACTGCCACAGTATTATCTTGCTGTCTTTATAGACGATGCTATAGCAGGGTAAGAAATGGAAAGTTACATGTTTGGCCACTGGCCTGGGAGAACATGTGGTTTGGAAAGCCCTATGCCATGGCCTACAACTCCACTCACTAATTGGGAGAGTCTAGGACTAGCCAGCAGGCTCATCTAGAGTGGCTTCGGGCCAATGGAGATTTGCCTCAGCCATGTACTGAGTGATCTGCAGTTGATATCAAAGCTTCTGTTAAAAACAAAATGAAATAAATTCAATACTTTTAGTTCAACAGTGTGTAGTTTAAACAAAAAAAGGAAAAAAAAGCAAAAGAAAAAAAGAAAAAAAAAGCAAAATAAAAAATATCCCAGTGGAAAGGGAACAGTGGTCACCTGAAGATGGCTATTATAAACTATGGGAGTCAAAGAACTTACCTGAAGGGATCATTTAAGAGACCATCGCTCCACAGAAGTGAAAAAAGGCCTGGTGACTCAGCTGAAAATAGCACCCCTGTCTATGAGGTAGAAGCCTTCACTTTCCAGGATCTTGTAGGACCTTGGTCAGAAGTCTGCCATTTGTGGTGGGTTTTCTCCCTCCTTTTGATTTTTACAAGGCAGCAAACAAAGGGGCCCAAAACAAGCACTGATGTTGAGTAACAAGAAACAGACTCAGGCACCTGCCCTCTCCCCTCACTTGAATGAGGGAGGGTGGGACGAAGAGTCTAAGTTATTCTAACGGTAGCCAATTGATTTTGTTTAAAATATGCAAAAGGACGGAACAAATTTTTAATTGTCTAGGCAAGATGCACAAAGAAGCTACCAGCACATAGCAAGCCTGTTTTAAAAACCACCATTACTGAAAGCTTTCATGTAAACTGCTTTCAGGCTTCTGCCTCCTGTCCCAGGCCCCAGCTCTAAGGGCACAGACCAGAGATGACCTCAGAAGGAGGAGACAACTTCCCACCATGGCTGCAGGTCACTACCTCTGAAGGAGGAGTTAAGTCGAATGGATAAAAAGGCTCCATCACTGCTGAACTCATTTCAATACTTATCATTTCTATGTTAAATTGCACAGGGAAATTTGGTACTTCTCCCCTTACTCAACAGGAAATTAAACATGTCAATAAAGGCTTTCTCCCAACAGAAATGACCCCAGCTCTCTAAAACAACACCTTGCTATATAACCTACATTGTCCTCAAATTAAATCTCTTGCCTCAGGTTTCCAGGTGCTGGAATTTACAGGCATATAGTACTATGCTTAGCTATAAGAAATCTTTTCTGGAGACAGCCCTGTCTACAACTCACTATGCACACCAGGTTTGCCTCAAACTAAAGAAACCATACGCCTGTCTCCCAAGTGTGGGGATCAATGGCATGTATTACCACACCCAGCTAGAATATTCCTTATAAATGTAAACATTCTGGGTCAGACTTGTTCAGGTCACAAGAAGCCAAAGTGTCACAGGCTATGTGTACCTGTTTAAAGCTTCAGAAGAGCAGCTTCCCTTCAAGTTCTTAAACCAGACAACATACCTATAGCCAAATGATGGGCAAGGGAGGGGTAACTGCCAATCACATCACTCAACTAATACTGGGCAATGCAGATTTAATAGAATAATGTTATATAGAAAGCAATCAACTCCCCTGAGTAAATGTTTATGAAAGTGGCCTCTTTATTTCTATAGTAAACAGATTAGTATAAGGGAAAACCTAAAGAAACCAGCTTTTGCTAGCTAGGTCTAACTAGGCTCCTTCTATCCAGTCAGAAAACTGTGATTTAATAGTCATGCCTAAGCCTTGCTACAGACCAAAGACTGCTAGGAGCCAGACGGAACTTTGAAAATAAAGAGGGTGGGAACCACAGAAAACCCAAAATAATAATAATAAAACCCCACAAGAAGATTAAAAGAAAATTACAGGGAGGAAAAAAAAATCACACTTATTCCCTCTTTTGACTAAACTCATTTACATACAATTGCAAATCTGACATGACAAAAAAAATTTTTTAAACCAAAAGATACACAAAGCTCCAATAGAGACACCTATCTATACAAACCTAGCCCACGGGAGGCTACATCTGTGGCAATGAGGATAGGAGCCTTTCCAGATCGGAACTCTGGAAGAAAAACAAAAAGGTGCCAAGTTAGAGAATGGAGGCTAGAGAACATTTGTAAATGACATAGACTGAAGAAAATGATCTCCCTTGATGTTTCACACCACACCCATTTTAAATTTAAAAAAAAAAAAAAAAAAAAAAAAAAAAAAAGCATTTTTAAGAAACTGTGTAGCTGGGCAGTGGTGGCACACGCCTTTAATCCCAGCACTTGGGAGGCAGAGGCAGATGGATCTCTTGAGTTCGAAGCCAGCCTGGTCTACAGAGTGAGTTCCAGGCTACACAGAGAAACCCTGTCTCAAAAACAAACAAATAAACAAACAAAAAGACTGTCTCAAAACAAATAAATACAATTTTGTGTTTATGTGTGCCTGTGCATGTTGAACATAGGTGTCCAGAGGTAGAATTACAGGCGGTTGTAAGCCACCAACACCAACGATGGGACCTTCAAAGAACAGTACGTGTTCTTATGGCGGAACCATCTCTATAGCTCCTTTTATTTGAAAAGACTTATTTTTATTTATATTATGAACTTTCAAGAATTCTAGAGATGTATTGTAAATATCCAGGTTTTATAATTAGAACAAGGCTGGGTAAAATAAAATCTAGTATAATACTTATTTTTTGCAAATAAAACTATTGTTGGAGATACAGCCAGGTCATGTCTACAATACTGTCTATAAGCACTTGTTTTTGTAGAAACCACTCCCCAAACTAATCTACTATCTGGTCCTTTCTAAATTGGTTGGGAGAAGGAGTGCAGGCAGTGGAGCTAAGATGATAGCTGTCAAAAACCTTTATTGTGTTAGGCATACTAGTACACACTTTTATTCCTGATAACTCCTGGAAGTCAGAGGCAGGTGGATTTAAATCTGCCTGCCTCTGCCTCCCAAGTGCTGGGATTAAAGGTGTGCACCAACAACGCCCGGTGTGAAATCCTATTTCAAAAAAAAAAAAAGGCAGCTCGGTTTTGTTCTTACCGTTAAGTACCCAATCTCTTTCTGGTTGACTCTTGTCTCCATGGATACACATAGCAGGCCAACTATCAGAAGAATATAAATTAGAGATCTTTACAAAAGAAATATTAGTACAAATTCTTAAAGCAACAAAAGAGAAGACTGTTCATTTGCACATGCACACAATTATCTATCAGGATAGAATATACCAAACACAACAGTCACTTGGAAACTGCCTGAGCACAGCAGTGGTTCTCAATCTCCCTACTGCTATAACCCTTTAATACAGTTCCTCATGTTGTGCTGACCCCCAACCATACAATTATTTCACTGTTACATCATTCACTGTAGTTTTGATACTATTATGAATTGTAATGTAAATGTGATATGCAGGATATCAGACCTCTGTGAAAGGATCTTTCAACCTCCCCCACAGCTAAGGGATCAGGACCTCTAAGTTGAGAATCGCCGGCTTAAAGCTATCTAGATGCTGCACTCACCCATCTCTGCGCATCCTTCGTGTGAGGTCATCACAGCGCCTCTTTGTCTCCACAAATATTATGGTCTTATTTTCCTTTTCTGCCATGATTTCCTCCATCAGCTGGATCAATCTGAAAAGATGGCCGACCACCCAGATAAGATCTTCCTTTACATCAACCACACAGATGATATTCACTCACATAGTCTCACACTCAAGAGTATGATGGCATATGTCTACAATCCCAACATCACTTGGGAGGCTCATACAGGACGGAGAGAGTTCAAGATCAACCATAGCTACATAACAAGAATCTTCTATTCCAAAAAGGAAGGGAAAAAGAGACCTCAAATTGGGCACCCACTGAATGGCTTACAACCACCTCTAATTCCAGCCCTAAGAGATCTGAGTGTTTTCCTTTTTTTCCGAGACAGGAAAAAAAGGTCTATAGCCCTGGCTGTCCTGGAACTCACTCTCTAGACCAGGCTGGCCACGAACTCAGAAATCCACCTGCTTCTGCCTCCTAAGTGCTGGGATTAAAGGCCGTGCCACCACTGCCCAGTTGGGATCTGAATTCTCGTATTGCTTTTGTGAGCACAGTGCAGGAAAACAAACAACAACAAAAACTAATTCAGGCTGTGGTTACAGTATCTGTCTAGCATGCATGACGGCCTAGGTTCAATCTCCAGCAGCACATGAACCAAGTTCGGTGGCATAAGCCCAAAACCTCAGCACAGGGGAGGCAGAGACCCAACACTGCCTTCTGTTACACCATGGGCTGCAGGCTTGCGAGAGATACAGAGATCCTGTCTCGAGTAAAGCAATACAATTTAATTCCAACTACTACACTCAAAGCAGATTTGATATATTTGCTATCATTCATTTCTCAGAAATGAGAAATGGAGGCAGTAAGAGGTCAATCTTAAGCCCACCTAAAAACTATACTACTGGCATTAAAAAAGCCTGATGCAAATGCAAGGATCTAAGATCAACAAAGACAATATTTCAACTTATGACATGTCTTCAACCTCCAAAATAAATAAATAAATAAATAAAAATAACCTTGGCTTTCTCAGCTGTTGTAATACAACTGTAAACCAGGACTTGGGAGGCCGAGGAAGGGAAATCATTTGTTTGAGGACAATGATAGGATACCTAGTGTGGCCCTGTCTCAAATATAAGCCAAACTTAATATTAATTAGTATATTACATAATAGTTATATTATTATATGCTATGAAATCTCTTTCCATACTTGTGATCTTTTTCACTCTCCATACAGACATCTACGATTTGTAAGATGTTGTGGTTGGCACTCAGCTCCAGATTGCCCACATTGATCTGTGTGTAGTCACGCAGGAAATCCTCTGCAAGCTGCCTTACTTCCTTTGGCCAAGTTGCACTCCACATCAGTGTCTGCCGGTCAGGCTATGAAGAAAAGAAGGCTCTCCTTTAGACTAAGGAACTACATTAAGAAACAAAGAGGTATAAATATAGTGATCAGGTTTACAAACCCTGATTTGATCAACAATTTTACGGATCTGGGGCTCAAAGCCCATATCAAGCATCCGGTCAGCTTCATCCAACACAAGGTAAGTACATCGGCGAAGGTTTGTCTTTCCCGACTCCAGGAAATCTATTAGGCGCCCAGGAGTGGCTATGCAAATCTCAACACCTATAAAGCAACAATAACAAAAAATCTAGTCCATGAAGAACCCTTTCTTACTTATACAACATCCAAAGCTCAGCACACAATAACTAGGAAGCCCTAGCGGCTGCATTCAATGTTACAGCAATTGCTAAACTTACAGTATCCAAAGAGCACAATGTAAGGAGGTTACTAACAGCAGATTAAGTCTCAAGTCACAATTTTCCCTCAACAAAATATCTAATAGAAACACAATCCCAAGAATTTCTACACTATGGAAAATACTGAAAAATTTCTCACAAGAACCCAATGTTCACTTTCATTTAAAGAAATTGTCAGCATGATCATTCTTTTTACCTCTTTCCAAGTCTCGAATCTGGGGACCTTTAGGAGCACCTCCATAAATGCACGTACTCTTTAATCTAGAGCATTTTCCATAATCATCAGCCACCTGCTGCACCTGCTGAGCAAGCTCTCTGGTAGGAGCCAGCACTAGACACTGAAACAAAGGGGGAGGAGGGAAGCAAATAGCCCTGAGACAGCCACCCCAACTTTAACAAATCCCAACTACCCTAAGAATCAAAAGGTAGTCTAATTGCCCCACTCAACTCACTCTGATGTGTTTACTCAAGGCATAAGTGACCCACTTATGTTTGATTTACAGTTTGTATAATTTACTTTAAAAAAGAAAAAGACAAGCCTTAGACTCTCTGGTCTGTCAACCTCTAATCCCCTAATTTGGTAACCTGATCATGAGACCCTCATGGTGGGAAGAACTTACCCTTACAAGTTATCCCCTGATTTCTACAAAACAAGGCGGCATGTACCCACTCCCTTCAGAAAAATAAGGAAATCTAATAAAAATGAATTAATTTAGAAGTGTGCTTGAGGGACAAATAGCTCCGTGGTTGAATAATTACCTAGCATGCATCAGGCCCTAAATTCAACCCTCAGTACCAAAAAATAAACCCCCAAACAAAGAATTGTACTTATATTTGCTACAAGAACTGGTTCAAAGGGTAGGTTCAGTTCAGAGATGTGGAGCTCAGTGGTGGGATTACTGTCTAGCTTATACAAGGGCATAAATTAGATCATAAACAGAAAAGAGGAAGAGTGCCTCAAATCCATATTTTATTGCTGCACAACTTTGGGCAAGTCATTTAATTCCAAATAAGACAGGCCAGTACCACCTCCACATATGGAGAAAAGGGTTGAGAATTGGTAAGGGCAGGGGCCGGAGAGATGACTCATAAAAAAGAATTAAACTTGGCACAGTGCCTAAAATTCAACCACCATTAAAAAAAATCATTATTCTGAAAAATTACAAATAGTAACACACTTACAATTGGGCCATCTCCTCTTTCCAAGTATGGCTGGTGGTTTATATGAACAATGGCAGGCAGCAAATACTGGGGAGGAATAAGAATCAACAATGTCATATAAACCTAGGTCATCAGCCTAACAGGTGGCAAGTTAATTAGTCATTAACAATGTCCTAATGGGAAAGGGGAAAAATAGAACTGTTACCACACTTGAGTGCAATTTAAGTAGATAGCTGAAATTCTTTTTTTTTTTCCTTCGGAGACAGTGTTTCACTATGTAGCTCTCCGGCTATCCTGGAACTCACTACATAGACCAATCTGGTCTCAGAGAATCCATACACCTGCCTCTGCCTCACTAGTGCTAGGATTAAAAGTAAGTAGGCCCCACCATGCCCTGCTTACACACAGTGCTTTAACTATGAGTTTAAGAACTGAGGAATTGTGAGGCAGCCTTCAATCCCAGCACTTGGAAGGGGGCTGAGACAGGTGGTTCTGACCTCAAGGACACCCTGGTATACAGACCAATAGCCAGAACTACACAGAGAAACCCTGTCTTGAGAGAAAATAACCAACCAACCAAAACCCCCAAGAACTGAGAAAATGTAAGCCAACTAGGATAACAAAATAAGTTACCATAATGTCGAAAGCTTGGTACCTACCGCCAATGTCTTTCCAGAGCCAGTCTGTGCAATGCCAACCATATCCCTGCCACTAAGGGCCAAAGGAAATCCCTGGCACTGAATGGGAGTTGGTTCTGTAAAGTGCTGATCCATCAGCACATCCATTACATACTCTGTAAGAAAGCAAGCACATCACTGTCTTTACTAGTAGACTACAGGACTTGGTAAAGTCTTCAAAAGCACTAGTTACTGCTGCTAAGACCTACTCTGCTTCAGTATTCTCCAACAACTTCAAACCCAATCTCTGACTGGCCCAACGCTATCCTAACACACCTAACAGCATCGGCTCATGGCTCATTTACTGTTCCCAAAGGTCCTACTATATCCTGGAAGCAATGTTCTGCTATATTATAAAATGCAAGGGCAAACCCTAGTGGGAGTTTGGGCATTAAAAACAAAGCCAAGGCTGAGGAGATGGTTCGGCTGTCAAAGAGTGCTGTTGAAGAACCCATGTTGGTTCCCAGGATCCAGGTAAAACTAACAACTGCCTGTAAATGCAACTTACAACCAGACCCCTTCCTTCTTCTGGACTCCCCAGGAACCTCACTCCATTCAAATCATCTTTCAAAACACAAAAATTTGTGCAACATGCTATCTATCAGTACTAGTAATCAATCACCATTCTAAAAAATTGGAAACATAAAATTACTATTCAAAGCTGGGTGTGGTGGTACATGACTCTAATCCCAGCTCATGGGATACAGAGGCAGGTAGATCTTTGAGCTCCAGGCCAGTCTGATCTATAATATAGTGAGGCTTTATCTTAAAAACTAAAATAAATTTTTTTTTGAAGTTTATTATTTTGGGGTTGCCAGTATGGATCTAAATCCTCCTTTCATGTTTATCTGGTTTCCAAAATTTGAACTCAAGTAGTCTAAACACTCTCACCTACTTGACTGGTCCCATATAAATTACGATCTTTTCCTTTTCTTTTGAGACTGTGTGTAGCCCTAGCTGTCCGGGAACTCAGAAATCTGCCTGCCTCTGCCTCCTGAGTGCTGGGATCTAAGGCATGCACTACCAAAACACCTGGCTACTATCTTTTAAAAGTTTCTATTTGTCTTTTAGACAAAATCCTAAGCCTTTCAAAACCTTTAAGCACCCTACTTATTGCAGGACTAAAGAACACTTACGTGGAAAGTTAGCATGATGGAAGGCAAAGACAGGTTTTGGACAGACATCTCCCCCTCTCACGGTAATCTCTTTCTTCCTACGAAGCTCATCGACCTCATACTGTGAAGACAATACAAGTTCTCAATCTAGAAGCTTTGTTATCACAATGACATATGCTAATGTCTTTTCCATGCATCCAAGTTTGTGATGCACATGACTGAGAGAAAACCTTCAAAAGTAATTCCTAGCCAGGCTAGGTGGTGCTTTGTCACCTCACAGTGAGTAGAAGGATAACCTCAAGTTCAAACCTAACCTAGTCTACAAAACAAGTTCCCAACCAACCAGAGTTACACAGTGAGAAAAGTTAACAACAGAACAGAACTTGGGCCCAAATGCTCAATGCTATTATGTAATTTTTCTGGATAAGCAATCTTCTTGGGTAGAATACACCATCAGGTGGTTAAAAGCACACAAATATACAATGTTAAGCTAATTTTAAAAGCATGTAGCTTAATTGTAGTTTAAACTTAACATGCATATAGTGCTAGGTTTGAGCGCAGCACTAAAAGAAAATTAGCTCAATGGTTGAGCACCTGTCTTCGTGAAGAAAGCTCAGGGTTTGACCAAGAAAAAAATCACAAGGTGTGGCTTCCCATAGCTATAACCCTAACAAAGTAGTGGGACAGCAAGTTAAAGACCAGCCTGGAACTACACAGTGAGACCATTCTACAAATAGAAGAATTTTACCACATAAAATTAAAACACAAAGGCAAGGCATGGTAATATAATTCTTTAGTCCTAGTACTGGGAAGACAGATGGATCTCTGAGCTTGAGGCCAACCTGGTCTACAGAGTGAGTTCCAGGATAGCCAAGGCTATACAGAGAAACCTTGTCTTAGAAAACAAACAAAAATTACCCCCACACAAAAACAAAACCACAACACATTAAAAAGATCTGCCATCATATAAAATCAAATATAATACTATACTTGGACTATTAACCTATATTTAAACACTCACTCACCCCCTCCCCTTTCTTACCGGAGTCAGTCTTGCTACTTCTGGATGTTCGACATAAAAATTCTTCTCAAACTTGGGGAGCTCACTCAAATCCCATTTCTTTTTTCGTAACCGCTCCCCAGGATTACCAAACTTCTTTGGGGGAAGCCCACTACCACCTCTTGCTCCAAACCTAGAGACACCAGAAAAATGTAGATTCATTAGTACCCATCCCATGTGACAAGAAAGGAGCAGTCTTCCTTACGCCCCAGTTTTCCACCCATTTCAGCTCTCTGACAAAGTTGCTGATACCAACTTCACACCGAGTGTAGTTAATTGACACTAGAGATTCTGGATAGAATAAAACGGTCTTTGCTCCTGCAGAGAAGTGGTACTCTTTTAAACTCCAAGAGCAAGACTGTGGACAGGGAGAAAAATGTACTTCAAGCAAGTCCTTCAAATTTACAACAGCTTCTTAGCCAATTTCCCCCCTAATGCTGGGGCAAGAACTTCTCTGCTAATCTACAAAGCAAACTACTGGGACATCAGTGTCTAGTGTTTAGTTGAAAGAAAGAACCAGCCGGGCAGTGGTGGCGCACGCCTTTAATCCCAGCACTTGGGAAGCAGAGACAGGCGGATTTCTGAGTTCGAGGCCAGCCTGGTCTATAGAGTGAGTTCTGGGACTACACAGAGAAACTCTGTCTCGAAAAACCAAAGACCCAGAAAGTTGTAATTCTTTCCTCTCTAGCCTTCATTTTTATTTTATATTCATATATTTTACTTTACATCTCCCTTTTCATCGCCAAAAAGTACTACTATTCCTGTTTTGAGAAAGGCCCTCATTCATCCTGTACTCCCCTATTAAACTCACAGCAATCCTCCTGCCTCAGCCTCCTAAACATTGGGATTATAAATGTGAGTCAGCACACCAGGGTCAAATAATACTATTTAGTTACAGAGAGAAAACAATAGCAAAAAAAACCCCCAAAAAACAAAACATCAATGTAGGTTATGGGTATTTGTTTTGAAATAAGATTCAAAGCTAGACATGGTATAGAGTTGAACCTGTGTAGTCCTAGCACTTGAAAGCCAGTGGCAAGGTCAGAGTTCAAGGGCAGTCTGGCTTATGAGAATTTGTGTCAAAACAAAACCCCTCCAAACATTTAAATTAAGTCTTGTCTTTAAGATACCCTTTACAACAAAGGGGTAAGCTAAACAATATAGATATGGCCACTTGCCAAACCTAAGAAGTAAGAAATAAGAAGCTACTTTTCCCAGAGCAATCCTAATACAATCTCATTGTCCTAATCTCTGTAAGTACAGGGCTTAAAAACAAAACAAACAAACAAACAAACAAACAAAAAAAAAATCAAGAACTCTCATTTCCTTTTTTCTTTTGTTTTTCCAGACAGGGTTTGCCTCGGCTGTGCAGGAGGCCTCTCTCTGTTTCCAGAGGGCTAGGATTAAAGGCATGAGCCACCATGCCCTGTAAGATCTCATTTCCTTATTCCATTAGAAAACTGGAGAAAATTCAATAGTTAAAGAACCTCATAAGGTAATCAATCCCTCTCTGTCAGAGCCTGATGTGGTGGCCTACACCTGTGTTTCTGAACTTGGGACACACATTCCAGGGCAACCGAGCAGACTAAGCTACACAGCCTGAGACAAACCCACTCAGCAATCATTTATGGCCAGAAATTTTACTGAAATTCACTGGGTATCTACATTCAGTAGGCAGAATTTGGGTGACATTAATATCACTGCTAAACCAACACAACTAAAGAGAAAAATATTCAACTGAATACACCCACCAAGACCTTTAAAAGTTCTCTAGGGCTTTTCAGCTCAACACTATAGTGAACAAGGCTTTCTCATGTGACTACTTCACCCAGCTTGCAACGAATACAATTCTGAAACACTTCCAAGAGTTTTTTTTCAGTCTTGCAAATATGGCCAAAACCCAATCTTTAAGAGGGTTTAAGTAAGCATAACTCAAATGAGGATAATGTGGTTCCTATGTGTTATTTCCACTGAGCTTGCTATAATCCCAGACTGCCAGTCTTAATGACCTAGAAGAAAATAAAGCCTCTACAATTAAGACTCCTTTACAAGGCTTATTCGAACTGAAATTTCTGTTTCTCTCTCTCACTACCCCCACGTTGAACCTTAATGTTAACCATTCTCTTGTTTTGATCTGTGTAGCCCAGGCTAGCTTTGAACTCCAACCTCCTCACTCAGCCTCCGGAGCTGCGATTACTGGTTATGTGCCACCTTAGGGGTTCTCTTGATGTCAACAGCTTTGTTAGTTTTAAGGACATTTTTTTTCCTTCGAGGTAGGACCTCACTATGTAGTCCTGGGACTCACTATGCAGACCAGGCTGGCTTTGAACTCGGAGCTGTCTTGTCTTTGCCTCCTGAGTCCACGTGCCAACACAACCAGCCAAGTTTTCATTGTATCCAAATAAAAAGCGCCCAGAGGTTATCTAGCTGGGAACTGTTTCCATTCTCTAGGTGTCAGAAACAATGTTGGCATAAAAGCTTTTTGATGTACTGATTCCAGGGCACACATTCAAGGATTCCTCTGGCAACGCATCACCGAAAGCTTCCTACGTTAACTAATTAAGAAATATATAACAACAAAACTTCCTAGCTTAGGCTTCAAAGTCAACAGGATCTTTAAAAGGCAATTAAAAAAAGTCACCCGCCCTCCTGGCTCTCCCAACTTCGATCTTTTAGAAAGCAACTCCAGCATTTCCCATCCCAATCTGCCACCACTTAACCAAGACGTGAAAGAGAGCAAAACGTAGTTTAGAATCAAAAAGGCCTTTCCGACTCCAGTCCTTTCTCTAACAGGGACGGCTAACGCAGCGGAGAGGAAACCATCTCAAGGCAGCTGCTCCTAGATTAAGCTTGAGCAGCCGTCTCCTCCCCCAGACACACACTGCGGCCGGCTTGCGAGGATCAAGTGATCCGCGAGCGGGCCAGGAGAGGAGACAAGGCTGGCCTGCCACTTCCGAGCCAGGCCCGCGGCCTGCAGAGGCGCCCACCCGACCCTGGGGCTTGCGCGCCGCCGCCATTGTACGGCAGGAGCCTCGCGCTCTGCGGGCCACCCCGCCCCCCGCCCGGACCTCCCCCTTACCCTCCACGGTCCCTGTCACGATCCCGATCCCCAAAGCCGCCTCCGCGCATGGTCCCAAACGGATAAAGATCTGGGAGCGGGGCACGGATGACTGAGCTCGGGAGGGTTTGCGGCTCTGGTCTAGTGATGACCGATGGCGGCGGCGCCTCCGCTGTTGGGGCGGCGGCAGGCGCGGCGCTGTCTCGCTCCGACGCGCTGTCTCCCGTCGCAGACGCCACCGTCGCCGCCTCTCTCGTCGGAGACGGGAGCAAAACTCAGAGAATCGGGGTTGTTAGTACAGTTGGGAGGTCTGGTCACGCTCAAACCGGGCGGTGCCACGGTCTAGGCGTCTCCTTCCCTTCCCAGCAACTGCACAAAATGGCGGCGGCCGCTGAGCCTGCTCCAACTTAACGCTACGCACGGCCGCGACGCTACGTAAACAGAGTCTGGGGGGCTCCGCGCGACGCTACAGACATTCTAGGAACCGTTTTACGTCGCTGACGGAGATGGGTGCTCTTGTCCGTTCACGTAAATAAGTCAGTGTGCGCAACCGGCGTAGCGTTCTCGCGCCGCCAGCTCTAGAACGCGGGCGGGGGGGCGGAGGGGGGGAGCCGTCGGCACGACGTAACGTTGTTTGCGTCGTTGGTCGGCCCACTATTGCGAGGATGCGCAGTTTTCGTAGCGCATTCCATTTAGAGAATGGACTTTTCCCGGCATTCCGAGCTCAAACGGCCCTGGAGGCCGGCCTTGTGCAGACACAATAGTCGCGCTCTATGTTGCTTTGGTCAGGCTTCGGGGGTCTCAGCGCGGTAGGACCCGGAGAGTCTCGAGGCCCTCTTGGTTGGCCTTGGCCCCTCATCCCAACGCCGTGTGCCCCAAGCTGGCCACACGCCCCGGCGCCATTTCCTTCCCGTTGCTTTTCGCCGCGCTGGCGCTGCAGCCATGTTGGATGCGTCGCCTCCTTCTCTTCAGCAGGCAACGTCCCAGCTGGGCTAAAAGACACCGAGTGGTTTCCTGCAGTTCGTACTGAGGTGCTGTTTTCCGAACAAAGTGTTGTCACCTTTTCCTCTGGCCTTAGTTGACGCCTTACACACAGGCCACACCTTCCCAGAGTCCTTTCTGAGGGGGGCGCCTTGGCCCTTAGCCACTGTTAAGATGGGGGCCTCACATGGGTCCGCGACTGCAGAAACGGTGGTTTTTTTTGTTTCTTGTTTTTTTGACTTTTCATGGTCAGTTCTTTATTCTTTGATGAATGGTCTTAAAACATTACATTAAGCAAGGCTGAAAAGTAAACTTTAAAATAGTTTTATAAGGACAAGTTATAACACATGTAATGATTAATCACTCTGAAATTTTGATCTTAGAGCATATGGTGCACCCACTGGCCATAGACCCAGGTTTTCCAAAAATCCATCATTTTTTTCTTGTCTGCATAGATTTCTTCTCATTGGCTACCTTCTGCTTTTGTTGCATGATCTCTGATCCCTCCGCTTTCTCTGAGAGGCAGTCAAGCTATCTTCTTTTCTTTTTCCTTTGCTAATTTCCTGGGTCTTTTTCATATTTTTCTGTCGGGCAATTTCTCTTTGATTTCCACGGACCATGCTGGTCACCGGCTGGAGACTGGAAAACAATGATTTGGAGAAGCAAGGGTGGCTTGCACTGTGGAAGTTCGGGGCACTGAGGAAGGCTGAGCCCCTCGAGGGCCCTCGGTGTGGCAACGCCTCTCTCTCAGAAACGGTGGGTTTTACAGGAGAGGATTTGCAAACCCAATCCGGGGAAGGCAGGCTGGGCTAGGCCACGGGTGCCACCCAACTCCTAGATTGCTTTCTTTTGCTTGCCATCCCTGCACACTGCTAAGCCACACAAGCTTGGCCATTCTTGCTTTACAAAATTGTGAAGCTGCTGTGTTCCTTGAGACTGCTAGGCTCATTTGTACAGATTTGGAGAATGGAGGCCGTCAACCTGGAGGCTGAGTCTTGTCTCTTGAGTGTTGCTCAGGTTATTGGAAAGCCAGGAGAGTGTAGAGTCTTCTTGGGCGGCTGTTCATTTGTCATTTCGGCCATAGAGACAGTCATGGATAGCCAGGCATGGGGCTAGTGGCTGGGACACTGGGGAACCAACACATTCCTTTGCTCAAAGCTTTGTTCTCTAAAGACGGAGAGGAGACAAATGACAAATATTTATGCTAGACTTTTGCTAACTTGGAAGAGAAAATGGTGTAGAGGCTGTGGAACAGTGCTTGCTGGCCATGACTGAAGCCTTGGATTTAATACCCAGCACCTCCAACTGCTACTCACACTCGTCTACTCTAGTCACATCCAAAATATCGGGGATAAAATCTTGATAAAGGATAAGAGGCAATAAGACTTCAAAAGGAGATCTGTGCCTCTTGTATTTTAGACAGTCACTGGTATCTCCTAACTCAGACGATTTCCAGATTAGTCTTTCCAATCGTCAACACTGCCTCATAATTAGACATAAAGGTACCCCAAGAAATGATTTGTAAATGGTTAAGATTGGGCATTGTCTCCTGGCTGACGCAATGTTTCCAACTATCCTAGTTTAATGTTTTACGCACTAGAGAGTAATTGAAGGGTTTCCCTCACTCTAGGACATTAGCTAAAAGTGTTAGGTCGGGACTCCCCTCTGCCTGCCTCCAACAAAAACCAGAGAATTAACATAAGAATACCTCAACAGCCGGGTGGTGGTGGCGCACACCTTTAATCCCAGCACTTGGGAGGCAGAGACAGGCGGATTTCTGAGT
>NW_022196893.1:10272946-10274621 GCF_008632895.1 Mastomys coucha
CGCCTTGTCGACCTGACTAGGACCCCCGTTTCTCCCGCGGGTTGAGGGAGGCCCAGATCGGCCGGCCCATGGCATCCAACAACAACAACAAAAACACTGAAGGGAAGCCAGCACTTCCTTTAATCCTAGCACTCAGGAGTTAGAGGCAGGTGGATCTCTTGAGTTAAACGCCAGCCTGGTCTATAGAGGGAGTTCCAGAACAGCCCGGGCAGGGCTGTAGAGATGGCTCAGCGGTTAAGAGCACTGATAGCTAGCTCTTCCAGAGGTTCCCAGTAACCATATAGTGGCTCACAACCATCTGTAATGAGATTTGATACCCTTCTCTGGTGTGTCTGAAGACAGCTACAGTGTACTCATACATAAAATAAATAGGGGCTGGAGAAATGGCTCAGCGGTTTAGAGCACTGACTGCTCTTCTGAAGGTCCTGAGTTCAAATCCCAGCAACCACATGGTGGCTTACAACCATCTGTAATGAGATCTGATGCCCTCTTCTGGGTGTCTGAAGACAGCTACAGTGTACTTACATATGATAAATAAATCTTTAAATAAATAAACCTTTAAAAGAAAAAGAAGAGCCAGGGCAACATAAAGAAACCTTGTCTCAAAAGCAAACCAATCAACAAACAAAACCAGATGAGAAAGGGGCTAGAGATAACTTGTGGAAATGGAATGACATCGAGTGTCATCTATCAAATGACATATGAACTGAGATCTCAACTAAGGTCTTTGATGCCGGAAGATCAGTTATGCAAAGCCTGAGTCCAAGAATCAGGAAGCTTGGTTTCCTTGAAGGTGGAAATGTCTGTTTGAAGTAGCAGCATAAAGTGCAGAGAATCATCTGAGAGGCAGCTAGGGCAGACAGTGAAGAAGCTAGTGAAGACCCAGTATATACTGGCTCTCTCCTTTAATCTCTCTGAGTTCTAGGCCAGTCTGGTCTACATAGTAAGACAGACAGAGCTACAGAGTGAGACCCTTTGGGAGTGGGTGGGTAGTGTAATCCGGGCTGGAGATGGTGGGACCTGGTGCAGGTTAATACTGTTGGGTTAGAGAGAAATGGTTCAGTTGTGTGGCTGGAGCCAATGATTTTGCTGGTGATTGGGGTATGGAGACCTGAAGCATCAAGGGTGAATAAGAGTGGTTCCTAGTGTTCCCTAGAAGACAATGATAATGTCTGTAGGTGTTAGCTGAACTATATATACCCTAAGAAGCCAAGTTAGGCACTGTGCTTATTTCTACATGCTTGGCCCAGGGAGTGGCACTATTAGGAAGTATAGCCCTGTTGGAGTAGGTGT
Organism: Mastomys coucha; assembly: GCF_008632895.1. NCBI lineage: Eukaryota > Metazoa > Chordata > Mammalia > Rodentia > Muridae > Mastomys > Mastomys coucha. Next base: position 10,274,240 of record NW_022196893.1, read on the forward strand.
GTCACTGTGGGTGTGGGCTTTAAGACCCTCACCCTAGCTGCCTGGAAGTCAGTATTCTAATAGTAGCCTTCAGATGAAGATGTAGAACTCTCAGCTCTGCCTGCACCATGCCCACCTGGATGCTGCCATGTTTCTTGCCTTGATGATAATGGACTGAACCTCTGAACCTGTAAGCCAGCCCCAATTAAAATTTGTTCTATAAGAGTTTCCTTGGTCATGGTTTCTGTTCACAGCAGTAAAACCCTAACTAAGACAGGCACCCATCCCCAAGAAGTTAAAAGAGCCAAATTAATCATAAAAAAGGCAGCTATAGGTGCTGGTGAGATGGCTCAGCGGGTAAGAGCACTGACTGATCTTCCAAAGGTCCTGAGTTTGAAAGACC
>NW_022196893.1:10275396-10281181 GCF_008632895.1 Mastomys coucha
CACATGGTGGCTCACAACCATCTGTAATGAGATCTGATGCCCTCTTCTGGTGTGTCTGAAGACAACTAATAGTGAACTTACATATAATGATAAATAAATCTTTGGGAAAAAAAGGCAGCTGTATTCACTTGTAGCCGCTTTGGGAAGGTACGCTTGAGAGGTCATTCTTTCCTATCTATCCACATTGAATACATCTATCTTTTCTGCATTTGCTTCCCCTTCTTTTTAACCACAGTCTGTACCCCTAAGAAGAAAAACTGGGCATTCTTACTGTTATGATATGGGAAAGGAGGGGGACATTAGAGAACAAAGGCCAGAGGTGCTGAACCCCTCGAAGTGTGCATTGTCAGCACCCAGATAAATTCTGTCTATAATTTATGTGCATTGGCACTTTGCCTGCATTCTGTGAGGGTGTCAGATCTCCAGAACTGGAGTTACAGACAAGTGTGAGCTGCCATGAGGGTGCTGGGAATTGAATCCAGATCTTGGAAGAGCAGACAGTGCTCTTAACTCCTGAGCCATCTCTCCAGCCCCTGGGTCACGTGTTAAGAGAGCAGTCAGCTGACAGATACTAAGCACCATGGTTTGGGAATGTGGTTTAGTTGGTATTCTGCTTGCCTAGCATGCATGAAGCCCTGGTTCTGTTGGCACACTACAAAACTATGGTGTCATGCATGCCTGCCATCCCAGCAATTGGGAAGTAGAGGCAGGAAGAGCAGAAGTTCATGGGCATCCTGAACTTTGTATAGAATTCAAAGCTAGCCTGTGTGGAGCGCTGCTGCGCACCTTAAAGATGGCGCCCACCATTCTTCTGCTAAGGAGTAAACAAGTCCTTATTTGGCAAGAGGGTTGCACCTGCCAGTGGCCTGATCTTTCGTCATGAGGCTGTAGCCAATAATAGCGCAAGACATGGTATGGGCTCATGGGCAGTCCTACGAAGGGTATTTAAGCAGCACTCACAGACCATTCGGGGGCACACCCTTGATTCTCATGTAACTAACAGCTCCTGAGTAAACTGCTGCTGGAAGGAACCAGTATGCTAGTCTTTCTTCCCTGCTAGTCAGGGTGATAGGCGCGGCACAAGCCTGGGGCTACATGAGGCCCTATTTAAAAAGAAAAAAAAACTACAGTGCTCATATTCTAAGAGGCAGAAGTTATTTAGACTGGCTTGTCTAATGATAAACGACTTATAACTTGAGGTGGGGCTCCTGAGCTCTCCCTACATTTTGTTTCCTGTAAATAAATAATATTTTGCTACTAGATAAAGTTTCTGTCTTCTAGAATCTCAGCATCCTTGTCTTCATAAAGCTTATTTATATTTGCCATTATTTGATTCTTTCTGCCCTTTAAAAAATGAGACTTAAGGTTCCCTGGCAGATTTATTTGTTTTATTATTATTATTATTATTATTATTATTATTATTATTATTACAAAATGAATCTATAGAGTGCATTTCACATTCTTGGTGGCTAGTGAGATGACCTGGAATAAAAGTGCTTGCCATACAAGCTGGACCAGCAGGACTACATCCTTGGAACCTGTCTTAGGGTTTTTTGTTTTGTTTTTGTTGTTATTGGTTTTTTTGTTTTTGTTTTTCAAGACAGGGTTTCTCTGTGTAGCCCTGGCTGTCCTGGAACTCACTCTGTAGCCCAGGCTGGTTTACTAAGTAACCATGATGCCTGACCAAAGACAACTCTTAACGTGGACAACATTTAATTGGGGCTGGCTTACAGGTTTAGAAGTTCAGTCCATTATCATCAAGGCAGAGCATGGCAGCATCCAGGCAGGCATGGTGCAGGCAGAGCTGAGAGTTCTACACCTTCATGTGAAGGAAGACAGGAGAAGACCAGCTTCCAGGAAGCTAGCTAGGGTGGGGGTCTTAAAGCCCACACTCACAGTGACACACCTACTCCAACAAGGCCATATCTCCTGAAGTGTTATTCCATAGGCCAAGCATATACAAACCATCACAGAACCAAAGTAAAAAGCTGGATGGAGTGGTTCTCATCTGAAATCCCAGATTATACCTCACCTCCTAAGGTTAGATGGGAGGCAGAGAGACAGTGTCATCCCAACATTCAAAAGCTGGGCATCCTAGAGTGTGTACTGGGACAGAGACAATGAGAAACCCTTCCCTCTGACCTTCACACATGTGACTATGTAGAACCTGTGCTTATACATCATACACAATAATAAAAATTGTAAAACATGCATTTTACATTCTTTGAATTTTCATCTAGGAGATGACTGAATTGGAGAGATGACTCAGTGGTTAAGAGTGCACACTGAGTCGGGCAGTGGTAGCACACACCTTTAATCCCAGCACTTGGGAGGCAGAGGCAGGTGGATTTCTGAGTTTGAGGCCAGCCTGGTCTACAGAGTGAGTTCCAGGACAGACAGGGCTACATAGAGAAACCCTGTCTCAAAAAAACAGCTGGTGAGATGGCTCAGCGGGTAAGAGCATGGACTGCTCTGCTGAAGGTCCTGAGTTCAAATCACCGCAACCACATGGTGGCTCACAACCACCAGTAATGAGATCTGATGCCCTCTTCTGGTACATCTGAAGACAGCTACAGTGTAGTTATTTATAATATAATAAATAAATCTTAAAAAAAAAGTGCACACTGCTCTTGGAGAGATCCTTGGTTCTTAGCACCCACATAAAGATGCTCACACCAGTCTGAGGATAACTCTACCTCCAGGGAACCCAATGCCCTCTTCTGGCTTCCTCAGATACCTGTGCTTTAAATGTGCCCCTCACATATAAACACATACCCATAAATTGAAAGTGAAATATTTTAAAAGATGGTTCAACTTTATTTGTTTTTGTTTTTTTCAAGACAGGGTTCCTCTGTCCTGGAACTTATTCTGTAGACCAGGCTGGCCTTGAACTCAGAAATCTGCCTGCTTCTGCCTCCCAAGTGCTGGGATTAAAGGCATGCACCACCCCCTCCTGGCTTTTAAAATTTTTTTAAGTTTTAAAAATTACTGTGTGTGTATGTGTGTATGTGTGCGTGCGTGTGTATGTGAGTGTGTGTGTGTGTTGGGGGGGGGTGCACATGAAAGCAGTACCTGCAAAGGCCAGAGGGGGTACCAGATCCCCTGGAGCTGGAGTTACAGACAGTATGATGTGGGTGGTAGGAACTGAACTCTGGTTTTCTGGAAGAATAGTACCCACTCTAAACTGATGAGCTGTCTGGCCAGTGCCAAAGCTTATGTTTTTTTTTTTGTTTGTTTGTTTTTTTTTTTAATAAACATAGAGTTCCACTTGATTAAGACGTCAGAGACCAAGGAAACCACTCTTGGAATTAGAGAAAACATGCTTAGCTCAGTCCACCTCCCCTGCCCCTTTAAAATCTAGGAAACAACTGTTGTGTGCTCACACTGTTTAAGGCATGTGCTAAGAGTTTTCACTATTTTAGTTCATCAGTTAATCCAACAAAACAATTGGGATCTCTTAACAGGATTCTGGGAAAAGCCAGTGGACTACCACTTAGGGGAGAGTCTCGCAGAGTCTCGCATATAGTACTTACTGTTAGCTGCCACCATCTCTCCCCTTCACAGATGAGAAGGCTAAGATCCAGGTTATACAGTTCATCCAGAGTCACACATTTAGTACATAGAATTGTAAGGCGTTCAGCAGCAGCCGTCGCCTTGGAACTTAGAGGCCTGTGGCTCTCCCAAGCGATGACAACACTGTCTCCAGACACTCCGCATTGTCTCCAACGGGACACCATGCCATCCTAGAAGCAAATCTCACAAAACACCCATCCACCTCACTGTTGTTTCCATTCATGTTTTTCTCATTTGCCTCTGTAGACTCTCCCTGCCAACATACTTTTGCTACTGTCCATATTTTTAGTCTTAATGTAACAGTAAAATCCATACTTAGACAACTTTCAACCACTAGGAGACATGTTCTTTTTGACCATGTTTAAAAATGATACGGCTTTATTGTTGAAATTTTTTGGCTGTGAGCTGTGTACACTCTGTCTGGACACTTGGTTTCTATAATTCTGCACTTGTATTATTAAATTTATGTGTGAAACTCAGCGGCTCTTTTTTTGTCTTTATGAGGCTTATATAGGGTGTGTTTGTTTGTTTGTTTGGTATTTTGGTTTTTAGAGACAGGGTTGTAGTCCTGGCTGTCCTGGAACTCACTCCGTAGCTCAGGCTGCCCTCAAACTCACAGAGATCCACCTGCCTCTTCGTCCCCTCTCCTCCCCCTCCCCAGGTACTGGGATTAAAGGTGTGTACCACCACACCTGGCTTCTAGTGTGGGTTTTCTAACAAGCTGGTTCACCCCCCAAAAGGCTGAAGATATGGACATGCTTGTGAACAATGACATGAAGCAGATGCCATCAAACTGTAATGCGTGAAGGACAACGAGCAGAAAGCTTGGGAATGGAGTCTTAGAGCCTATGCTCTCATACAAATTCCCTCACAATGTGGCTATGACTGTGACATTCGTTAACACTGCCACTTACCAGCTTTGGCATCCATGTGGTGGCTAAACCAAGGTAGGCAGCTGTTGGGGGTCAGTCTTAGAGTGGCTGATGGGTGGATCCAGATACCTAATGGGCTGCTGCCTATGGCAGCCAGAAGTTAGAAGTTTCTCAGCAGACATTTCTCTGAGGGAACAAAGCTTAATTTACTGGGGCTGGCACTCCCTGTGGCCATCAGAAAAACTATGAACTCTTTGAACTCTTTGGGGCCAGTGAGAAAGAGAAGGAAAGGGAGAAAACACACACACACACACACACACACACACTGAAGGAATGAAACAAAAGGCAGGTCCGGTAACTTCATACATACAAATATATACATACGCGCATACATACAGACAAACATATACACATTCACACATTGAATGATTAGAACAAAGCTCCAGCAAGCAGGCTCCAAGCATTTCATACATACACATATATACATATATACACAATAGGTTGATGGAGCAAGCTCCAATCCCCATTCACACAAACCTTACACACATACATACACACAGTTGCTGGATGGAAGGAACAATGTTCCAACCCTCACACTTTATTTTTATTTCCATAGCTTATATATCCCAACAAAATCTTTCAAGCAGTATAAAATTACAATGTGATTACATTTTAGTTTTCTGCTAGTGAATGATTGTGAAAAAACAGTGGGTTATCCAATACCTTTACAAGAAATAACATCATATAGTACAGGTAAAGAAAACAAATTATTCCCAAGAACCCACATTTGTAAGTAATTTATTATAGATTAACAAAGTGTAAGCAAGCAAGATAGTTTGTTTTGTTTTGTTTTTTGGGTTTTTTGAGACAGGGTTTCTCTGTGTAGCCCTGGCTGTCCTGGAACTCACTCTGTAGACTAGGCTGTCCTCGAACTCAGAAATCCCCCTGTCTCTGCCTCCCAAGTGCTGGGATTAAAGGCGTTGCCACCACCGCCTGGCCAAGAGGGCGTCAAATCTCATTACAGATGGTTGTGAGCCACCATGTGGTTGCTGGGATTTGAACTCATGACTTTCTGAAGAGCAGTCAGTGCTCTTAACCTCTGAGCCATTTTTCCAGCCCGATAGTTTGTTTTTTTTATTTTAGCTAGTTATTGGCAGGCAGCAATTTGCTGTTACAAAGCAGAGTAATTGTTTTCTTATTTATCTTTAAATAACAGCAACCTTGTAAATATCTTAATCACAAATCTAAACTTTTATATAAAAATCAGTCATATCGCCGGGCAGTGGTGGCACACGCCTTTAATCCCAGCACTTGGGAGGCAGAGGCAGGCAGATTTCTGA
>NW_022196893.1:10281417-10284736 GCF_008632895.1 Mastomys coucha
TCGAACTCAGAAATCTGCCTGCCTCTGCCTCCCAAGTGCTGGGATTAAAGGCATGCGCCACCACAGCCTGGCTGCAAATGTTTTCTAAGGGTGGTAGTGGTTGCTAACAATCTACATCTCTAAGTTCTTTCCTAGGGTAGTGATCGAATCACTAATCTGCTCCAGCAAACAGTGCCTAAAAGAGTCAAGCACAGTTATTGTGCCCAGTGAGGGACTGCAAGCCCCCCTTACAGTTTTCATATAATTCTTAGATTAAGAGGGATGTGACAGCAGCAAGCAGAGCAGAACTCCACAACAGCATGAAGTCCTCCAGACACGTGGTCCTCAGGGTTATGCCATACTGAGGCTCATTCATGAGGCTGTGGCAACCATTGAGGCAAATTCCATGAGTTCTAAAGCTATCTGTTGTTCCTCCTGCATGACCATGCACAACATGGCACACCATTTAACTTTTCTCCACTCTGGGCTCTGTCATGAGTAGTCTAAGTGACAGGTGCAGAAGCACTTAGAAAAGCAAATAAGTCAAAGTAGTTGGTGATACCTTTTTGTCAATAAAAATTCCACCAGCACTAGAGAGGTTGAAGCAGGAGTGTAGAGAGCTCCATGCTAACCAGTGTGGGATACATTGTGAAGACCTGTGTGTGTGTGTGTGTGTGTGTGAGAGAGAGAGAGAGAGAGAGAGAGAGAGAGAGAGAGAGAGAGAGAGAGAGACAGACAGACAGACAGAGAGAGACAGAGAGAGACAGACACAGAGACAGAGACAGAGACAGAGAGAGACAGACACAGAGACAGAGACAGACACAGAGAGAGAGAGACAGAGAGAGACAGAGAGGATGAAGATAGAGAGGGGGGGGAAGGAGAGAGGGGGGGAGGGAGGAGAGAAAGAGCGCACATTGAGGTCATATCTCAATGATAGAGTGCTTGCTTAGCATATACAAAGCCCTGGGTTCAATCGCTTTCACCACAGAAGAATTTCAAAACTGAAGAGAGAAAATAAAAAGCAGTTCGATGTTCTCAGCAAAATGGAAAGAAGGCAAAGCTCTAAGTAGTTTGATTTCATGTGTATGGACTTCCTTGGCCATAATAATGTCCCAGTCCTTAGATTTCATATGTACATGAACTTATGCAATATTCACCTTAGCTGCAGTTGTCAGAGACATTGTTTGTCCAGAGATATTACCTGGGAAACTCCAGAAATAACTAAGTTTTATTTATTTTATTTATATGAGTACAATGTCCTTATCTTCAGACACACCAGAAGAGGGCATCGGATCCCATTATAGATGGTTGTGAGCCACCATGTTGTTGCTGGGAATTGAACTCAGGACCTCTGGAAGAGCAGTCAGTACTCTTAACCACTGAGCTATCTCTCCAGTCCTTTTATTGGTTTATTTTTATATTGAGGGATTTGCCTGCATCTATGTCTGCCACAAGTGTGAAGTGCCCAGAATGGGCAGAAGAAGGCGTCAGATGATCGACTGTGCTCGGCTCTGGACGATAAAAGCTCCATTCAGCTAGTGCAAGGAGCCACACTCCAGGGACTTCAGACCCTTATGTATTCCCTGCCACACCATCTCTTGGGCCACTGGGAGGCCAGCAGAAGTTTGATAAGAACATGCTTACTCTCTTGGATAACTGCTCTGGCAGAAGGTAGACTGGGTTAGATGACTGAGGGCAAGATCACTGCAGAGAGGTCCCAGCTTTTCGACCATCCGGATCACTTCCAGTACAGGATGCTGCCTTAGACCTCTAGCCGACTCACTCCCTGGCTATGCAGTTGCTGCTGCAGCTGTCTTTCTCTAGACACTATAGGATGTGATGGTGAAACTGCTATGGCCACCTTTGGACCAGGAGGTGACATTTGAGGGAATAAAACCAGGGTGGTGTGGATAAAGAAAACTCAAGCACTTGATGACCCGAAACCCGTTGACTTCTGGATTTCTTTCTTTTTTTGGGGGTGGGGGGGCTTTTTGAGACAGGGCTTCTCTGTATAGCCCTGGCTGTCCTGGAACTCACTCTGTAGACCAGGCTGGCCTCGAACTCAGAAATCCGCCTGCCTCTGCCTCCCAAGTGCTGGGATTAAAGGCATGCGCCACCACCGCCCGGCGACTTCTGGACTTCTTATGCAAGATGGCACATTACCTCATTAAAACAAACAAACAGGCAAACTAACAAAAAAAGGAAAGTGCTTTGTTTTGCCCTCATCTACCGCTAAAGGGAGTGGAGCAGCCACAAACAGCACAGAATCGGAAGCTCTCTAAGGTAGGTGCTGCAAATTCGATGTATTGTCTGCTGGGAGGTTTGTGCGGCCAGTGCTTCTCTAAATAACCATTTTTCTCGGCCAGCAAGATGACTAAGTGGATAAAGGTGCTTGAAGCCACGTCGTGATTGCCCAGAGTTCATGCCAGGATGGAACATGGCAGAAGCAGAGAGCCAACTCAGCAAGGTTGCCCTTAGACTTACATTTACAAGCGCACGTGTACACACACACACACACACACACACACACACACACACACACACACACCCAGCATAGAAAAAATAATACAAGTCTCCTTCTCCTTAATAACAGAAAGATCCACTAACATGTCAGCTGGGCCTCCTGCTGTCCAGGACAGCAGGCTGTGTTGCAGGTGATTATGGCTAATGAGATGGAAGGACCAGACTTGGGAGGAGAGCCACTTCCCAGGAGCTGACTCAGCTGGAAGACACTTTGTTTTGTCCCTTTCCTTTTACCTTTCTTCACCTAACTTGAGTTCCTAGCGTCTGTCTTGGATGGAGTGCTAAGATGGTCAGAACAGAAGCCCAGGCCCTGAGGAAGAACCGGGATCACCTCAGTGTGTCTGACTGCCTTGCCTTGGCCTACCTTCTCTTTCAGTTGTTGTTGTTTTAAGTAAAGTCTTGTTGTGTGGCTCAAACTGGTCTGGAATTTGCGACTCTGCCTCAGCTTTACCAGTGCTGGGATTACAGGCTTGTGCCTCTATGGTTCTAATGTTTCTTTTCTGTGTGAGAGAAATAAGCCTAAATTTTATATAAGACATTATCATTTTGAGGTTTTCTTTTCTATTCAGCCAAGTAAAATCCCAACTAATAGACCAATACTAGTTTCTTCAACAACTTTCTGTTTACTGTATTGCCACTGTTGGAGAGGACACTATGGTGAGCGAATCTTGAGGCCTCCTACCTGAAAATGTTAGGCAAGCCCTGCTGGTCGGCCCCCTGCTAGTGCCTCGAAGCAGCACTGTGGAGACACCCTGCAAGCAGCACTGTGGAGACACCCTGCAAGCAGCACTGTGGAGATACCCTGCAAGCAGCACTG
>NW_022196893.1:10285350-10297175 GCF_008632895.1 Mastomys coucha
GCAAGCAGCACTGTGGAGACACCCTGCAAGCAGCACTGTGGAGATACCCTGCAAGCAGCACTGTGGAGTTGCCCTGCTTGGGCCTTGGTTGTGACTCTCGACTGCAAGTACTAGGCTCCAATTCCTGCCAACTGAAGCACAGCACAGGGAACCTTGTCGAAAGGACATGAAGGTCAGGGGGTTGGCGGGAGGCTAGAGCAGCAGCTTGGGGATGGATACAGCTTGGCTATGCTGCAGTCAGGAGGCAGAGTATGCCTGCCTAGCAGCAGGGACAGCCTACTCTGGGCACAGGCACTCCAGCTGACCCACTGTGTCAAGGTGCCTCTAACTCCTGCCATCACCCTTAGCACTGCCACCCAGTATCCTACTCCCAAAACAGACTACATGAGCTGGGGAGAAGTGAACTTATTTATTTACTTTTGCTGGGTGGTGATGACACATGCCAGTAATCCCAGTACTTGGGAGGCAGAGTTAAGTGGATCTCTGAGTTTGAGGCCAGCCTGTCTACAGAGTGAGTTCCAGGACAGCCAATACTACACAGAGAAACCCTGTCTCGAAAACCAAAAGTAAAAACATAAATAAATTATAATTTATTATAAATAATAATTACATTACATATTAAAATTGTGTGTTATATTTATACTACACTGTACATATTATATATGTAATATGTTAACATATAATAAAATATAATTAGTATAATTATAACACAACATGATGCAATATAATATATATGAAATAAATTATAATACATAAATTTATACTTTATAAATAAATTATACATGAAATATTTATTTATTTACTTATTTTTATCCCAGGATACCTTTATGTAGCCTTGGCTAGCCTGGAAGTTACTATGTAGACTTCACTGGCCTCCAACTCACAGAGTTGCCTCTGTCTCCTGAGACTAATGGCATGCATCACTGCATCTGGCTAGAGACAATACATTTTTCTTGCTTAACACCTCCTCTGGCTTCAGTGTATAGTACTTTGGTGGATTTATTTTCTTTTTCCAAGTGCTGAGGATCAAACCCAGGCCCCTGTCCTTTTGAGGTAGGTGCTCTTCCGCTGAGCTATGTACCTCAGCCTCTATGTGGTAATTGTTAGGGTAGTCTTAGCAACTCACTCAATGACCTTTTCAGGTGAGAGTGCCGAGCTTCACACTTCTGCACTCCTTGACGAAAGCTTTGTCCTTCCTCCCTGGGTAGAGCACACTGCCAACAGTCAGCCATAACCTTCTGTCCTCCTCTCTCTATAGCTCATCTTACACCAACTCTGATGTTTTGTTGTGAAGGGCCATGACCATGGTAGCTAAGTGCTCTACCAGCGACCTACACCCTGGCCTGCTCACATCTGTTACCATCTGTGGAGCGCTGCTGCAGCGCCTTAAAGATGGCACCTGCCATTCTTCTGCTTTGGAGTAAACAAGTCCTTATTTGGCAAGAGGGTTGCACCTGCCGGTGGCCTGATCTTTTGTCATGACTCTGTAGCCAATGATAGCGCAAGACGTGGTATGGGCTCATGGGCAGTCCTACGAAGGGTATTTAAGCAGCACTCACGGACCATTTGGGGGCACACCCTTGATTCTCATGTAACTAACAGCTCCTGAGTAAACTGCTGCTGGAAGGAACCAGTGTGCTAGTCTTTCTTCCCTGCTGGTCAGGGTGATCGGCGCGGCACAACCATCTGTGATGGTTTGAATATGCTTGGTCCAAGGAGTGGCACTATTAGGGGGTGTGGCCTTGTTGGAGGGAGTTTGCTACTGTTGGGGTGGGCTTTGAGACTCTCCTCCTAGCTGCCTAGAAGCCAGTCTTCTGTTTGCCTTCAGAAAAAGATGTAGAGCTCTCAGCTCCTCTAGTGTCATGCTATGTTTCCTGCCATGATGATAATGGACTGAACCTCAGAACCAGTAATCCAGCCCCAATTCAAGGTTGTCCCTTATAAGAGTTGCCTTGAGCTGGGTGGTGGTGGTGCACACCTTTAATCCCAGCACTTGGGAAGCAGAGGCAGGCGGATTTCTGAGTTCGAGGCCAGCCTGGTCTACAGAGTGAGTTCCAGGACAGCCAGGGCTACACAGAGAAACCCTGTCTCAAAAAAAAAAAAAAAAAAAAGTTGCCTTGGTCATGGTGTCACAGAAATACAGAAATAAGACATAAACTAAGCCACCAATTCAGCTGGATCATTGCAATTGCCCCACATCTCCCCTGTGCCAGTGTTATTCCTGTACCTGTTCTCTGTGCTCTTACCAGATGACTGTTCCAGCTGCTTTTCCACACCAGCTCCAATGAGAGATGAAATCAGTTATCCTTTTCACTACAAAAGCCATTCATATGCCTGCCATGAGCCTACCAAATCCAGTGGTGGCCAAGTCTTAAAGCTTCTTGCAAGCTCTGAAATATGTAATGTTTCACAAAGTCTCCACAGGATGGTGGGAGAAAGGCATGATTTCTCTATTGGGTGTTCTGACCTTGTTAAAGAATACCCCAGAGCTCCATCGGGCACCTTGGCCACCTTGTAGGGGACAGCTTGTAGCAGAACATTAGTAGCCTGAAGGCAGTAGAGAAGATGAGGTGGCAGGTTCATGTCCTGAGATCTGGGCACCACTGGTGGCAGACGACAGCTCTTCAGCTAGCTTTTCAGCTCCCTGAGCCAATGAATTTCTTGATGTGTACATGCTAGTTTGTGTTTCTGTGGATTGCAATCAGCAGTGTTGACTGTTGGAGGATATTTGATCATACTGTGAACCCTGAGATTATGTTGTTTGCTGGAAAAAAACCTGTTTATAGTTGTGGTGTGGCTCAGCCTTTAACACACAGCTTTAGCTGGGCGGTGGTGGCACATGCCTTTGATCCCAGAACTTGGGAGGCAGAGGCAGACAGATTTCTGAGTTCAAGGCCAGCCTGGTCTACAGAGTGAGTTCCAGGATGACCAGGGCTATACAGAGAAACCCTGTCTTGAAAGCAACAACAACAACAAAAACCAAACCAAAACAAAACAAAACCCACACAGCTTTAATCCCTCTGGCAGGAATACAGACATGCTCTTAGTACACACTTTTAAATCCCAAACAGTGATGGTAAAATTAGTTTGTAGTAGGAAGCACCATGTTTGAAAGTAATGTCCAACTGAGTGGCAGACAAAGTGATGAATCAGAGAGGGATTTGACAGAATAGGATATGCCCAACTCTCATGAGAGAGGAAAGAGGGGCAATGTAGGAGGGGGCTGCACAGAGGGAGAGAGGAGGCAGTTTTACTGGGAGAGTGTTACAGAAACAGACTGAAGAGAGAACAAGTAGACAAAGGTGAAGACAGAATGACAGAGAGAACGAGAAGAAGCCAGAAGATAAGAACAGATTGGTAGAGTTAGTTTGAGGCCAAGGAGAGACAGAGAAGCCAGATTGAATCAGTTACCATGGAGAGGAGTTTGAGCCAGAACAACTGAGTTGACCAGCCAGCCAGAGCTCAGAAAGAACTAGAAATGATGCGCTTATTCAGCAGTAAATCTCAGAGGCTGAAAATGTTCTAGGCCTAGATTAGATTGTACAGAAGCTAGAAGCTTCCAGGACTATACCCTAGGTTACCAGGGAGGCAGTAAGTCTCAGAGACAATTATATCAGCTGAATAAAAGATTTTTACATGACAAATTTTTTCTCTGTTTCTACCACTGCTCCCTACCCTCTAAAATAGAGGGCCAGACCTCTTTCTAAACTCTGGAAGGAAAATGACAGAACCCAGTTGCTTTGGTCACAGGTGACAAAGTGAATCCTGTTGCTGGCCCAAACACCTACAAGGTTTGTGGAGTTCTCAGAAGTTGACCCCAAACTTCAGTTTGTTGTCTATCTCCACAGGCCCAGTTTCTGTTTCCCAAGCAGGACACATCATAGCCAAATAGAAAGGATTCTGTTCGAGCAGCATGCTATAATGAAACAAGGTCTCCTCCCAGAATGGCAGGCCTTTATGTTGAGCCCTGGTTTCTGACTGCCCACTGCTGAGCTAGGAAAAACTTTAAAATGCCAAAATATGTGGGGAGAGGTGGCACATCCCTTTAATGTCAGCAGCATTTGGGAGACAGAGGCAGGCAGATTACTATAAGTTCAAGAACAGCCTGGTCTACAAAGGGAATTCCAGGACATCCAGGGATGTTACACAGAGAAACTCTCGTCTTGAAAAACAAACAGGAGCCAAAATAAAAGAGCAGGAAGTTCTTTTAAAAGATTGTTTATTTATTATGTATACAGTGTTCTGCCTACATGTATACCTGCACACCAGAAGAGGGCACAAGATCTCATTATAGATGGTTATAAGCCACCATGTGGTTGCTGGGGATTGAACTCAGGACCTCTGGAAAAGTAGCCAGCACTCTTAACTCTGAGCTACTTCTCCAGCCCCAGAAAGTTTTTATTTTTTTGTTTTTTTTTTTTTTAAGCATTTAGTAATTCCTTTCCTAGAACAAAACAATGCTTCAGTATTTCCATGGAAAAATGATTTATTTAAGTGAATTTGCAGAATGTAGAAAATCTGTTCCTAGGTGCTTTTGTTCCTGCTTTATTCAGAGTAGCCACTTCTGTGCTTTTATAGGAGAAAAAAGCCGAAGAGCTCTGCCTCCCAGGACCCACATGCTGAGCTGAGTGCTTTCTGCTGTCCAGGGAGCCCTCAGGACCCACGTGCTGAGTGCTTTCTGCTGTCCAGGGAGCCCTCAGGACCCACATGCTGAGTGCTTTCTGCTGTCCAGGGAGCCCTCAGGCCTCTGCAGTCTAGGCTTGACTCTTCCTCCCCTACACTAGGACTTCATGCTAAAGGTCAGTCTAGATTCTAACCATTTTTGCTCTCTTGTTTCCTGAGCATTAGTCCCTTCTCCAGTGTGCTGCTCCTTGAGGCAGGACCCACACTTTATCTATTAGTATGTAGCATCTAAGAACTAGCCAGTAAATGACTGAATGGGAAATCAAAAACCTTTAGTAGCAAATACTTTACTTTTTGGATTTTCATATTAGTTAATACAATAAAAAAGATCACCTGTAGCAATTATATATTAGTATTTTAATTTTTAAATAGTCTTGTATTTTGAAAACTAGATTTTATTTTTGACAATCACACACACTCAAAACCAATGTTCTTTCACAAATTCTATGATGTCTCAGCTCTAGATTTTATATTTATATTAGCTCTAAAATAAAAAAAAAACTTTGAATTCTCTACTCAAAACATAAAAACATACCTTTTTTTGGATAGTGTTATATAGCCCAGGCCAGTTTTGAACTTACTATGTAGCTAAAGCTACCTAGGCATCCCAAATATTGAGATTACAAGTGTACACCATCATGCCCAATTATCATAATACATTTTTTTTTTGGTTTTTTTTTTTTTTTTTTTTTTTTTTTTTTGAGACAGGGTTTCTCTATATAGCCCTGGCTGTCCTGGAACTCACTCTGTAGACCAGGCTGGCCTTGAACTCAGAAATCCACCTGCCTCTGCCTCCCAAGTGCTGGGATTAAAGGCGTGTGCCACCACCGCCCGGCAATACATTTTTAAAAAGTCACTTCAACTTGACAAGTCAAATGATTTAAAAGTTGTCTTAACGCGTCTATTATTGTAAAGATGCATGTGAAGGCTGCCAGGGTGAATATACACACTAAGCATTCCCTCACACCTCTCTCTCTTGGGGAAGAGCATCCAGTCCCCTAGCCAGCACCATAGTCACTGGTGCTATGTCCCAAGAAATGTTGGATGAGAAGTCTGGGGTTGGGGGTGGGCACTGATACATCTCTAAGCTCCTCTGAATTTCTGTGTGCTCAATGGGTCACTTTGGTAGGCAGAAGGAAGGGCATTGGGTACCCCTTCCCCAATACCTGACAGGCACATTTATGCATATGTCTATCAAGTAATTCAAGAATATGTATGCATATTTCTGAATCAACATGCAGTATATATATAGTTGGTTACATATCAGGAAGGAACTTTTAAGATAAATATAAGCTTTACATCTCTGTTGCTGACTTTCTTTTAATAACACATGGGAAAAAAAACAAACTCTTATTTCAAGATGTAAATTCAAGGCTGCTTCCCACTTCTCCAGCCCCTAATAAGCAGCAAGAAGCAGTCTGTACCAATTCCCCACCTACTCCTTGGCATCCCCGATCCCTCCAGCGGTTATTGCGAAGGTGGCTTCATTTTCAGGCATCTCGGGGCTACAGAATACAAGGGAACAGAAGTTTATAAAAAGCTCTGTTTCTATAAATACTGTGCACATGTCACATTCATCACGTTCCCATCAGTCTGAGTCTCCAGAGACACTGCAGTGCTGGTACAGCTAAATGTGGCCTACAGAACTTACCTAGCAGAGTTACCAACCCTCGCAAACATTTGTTAAACAACTTCTATATATAAGGTTTTGAATGTCAAGAAAAATTACTCCCAAACTTGGAAACAGGCAAATCGGGATAAACTGGGTGTTTTTTCAGGGTAGTTTGAGGCCTGTGGAACAGGTCCTGTGGGGGGCTGGTCTGACTCCTTGGGGGTGCATCTTTCTTCAGGCTTTGCTAACAAAGGGAAAGCTGAAAGGGAATTTGAAATAAAGCAGGAACGTCCTGAGCTCTTACAGGGGAAAGCTGGTTGTCTAGCATGCCCTTCAGCCTCCTGGTTCTTGTTCTGTGAGGGCTCTATGCATTCTGTGATGTCATTAACTGTAAGTAATGCAGTTAACTGCAGTTCTCTCTGGTTAGAGAAACAGAAATTGTGAAGGTGGAATAAATACCATTAGTACTGAACTATGGAGATTGACTAATTTTTGATTGGTTGATTCATTTCTTCATTCCCTATTTGACTAAACATGTTTGTCTAAACATACTTTAAGTTTTCTTTTGATTTAGTTAAAAAACCTTATTAGTTTTCATTAAATTGGCGACTTTAAGATCTTTAATGTGGGCTGGTGAGATGGCTCAGCAGTAGAGGCACTTATTGATAAATAAGAGCATTTACTGATAAGGTGATAAGGGGTCACCTGAGTGACCCACACTAAATCAATGTGTTAAGGTAAAAGGCAAGTGTTGTGGAGAAAGAAAACTGGAGCTGAGGAAGGAGGGTGAGCTGTGTGGTACTGGGTAGTCAGCTGGGAGGCAGGTAACTTTTTGCTCTCTGACTGTAGTGCTGGGAACTGACCTCAGAGTCTTGGACATGATAGACAAGTGCTCTCCACCTGGCTACACTCACAGCTCTTTTGCTGTTTTAACTTTTTTTTTTTTTTTTTTTGAGACAGGGTCTCTCTATGTATTCCTGGCTGTCTTGGTACTCTCTATGTAGTTCAGGCTGGCCTCCAACCTCTGCCTCCGGAGTGCTAGGATTAATTACTTTTTTTTAAAAGTAGGATCTCACTATGTAGCTCAGGCTGGCACTGAACTCCTCACCCTCTTGCCTCCCCAGCTGAGAAGGTAACAGTTGTGCATGTGTGTGTGTGTGTGTGTGTGTGTGTGTGTGTGTACAGGCATGCTTGCTAGTTATGTGTATAATATGTGGAAGCTACAAGATGACATCAGATAACTATGTGGGGAGGGTTATTCCAGGCAGAGGAAACACATGGGCAGAGACTCTTACGGCAAGAGCCTGCCCAGCAGTGCCTTTGCTGGAGGATCACAAGTTTAAGAGCTGCCTGGGCTACATAACATCTTGCTTCAAAAGCAGGGAATGGGATGGGTAGGAAAGATCAGTTGGTAGGCTGTGTGCCTTGTGTCTCTTGAAGCCCTGGCTTTAATCCTCAGCCTTTCATGAAACCAGGTGTGGTGGTGCATGTCTGCAATTTCAGTACTCAGGAGGTGGACGGAAGAAAATCAGAAACTCAAGGTTATCCTTGAGAGTTTGAGGGCAGCCTGAGCTATATGAAACCCTGTCTCAAAACCAACATTGTATGTGGTGGAAGCACAGAGGGCAAGGGCCACATAGCCTTTACCTGACCATCTTTCTTACCTTCTTCAAGCCTTTGGTCAAATGTGACCTTCTCCAGCATGGGGAGATGACTCAGTGGGTAAGGTGCTTGCTACATAGGTATGAGGACCTAAGTTTGGAGGAGCCGCAGTATACTCACATAAGAGAATCAAGGAATGGGTATAAGGTCATTCGTGGGGCTGGAGAGCTGGCTCAGAGATTCAGAGCACTTGCAGAGAAGCAGGGTTCAGTTCACAACATTGTGAACACCCACATAGCTGCTCACAACTGTTTCTGAGGGCTAATGCCCTCTTTGGCATCCATAGTACGAGGGATGTATATGCACATACATACTCAGGCAAACAATCATACACATACAATAAAAATAAACAAAAAGGTAAAAGGCCATTCATGGAATGCTTTGTAAATGGTTGCTTGGGTTTGGTTCTAAGCTATGAGAAGCCTGGTGAGTCCTCTGGCAGAGCAGCCAGTGCTCTTGAATGCTGAGCTATCTCTCCAGCTCCAGTTTTGATACCTTAAGTTCTGATCTAGTTTTGTTGGTTTGATATAAGATGTACATCTTTGTTTATTTGCAACAGGGTCTCACTCTTTAGCCCAGGCTCATCTGGAATTCACTATGTAGCCTTGGCTGGCCTCACATTAGCAGCAATCCTCCTGGTCAGGCTCTAAGTGCTGAAAGTACAGGTCATAGGAGCCTGCTATAGCTGTCTCGTGAGGCAGATGCTCACAGCCAACTATTGAACTGATCACGGGGTCCTCAATGGAAGAGTTAGAGAAAGGATTCAAGGAGCTGAAGGGCTTTGCAACCCTATAGGAAGAACAATGATATCAACCAACCAGAGCTCCCAGGGTCTAAACCAGCAACCAAAGAGTACACAGGGAGGGACCCATGGCTCCAGCTGTATATGCAGCAGAGAGGATGGCTTTGTTGGGCATCTATGGGAGAAGAGGCCCTTGGTTCCATGATGGCTAGATGCCCCAATGTAGGGGAATGTGAGGGCAGGGAGGTGGGGAGTGGGTGGGTGGGTAGGGGCACACCCTTATAGAAGCAGGAGGAAAGGGGATGGGATAGGGAGTTTCTGGGGGGCGGGAACTGGGAAAGAGGATAACATTTGAAATGTAAATAAATAATAAATCAAAAAAATTAAAAAGAAAAAAACAGACATACCAAAAAAAGAAAAAAAAAAAAAAAAAAAAAAAAAAAAAAAAAAAAAAGAAAAGAAAGTACCGTCATGAGCCACCACATCTAACTTGAATCAAGTTTATGGAAACTCGACATGACTAACCTTGTTGACAATTTAACTATTGAATTTGAAGGCTGAAACAACCTCTTAGATCAATGAGAATGGTAGGGATTGTTTATCGTAAAGAACTGCAGGAGGCCTGGATGAGACATACAAATGACTGAACAGGTACTTATGTTCATTTGTTAATTTAGTGATTACTTATGGCCTACCATGTGTCAAGTCTCAGCTTATTGCTGGAGATTAACTAGTCCTTGTTGTGAGCAAACAGTCAATTATAAGTGAGAATGAACAAAATATTCGGACGTAGCTTGTTGTGGTGTACAGGCCTTTAATGCTATTACTAGGAGGCAAAAATCAGGTGTATCTCTGTGAGTTTGAGGCCAGCTTGGTCTATATAGCCAGCTCCAGGATAGCTAAGGAATATATAGCAAACTTGTCTTAAAAAAAACAAAGTGCTGGGGGAGGGGAGTATTTGGGTGGGGCTAAAAAGATGACTTAGTGTTTAAGAGCACTTTTCCAGACGATAGGGGTTGGTGTATGTATGTTTTTGCATGAAGGCGTACATATTCATGTATGCATATGTGGACACAAAAAGAGGATGCTGTATGTCTTCTTTATTGCCGCATTTATTTATTTAGGTTTTTTCAAGACAAGATTTATTTGTGTAATCCTGGTTTGTCCTGGAACTCTCTCTGTAGAAAAAACTGGCCTTGAACTCACAAAGATCCACTTGCCTCTATCTCTGGAGTTCTGGGATTAAAAGCATGCACCACCACTGCCGAGCTTCCATCTTATTTTTGAGACAGTCTCTCATGGAACGTGTTTCAGGTCTCAGGCCCTCCATATGTCTAGAAATGAACTCAAGCTGGACTTACAGAAGGATTTCTAGAGGTCAGATAGAAGCCAGCATTCCCCAGGAACTTATGAAACTGGTAGAGCTCCCCAAAGGAACCCCTCTCCCAGTGACTCATCTTACTATAATCCTCATTTTTCTACCCACTGCTCTCTTGCACTCTCTCGCCCTAACTGCATGCTCTCCTGGCCGGGCTCTCTCACTGCCTTCACCTGTTCTCATGCTCTACTGCTTCCCTCACCCTGGCCATCTGCAGTCTGCTTCTTTTTTCTCTGTCCTGGACACTTCCAGATACCTTGATATCTTCCTTCTCTTACCACAGTAAAAACCTTCCCCACAGAACCAGCAGTAATGACACACAATTTTAATGCAGAAGCAGGCAGATTTCTGAGTTTAAAAGCCAGCCTGATCTAAAGAATGAGTTTCAGGATGGTCAGGACTACACAGAGAAATCCAATATCAATCAATCAATAAATAATCAAACAACAAAAAAGAAACAAAACAAACAAACAAACAAAACTAAAAACTGGCCCCCACCAATGAAGGGGGCATGTCAGCAGTATGTTTACTGTACCCCACCACATGCGAAAAGTACTGTGGGAGACTGAACTGTAAAGATTAAGCAAACCTTCCCTGAGAAAGTGTGGTATTTGTTTTGTTTTGTTTTGTTTGAGACAGGGTTTCTCTGTGTAGCCCTGGCTGTCCTGGAACTCACTCTGTAGATCAGGCTGGCCTCGAACTCAGAAATCTGCCTGCCTCTGCCTCCCAAGTGCTGGGATTAAAGGCATGCGCCACCACCACCTGGCTGAGAAAGTGTTATTTAATTAGTTAAATTAATTTTACTTTCTTCAGTGGGGATGGGACCCAGAGCATGGCCTAAGCTAGCAAGCACAGTGCCACTGAGCTATATATCTCCAGTCCCTGTTTTAGGGAACTTTTTGGAGGCAGGGTTTCACTCTGTAGCCCAGGCTGGGTTGGAACTTACTGCATAGCCCAGGTTGGTCTCCTGCAACAATTCTCTCTGCCTTATCACCCATTCCTAAGTACTGGGTTTACACCCACTCCCAGATCCCACTTATTTATTAATTTCTTTGGGGATACTGTCTTACTATGAAGACCACTCTGGCCTATAATTTACAATCTTTTGATTTAGCCTCCTGAGCTGGGATTATAGATGTGTGCCACAATACCTCATTTATGAAAGTAATGTCTAAACTGACATCTAAAAAATGGTGTTAACCTGGACAAAAAGGAAAGAAGAACATGTGCTCATATTGTGTACTTCCTTAGAACCTAACATCCCACAACCAAAGGAGGTGTGCTGTCATTGCTGGCTTTATTACATGCTGTGGAATGTCAGAGACTGATAACTGTGACTACAGAACCCCACGTCCAGAGTGCAAGGAGGAAATTCAAGCAAATAGTCTCTTCCAGGGAGTAAGTATAGTCTCTTGGGATAGCAATTCTGCTTAAAGGCACATGCACGGGATCTGAAGAAGAACAAAGAAATATATACCTGTCATAAATCTTGGCAATCCTCAGTTCTCCTCTTCCCTTGCGCAAGCTTATTCTTGTTGTTGAAGCATGAGCCAGAATGTGTCCACCAATGGGTTTTTTGGGATCAGCCTGAAAGCTGAATCAATAAAATACTTCTTCAGGTTTCATTTGGATATATAGTGGTACATTCAAGGAAGAGGCAAATGGGATGGCAGGATGGTGTGGGAGTATACTTACTCTCTCTCTCTCTCTCTCTCCCTCTCTCTCTCTCTCTCCCTCTCTCTCTCTCT
>NW_022196893.1:10297185-10300906 GCF_008632895.1 Mastomys coucha
TCTCCTGTGTGTGTGTGTGTGTGTATGTGTGTACAGATTTCAGAGGTCAAACTCCTGTATGCCTTAGGCTCCATCTACCTTATGTTTGAGACAGGCTGTCTGGGAACCTGGTGGACTTACTGCTTAGGCTAGGCAGGATGGCCAGTGAGCCTGAGACTGGCCTGACTCCACCTCCCAGTACTGATCCTGAGACTGGCCTGACTCCACCTTCCAGTACTGATATTACAAACACTTGCCACTATGACTGGCTTTGTATGTGGGTATTGGGGATTAAACTCGGGACCACATGCTTTGATAGCAAAAACTTTACAAATGGGCTCTCTCCATAGCTCCCAGATCTGTAATCTAAAACAAACAAGAGAGGCTTATATGCAAACTGTGGAGGGAAATGTTTACAGATACTATCCCATTGCCATCTAGTTTAGGCTTCTGAGAGTCCCTGATAAGCAGTTCCTCTTTTGTTGTTTTTATTTTTGTTTTTTTGAGACTAGGTTTTGTAGCTCAGATTAGCTGGAAGCTAATTCATAATCATCCTTCCTTAGTCACTTAACTACTGCTATGTACTACCATACTAGCATATAATTCATATTGTTTGAATTTTATAAATAGATTACTGTTGAAGAATGGGTTAGAACATTTGCCTACAATGTTTAAGGCCCTGGGCTCAATCCCTAGCACACAGACAAATCAATGAAAAGTACAAACAAGGTTTAGGGATATAGGGATAAAGGCAGAGTGCTTGCCTTGTATTCCCAAGATCCTGCGTTCAACTCCCAGCACTATTGAGAGAGAGAGAGAGAGAAAGAGAGAGAGAGAGAGAGAGAGAGAGAGAGAGAGAGAGAGAGAGAGAGAGAGAGAGAGAGAGAGAGAAGAGAGAGAGGAGAGAAAGAGGGAAAAATAAAACATTCATTGTCTTAGCATAACAGTTGAGGTTAAAAATTGTCCTTGCCGGGCTGTGGTGGCGCACGCCTTTAATCCCAGCACTTGGGAGGCAGAGGCAGGCGGATTTCTGAGTTCGAGGCCAGTCTGGTCTACAGAGTGAGTTCCAGGACAGCTGGGTTACACAGAGAAACCCTGTCTCAAAAAAAAAAAAAAAAAAAAAAAAAAAAAAAAACAAACAAACAAAAAATGTGTTAAAAATTGTCCTTAAAAACTACAAATACTGGATTTATTTATTCATTAACACATTTATCAGGAATATCTACTAATGGTGTATGTGCCAAACACTATTTTAGTCTAAGGACTAAGAATTATCTAAGCTAGGCAGTTGGAAGGCTGAGGCAGAAGTATTCAAATTCAAGGCAAGCCTGGGCTATATGGTGAAACTTTATCTCTAAATAGGTAAATAAATAAACCGACAAATACTTCAGACTTTCTCCTTGAGGCTTAGTAATTAAAAGCCAATTGTGAACTCCTCCCTTCCCTCCTCTTCTGTAGTGCTATGGATAGAACCCAGAGCCTCAAATATACTAGGCAAGTGTTTTACTACTAAGCTACATCCTTATTCCAGAAAGCCTTTAATTTTTTTTATTACTTTCTGTATATGAGAGCTTTGCCTTCATGTGTATCTGTACACCACATGTGCTGGTCCTTGAGGAGGTGGTGAGCCTCCATGTGGGTGCTGGGAATTGAACCCGAGTCTTTGCAACAACAGCAAGTGCTCTGAATGACTGAGCTCCAGTTCCCAGAGAGCCTCTTTCTTGCTCATTAATTGTATGGTGGAGTCCTTCAATGTTATACATGTTATGAAGGCTCAGTGAGAACAATATTGGAAATAATTTTATTGTTGTTGCCCATAGTTTATTTTTCTAAATATGGA
This sequence comes from Mastomys coucha, assembly GCF_008632895.1. NCBI lineage: Eukaryota > Metazoa > Chordata > Mammalia > Rodentia > Muridae > Mastomys > Mastomys coucha. Next base: position 10,299,005 of record NW_022196893.1, read on the forward strand.
TATTTAAGGAATAAAGTCATAAAAGCTGGGTGCAGTGGTATGTGCCTATAATCCTAATGCTGGGGAAGTGGAAGCTTCCTCAAGTTTGCTGGCCAACCAGTCTAGCAGAATTGGTAAACTCCAGGTTCATTGAGAGACCCTATACCAAAATTAAAGTGGAAAGCAGCTGATGTCAATTTCTAGCCTGCATACACATCTACACACATATATGCATGTACATGCATGCACACCTCCCCATTCACATGAATATGTATATATACACAAATCAGTAAGCTCTTAACTATGTGTATTCATTGAGATTAAAAAATTATAACAGCAAAGAAGTTACAAATACTATTGATATCACCTTGAGAGATACTTGAGGACTAACATTCCCAATGCCAAGAAGTAAATATTTCTTCTTTTAAGAGAGAGAAAGGGGGTGGCAGTGGTGACACCTAGCACGGGAGGCAGAGGCAAGAGGATTTCTATGAGTTGAGTTTAAGGTCAGCCTGTTCTACAGAGCAAGTTCCAGGAGAGCCAAGGATACATAGAAAAGCCCTGTTTCAAAGAAACAACAACAACAAAAACCAAACCAAAACCAAAATGAAACAAAAAAGGGGATTTATTTAATTATTTTGAAAATTATGTGTATGTGGGTATATGCATGTGGTATAGTTGTCCACGTGGGTAAGAGCCATCAGGTCCCCAGGAGCTGGAGTTACAGCCAGTTGTGAGCCATCTGAAGTGTGTACTGGGATCCTAAGCCAATTTTTCTGTAAAAGCAGTATATGCTCTAGCCGACTAAGTCATTTTTCTAGCCCTGAAAAATGTCATAATAACCCTAATATCATGTTACATCCCCTCTTCCTTCAGTCATCCCTCGGACTCCTGACAGCCTCTGTTTGAGGGCTAACACCTGAGAGCTAAGACAGATGCTCTCTGTTAACTGTTTGTCTTTGAAGAAGCCGCCTGACCACGCCTACCACCTGAATACACCCATCGCCTGAGCACAGCCCACTGCCTGAGTATGCCAGCCCCATGAAGATCTTCTGAACCTGGAGACTTTGGCACCTGAACTTTCTTTCTTTCTTTTTTTTTTTTTTTTTTGAGACAGGGTTTCTCTGTAGCCCTGGCTGTCCTGGAGCTCACTCTGTAGACCAGGCTGGCCTCGAACTCAGAAATCCACCTGCCTCTGCCTCCCAAGTGCTAGGATTAAAGGCGTGCACCACCACCACCCGGCTCTGAACTTTCTTTATAGTTAATCCAGAGACGTTTTCATTTTCCCCTGTGATTATAAAAACGCTTGTTTGTTCTCAGTAAAGTGGAGCCTTGATTGGGACACAACTTAGCTTCGTGTTTTCTCTTGCATTTCAAACTCTCTCTTTCAGGTCCTTTATTCCCTCCTAACTGAGGAGAACCTCGTTCATGAAACTGCGGGCAGTTTCAATATCAGTGCTTCCAAAAGATCCTAGTTATCCCATATTGAATCCAGCAGCATACAGAAAGGAGTATATGCTGTAAGCATGTAGAATTGATCCCAGGAATGGAAGGGTAGTGGTTCACTAAAGCAATCAACAACATACTATATTAGTAGGACAAAGTAAAAAACTTAGCATGAGTATCAACCAGTAAAAACATAAACTCAGTAGTCACCAGTAAAGGAAACTGAACATAAATAGCTTATATTTGATTAGAATAAATCATGACATGATATAATTTCTTAACTCTGGAAAAACACAATTCCAAATCACTATAAATTGTGCTTGCTCCATGACAGTGTTCGGAGTTTGGGGTACTTTAAATTTAAGCCTTGGTGTAGTGAGGATGTGGCTGACTGGTGTAAGATCAAATATGTAGTTTAAAGGTTGGTAAGAAAGAAGCTCTCAGCCGGGCGGTGGTGGCACACGCCTTTAATCCCAG
>NW_022196893.1:10300916-10303028 GCF_008632895.1 Mastomys coucha
AAGAAAAGAAAAAGAAAAAGAAGCTCTGTGAAGATAAAACTTCTATGATTGACTACAGTTTTGAGGATAGACCAGAGTTGCGTACCTGGAACTGCATAATCTAATTACTTATCATGTTTGTGATTGCCTTAGGCAAATGTAAGCTACCTAATCTGTGTACCACAAACAGAACTCCAGTCCCTTAGAAGAGCAGGAAGTGCTTCTAACTGCTGAGCCATCTTCCCAACCCCACAAGAACAGCTTTTGGTGAAACTGTGTGAAGAAAGCAGTAGCCAAGTAGTTGAGGCTATCAACAGTCAAGAAGTCAGAGGCTGGTTGATCTATCAGAATGCAGAAGCTACAGTACAGGGAAGCAAAAAGGACATTTCAGTTGGATGAGCCAGCTCTATAGTGTTTATAGGTCATATGGTCCATGGGTGGTTCTTCATGGTCTCACAGGAACCATATCCAGTACAGGTTTAGAGGGGCTGATAGCATACTAATCTGAACTATGAGCTCTGAATATGCAACAATAATTTATGCTTCTTTTTAGAATATGTTCATTTGTGTGTGTCTCTGTGAGTGTTTATATATGTATATATTTGTGTCTATGTATGTCTGTGAATGTGCAGAGGCCAGAAGAGGGTGCCATCTATCTCTTCACACATTTCTTTGAGGCAGTATCTCTCCATAAACCTGGGCTTCTTTTACTTGGTTAGGAGGGAAGCCAGCAAGCCCAGTAAACTTCCTGCCCCCTCCCCCTTATTGTTGAGGCTACAGGCCTGCCTACTTAGGATATCTGGCTTATTATGTGGGTGCTGGGATCTGAACTCTAGTTCTTATAGTTGTACAATATGCTTTCTTAACTACTACACCATATCTCCAGCCCCTGATTTTTTTTTTTATATTCTGCCTTTAGTACTATTATTCACTAATTTGTTTGTTTATTTGTTTGTTTTGAGACAGGGTTTCTCTGTGTACCCTTGGGTGTTCTGGAACTCACTCTGTAGACCAGGCTGGCCTCAAACTCAGAGATCCACCTGCCTCTGCCCTCTGAGCACTAGGATTAAAAGCATGTGCTGCCACCACCATCTGGCTAATTTTTTTGAAATGTTCTTTTAGTGTACACACACACACACACACACACACACACACACACACACACACACACCACAAAGCGTAAGTGCCTTTGGAGGTCAGAAGAGGGCATAAAGGCTGTGCCACTCCCCATTCCTACCCTAGCCCCCACCCCCACCTTGACTGGGAATTGAACTTGGGTCCTTTGGAAGAGCAGAAAGTGCTCATACCTGTTGCAGGATTTTTTCTGTCCAATCACATTAGGGAAGTGGCAGGCCTGTGATTGGACAGGAAAATGGAGTCAGAGCTAGGAGTTTGGGAGGAGAGATAGAGAGAGAGGAGGAGAGGGAAGGAGAAGCCAACATGGGGGCAGATGAACAGAAAAATGATCCTGATCCCACGTGGTTTTAAACAGCCACAAGTAGCTAAGATTTTCACAAGGTTAGAATATTGGGATAAAGCTTTTATTATTATCAATTGACTCTGAAATTGCTGTATTGGCATCTTGTAATTGTGATTTTAAATATACATAAATCTAATTGGCTAACTATAAGCTTAAGAGTCTTAATTATACTGGGTAATTAGGTGTTGAGTTGGCTGATGGTGGGATGTGTGGGGCATGGCATGGAAGCAAATTCTTTTTTTTTTTTTTTTTTTTTTTTTTTTTTTTTTTTTTTTTTTTTTTTTTTTTTTTTTGGTTTTTCGAGACTGGGTTTCTCTGTATGACCCTGGCTATCCTGGAACTCACTCTGTAGACTAGGCTGGCCTTGAACTCAGAAATCTGCCTGTCTCTGCCTCCCAAGTGCTAGTATTAAAGACATTTGCCACCACTGCCCAGCAGAAGCAAGTTCTTGATAGCTGGGAGAGAGTAGCTCAGCAGTGAGAACCTGCTGAGTGGGACCCCGCTGGGGACATAGTTTTGTGGCCCACCAGTACTGGTACTAGAGTGGGAACATGGACTGGCGAGGCAGGGGAGATGGCGGGATAATTTTTTTTTTTGTTTGTTTTTCGAGACAGGGTTTCTCTGTGTAGCCCTGGCTGTCCTGGAACTCACTC
>NW_022196893.1:10303102-10373067 GCF_008632895.1 Mastomys coucha
GCTGGCCTCAAACTCAGAAATCTGCCTGCCTCTGCCTCCCAAGTGCTGGGATTAAAAGCGTGTGCCACTACTGCCCAGCCCCCCTTTCTATTTTTAAGTCGAATGCTTAAGGTATTTGTTATAATAATGGAAACCTAATATAACTACTTACAAACTTAACTAGAGTTGTACTTATTTTCTCCTCCAACATTCACATTTCTTTTTTCTTGTTCAAGTAAATCCTCTTATACTTTGATGCCTTTACATATAATTTTACCTCTGAAATGAAAGGCCCTTTTCCTACCAGGTTTACTCAGGCAGTTCCCACTCATTCCTCAGGTGCCTCCTTCTAGGAACCTGAAGCTCTGTGGTCTCCTGCCATGGTGTGAATTTTTCTATTAAAGAATACTTCTGGCCAGGGGTAGAGTGCTTACCTATCAGGTGCAAAGAATCCCTAGCATCACAAAGGGAAAGAGAAAGCATCCTTATTGTTAACCTAAATAATCCCTGTTTATCTAATGTCTAGACAAGTGTGTGCCACACGATGGTCTTTCACAAACACTGCAATGAACACAGAGAAGGTAATTTGGCTCTCCCTAGTCAAGGACTTTCTGGACACATGCTTGTAACATCTCTTCAATGAAACTATACATCAAAGAATGTTTGGAAGAATTTCTAACAGAAAGGCAAATATAAAGATGGGCATGGTGATATATACCTTTAATTTCATCACTCTAGAGGGAGAAGCAGGTGGATCTCTGAGAGTTCAAAGACAGACTGCTTTACATAGGGAGTTCGAGGATGCCTGGGGCTGCATAGTGAGACCCTATACCAAAGATAAAATAAAATAAATAAAAATTAAAAAATAAAGGAAAATATTAAAAATGATAGTTTTCCAGCTCTCCCAGTTGAAGTAATCCCCCTGCTGGCTGTTCTGGAAACCTGTCCACAAGAATCATAGTGGAGCTTCTAAATAAATGGCCAAGATCTTTTTTTTTTTTTTTTTTTTTTTTTTTTTTTTTTTTTTTTTTTTTTTTAGCAAATTGCTGTTACTAATGTGACTCCTTGCACACCATGGAGAAGAGCTTGATGGCTCCAAGTGAAGAGTCTGAGCATTAACAATATCATCTCCAAAGGCAGCTGAGCTATATAGGGAAATTACTACAGGGGTTGCAAACTATAAAATGTTATCAAAATGACTCAAATGTTGAGATCATATTAATCAAAATAGACTATGAAATATCAACAGCCTTAGGTTTGATAGAATTAAACCAAATTTTGTTTGCTCTGTCAACAATTCTGTACATAACTGTGTATGGAGGTTTTAGCCCTTAACATTTATTATATAGATCACCAACACTTTACAATTTAATAAAAGATACAAAATCCCATCCAGCAAAATGAACATATGTACACATATGTAAATTTATATGTAAGTTTAGGAGTGCTATTGAGGAGCTGGCAAGATGGCTCAGCGGGTAAGAGCACTGACTGTTCTTCCAAAGGTCCTGAGTTCGGATCCCAGCAACCACATGGTGGTTCACAAGCACCCATAATGAGATCGGCTGCCCTCTTCTAGTGTGTTTGAAAACAGCTACAGTGAATTACACCGGAGCGAGCTGGGGTCAGAGCAGGCGGGGCTGGAGTGCGTGGGGCTGGAGAGAGCGGAGCTGGAGAGAGCGGAGCTGGAGCGAGCGGGGCAGGTAAGAAGGTTCTGAGTTCAACCCCCAACAACCACACACATGATAGCTCAAGGCCATCATGGTTACAGTGTACTCATACACATAAAATAAATAAAATAAATCTTTAAAAAAAAAGGAGTGCTATTGAATTAAGATTTACTGAGTTCTCAAAGACACTTTTTAAGTCATCTATATTTCGCTTTGCTTGGATTTCAGATTTAGAAATAATTTGGATTAAAGTTTGGATTCTGGCTGGGCAGTGGTGGCACACACCTTTAATCTCAGTGCTTGAGAGGCAGAGGCAGGTGGATTTCTGAGTTAGAGGCCAGCCTGGTCTATAGAGTGAGTTCCAGGACAGCCAGGGATACACAGAGAAACCCTGCCTTGAAAAAAAAAAAATGGATTCTGTTAGAGGTCTCTGTAGAGCGAGTATGCACTCATTGGTCACATGAACTTCAAATATGGCTAAATTTTCTTTATCAGACTAGTCCTCTGTCTTTTGCTAAATCTATGAACTGGCTTTAAGATTCCCACTGGGCAGTGGTGGCACATGCCTTTAATCCCAGCACTTGGGAGGCAGAGGCAGGCAGATTTCTGAGTTCAAGGCCAGCCTGGTCTACAGAACGAGTTCCAGGACAGCCAGGGCTACACAGAGAAACCCTGACTTGAGGAAAAAAAAAAAAAAGATTCCCTGTTGAGAAGGATTCACTGATCCAATCACACTGTTGAGGCCTGCTCCTTTTAACATAACTGTAGCCATTTTTGTATTCAGTCTCCATTTTGCTCATAAGGTGAAATTGAGTTCAGGTTCTCAGACTCTACTTCCCAGAAGTAATTATCCATGGCTGACATTGAAAAATGCTACTAATAAGCCAAAAAAGTTATGGTTGAATTACTTATGCTCTGTTATCTCAATGTTTTGAAATTCTCCTGTTCTGCACCCATCCACCATTCCTCTTACCTTATCTAGGACCAATCAGCTTAAAGGTTGATTATACTCTGTCTAGTTAACCAAAATGTTGGAATGCTCCCCTTCTTCCTTTTAAACTTTTGAACCTGTTTTTCCTATAAAAAGCCTACTTTCAGGTCAGGTAGGTACTACAATTAGGCACCTGAGTCCTTTTTACGGTCCTGAAGTTCAGTCTTGGGTTATGCGTTCAATAAACTATTCTTGCTTAACTGAGATCAGTGTTCGTATGGTTTGTGTGGTGATTCATGAACCCTAACACACACCTCTGCTTAAAGGCTTAGGGCCCTGAACAGGGCCTTTCTGTCCTGGTCAGTTCTCTAGAATAGGTATATCCCTGCAAAGTCTCTGAGTGACAACATTGCAATTTTTCCATCAGGCAGGTATAGCCCTGATGTGTTGTGTAGATTATGAGCTTTAGAATTAGACCTGAATTCAAAGGCTGGCTTGTCAGCTTTGGGGCCTCACGAAAACTGTTTAACCATTCTGTTTCTGACTCTTCATAAGGAATCATGGTACCAACTGGAAGGACAACTGTAAGATTAAGATGACATAATTCAGGTAAAGTCTTAGCTTAGTATCTACTGTTCTTTTTTTTTTTGTTTTTGTTTTGTTTTTTGAGACAGGGTTTCTCTGTGTAGCCCTGGCTGTCCTGGAACTCACTCTGTAGACCAGGCTGGCCTTGAACTCAGAAATCTGCCTGCCTCTGCCTCCCAAGTGCTGGGATTCTACCACCCGGCTGTGTCTACTGTTCTAATCTATTTTAGTAATCTGCTGTTCTAACTTTGACTCAAATATTTACTACCTATTTCATAGGAAAATGAGGAGTAGGGTGGACTCCTGACCTTTCAGGGCTGTTGTGAGGACTCAAGATACTATGAATAACTTATTGGGAGCCACTGTATATACTAGGAACCATGGCTACTCGTTTATACACATTAGCTCTACAGTGTCAGCAAACTTACCACCTAAGATATCCTCAATAAATGGCAGGTATTACTTAATTAAACATTTGCATTTAAACAGTCATCTTTCAATGAAACAAAGTCCGAGAAATTTTTCTTCAAGTGTTTGCACTTACTGACTACTGCAGCAGTCACAGGCTTGAAGTGACATAGAAAGCGGTGGCGTAGCAGTCTGCATTCTTCCAGAGGGCTTTAATTTACATCTATTTCTGACCAAGTTAACAGCATCAGAAAACCTCCCACATCCCTCCTATAGCCTTTTACATTTTCTTCTCCTCTCAGCTCCTCTTTTCTGTGGAGAATGAGGGAGCAGGTGGGGGTAGATATTAGAAATAAGGAGGAACAGAAAGATTTTCCCACTTTGGTTGAACAGGACATGGCATATTCTATCATTATGGTCTCCAGCTCCAAGTTAGCTGAGGTCATGAAGAACAGATCTGAGAGGAAGCTGGATAGGCTGTAAGAACACTGCAAGACTAAGAAGCGTCAGTTTCTTTTCTTTCTTGTTTGTACTAGCTGTTGTTGTTGTTTTGGTGGTGGTGGTGGTGAGGAAGGATCAGAGTCAACCCAAAGCCTTGTGCATGCAGTGTGCTGGCTAGTTTATGTCACGTTGACACGAGCTAAAGTCATCTGAGAAGAAGCATCCCCACTGAAGAATGCTTTTATAAGATCAAGTGTATATTGGGTGTAACACCAGAACTTGGGAGGCAGAGACAGGCAGATCTCTTTGAGTGCAGGGTCAGCCTGGTCTATAAAGTGAATTCCAGTAGTAGTTGTTGTTATTGTTAAGTAATACAATACTTACTGCCCCCAAAATATGCACACATTAAAACAGTTTTCCGCTGGGTGGTGGTGGCACACGCCTTTAATCCCAGCACTTGGGAGGCAGAGACAGGCGGATTTCTGAGTTCGAGGCCAGCCTGGTCTACAGAGTGAATACCAGGACAGCCAGGGATACACAGAGAAACCCTGTCTTGAGAAAAAAAAAAAAAAAGAACAGTTTTCTCCCTCATCTTTTGAAATTGGAATTCTTGTATGGTGGGGTGGGGTGGGTGGGGAGAGGTTCAACCACATATTGGGACTGGCTTCATAGAAAGCACAGAAAGGTGGAACAGGGGCGGTATATCAGGGTCACATAAGAATTACATAAGATTATACACAAAAGCTTCTGGTGCATGGTAAGTAATGAATAAGTATAAGATCTCTTGGCTGGGCAGTAGTGGCACATGCCATTAATCCCAGCACTTGGGAGGCAGAGGCAGGTGGATTTCTGAGTTCAAGGCCAGCCTGGTCTACAGAATGAGTTCCAGGACAGCTAGGGCTACACAGAGAAACCCTGTCTCGGAAAAAAAAAAAAAATCTCTTAATTGAGGGGTGGGAGAGTGAAGAGAAGAATGGGTTTCAAATAATCTAAACACTTTGCATAAGGTCACTATATTAGTGACCATAAACACATTACTTTCTCATTTAACTCGACAATGTTAAGTCATAGGTTGACATATTTAATCAGTAAGTGATACATCTACAAGGCTGCAAATATTCTGGATGGCTTTTTGTTTGAGAATCTCAGATGCAACAGAAGTATGTGATGATATCATGGTCTCTTTTGCTGCTTATCTGCCCTGGTGTGCAGCTTATCAGGCCCATTCTCTAACTTGTATCTCTAGGATTTCTGGGCTGGATTGTTCCAACCCTAAAGTCTGAATCTGTAGCCCTATCTAGGAGTCTCTGCTCTGCTGTATCATACAGCAGCTCTTTGCCTCTATAATTTTGTTCTTTTTTAATACGATGTGCCATCAAGTATAATGCATGGGATACAAGCCTCAATTATTGTCAGTGTACTTGGGGATTCATACCAATTATAGTGATATTTCTCTGACAGGCTCCAGGCGGGCTGAGCTTGGAGTTCCTCAATACCAAGAAACAAAGATATTTTCTTTAGGGGAGGGTTTCTAATAGCGTGGAGATCCTTTACTTTAAAACTGTCCCCACTTTTCATTTAGATGTGGTAATTTTGTGTTTTACACGGAGACATGTATTTAATCTGTACTGTTATAATTTAATATACTTCAGAACATACTAATTACAGTGATCCTTGTTTCCTTACAGCTTGGCTAGGTGGAAGAGAGTTCTCACAGCAGACTTATACTGCAAAAATTCTAGCTTTGTTACCTTGGCTGGCTCTCTGCTTAGTTCTCTTCCTTATAGACTGTTCTGTCTCCCTCTCCAGTTATTTCCTTTCTAGCACCTCTCAAGTCTTCCTTCACAGTCTTACCAGAGTAATTTCGAGATGATTTTACTCTTTTTGAAACTTTTTACAAATACAAGAGAAAAGAACCTCTACCTGACCTAATTTCTTTTGCCTTGTAACTCGAGTGACAGCTGGGCCTCCTCAGTGCTCCCTCCCCACACCTGAAGAGGGAACAGTGCTCTTTAACTTGTACTGTTCTATCTGAATGCAACCCACTTCCTCCCTCTGAGCCAATGACTCATTTTCTCTTTTTAAAGTAAGGCTTTAAAATCTTCCATTTCTTGTTAGTTTAAAATTAATCTCTTTGTGAAGTACTTCATGTCCTGTATACAAAAGACACTCCATAGAGAAAAGATTGCTTTAAGCCTTCAAGGATACACTACAGATGATGTGATGGGGACATACCAAGACTTTAAACTACTGAGTTAAATAACTAAATAGGTAACATTTATCTTTTTCTTTTATTGATACAAAGGTTTTTGTTTCTTTAGTTTGCTAATTAATTTGCAGACTCTTGTTAGCTAAAAGGTTTTCAATAAGATTTGAACTAATGAATAGTTAGTTTTCTCCTTAATCTTTGTTTTGTTTTGTTTTTTTTTTTTTTTTTTTTTTTTTTTTTTTTGAAAGGGAGAGGAGTTGAGCCTCAGGCTTTCCACATTGCTAACCATACATCCTACCACTAAGCTTTACTTTTAGTTCTCTCACTATTTTAACTTTCTTTTGACTATTTACATAGTCATAGGGTTTTTTTCACATTAGTATTTTCCTTTTAGCAAAGTAGAGAATACTCATAAAATGAATTGAAGAGTAAAAGATAAATTGAAATGCAAAAGATGCAGCAGTGTGCTTTGGCAAGTTTTTAAATGACTGAAGATGGCTGGAGAGACAGCTTAGTGATGAAGAGTATTGCCTGCTTTTGCAGAAGACTGGGATTTGGTTCCCAGCCCACACATGGCAGCTTACAACTACCTGTGACTACAGTTCCAGGGAATCTGGTGCTGTCTTCTGGCTCTACCTGGCACCAAGGATTCATGTGCTGCGCATGCTTACATGCAGGCACTCAAACATACACATTAAATAAAAGTAAGTGGATAAATAAATAAATAAATGCTGGAAGAGAGGCACATTCATTTCAGCACAACTTAGAGAATTTTGCACTGTTATTAAGTATCTGCTCGTATATATGTTTATGTCTCATTTATATGCACATAATAGAAGAACTGCCTTGGTTTAAAGTAAAATCACTTTGTTTTGCAACATTGGTGTAATGATTAATTTAGTCAAGAATTATTGACAGGTGCTAAAATAAATGGTGAAAGCTGATTGCAAAACATGGCACCACTTGGTGTGAGCATCACCCACAAATTACTAAATTTCAAAGAGGTGTTTTTGTGGCTTTACTAATGAAGAACTCTCACAAACACTATTTCTCTCAAACATTAGTTGGCTGATTTTCTTTTTTTAGTAGCTCCGAGTTTGAGAATGTCTGAAGGTGACTCTCAAGGCTTTTTTTTTTTTAAAAGAATTATTTATTTATTTATTTAGTTATTTATTTATTTATTTATATGAGAATACTGTCACTGTCTCCAGACACACCAGAAGAGGGCACAGGATCCCATTACAGATGGTGAGCCACCATGTGTGGGAATTGAACCCAGGTACTCTGAAAGAGCAGTCAATGCTCTTAACCACTAAGCCATCTCTCTAGCCCAGTTGGCTGGATTTTTTTGTTTTTTTTTTGGGGGGGGGGTTGTTTGTTTGTTTGTTTTAGACTGCATCTCACTACATAGATGAGCCAGCTGACCTTGAACTTATAAAGATCTATTTGTTTCCTCCTAAATGCTGGGATTAAAGGTATGCTTTACCATACTTGGCTCAAGAATCTTGGTTTTTGTTTTTTTGTTTTTGTTTTTATTTTTTTGGTTTTCGAGACAGGGTTTCTCTGTATAGCCCTAGCTGTCCTGAAACTCACTCTGTAGACCAGGCTGGTCTTGAACTCAGAAATCCACCTGCCTCTGCCTCCCAAGTGCTGGGATTAAAGGCATGTAGGCGCCACCACCACCCGGAGGCCAAACTTAACATCCTAATAATGCGGCAAAGTTCTATGTTGTGCCTTCTAACCTGATACACTGAGAAGGGTCTAATATCACTCACGAAGTTTTCTTATTTCTGATTTTACATTTAAAATAATGAGAAAAACAATCAGGGCTGGCTAGATGGCTCAGCAGATAAAGTCACCTGCCACAAAGCCTGACAGAGTTGTATATGCAGAAGTCACACGGAGAAAGAGGGAGCTTACTTCTGCAAGTTATGTGTGTGTACATATGTTGCAGCGTTTTCTCTGTCCAATCACATTAGGGCAATGACAGATCCATGATTGACAGGAATAGGGAGGTGGAGCTAGAAGTTTAGGAGTGAGGAGGGGTTGGGGGAGAAAAGAAAAAAACAAAGGAAATCATCATGGAGGCAGATGAAGAGGACAATGATCCAGACCCCGCGTGGTTTTAACAGCCACAGGGAGCTAAGGTTTTTACAAGGTTAGAATAATTGGGTTAAAACATTATCTTTATCACTTGGCTCTGAAACTATGGCATTGGCATCTTGTAAATTGTGATCTTATTGATATATAAACTGATTGGATAATTAAGCCTTAAGAGTTATGTTTCTACTGGGTAACTAGGTGCTAGATGACTGTGGGGAATGTGGAGCGTTGCATATAAGTGAGATGATCTTGCTAGCTGGGAGAGAATAGCAGGAGCCTACAGGACTTAGTGATGTGGCCTGCCAGTACCAGTACTAGAACGTGGTCTGGCAGGAAGGAGAGTTTGGGGTTTGACCATTTTTAATATTTCCCACAACATACATAAGTCAAAAAAGTTTTTAAAAAATTTTAAGCAACTTCAAATTGAAAGATACTGAAAATAGCTGACCTGCTGTTCAAAAATATTAATATCACAAAGGCTGGAGAGATGGCTCATTAGCTAAGAATGCATACTGCTCTTGACAAGGACCTGAGTTCTGTTCCTGACACCCATGTTGTAAGCTCAGAAGCCTCCTTCCTGTAGGAGCCACACCCTCTTTTGGACTCCAGAAGCACCTGCACTCACATGTGCACATGCCCACACACAGACATACACATATGCACAGGATTCAAAGATAAACCTTAAAAAATTTTTAAACCAATTATCGCTGTCATAAAAGCATAACAAGGCTGAGGAGCTATTTTGATTAAAGGACTATAGAGACTCTATAATACAAATATAGCATGCCCTCTGTTGAGGACCATAAGCCTAAAACAACTCTTCTCAATTATAATGAACATTGTCAGCACAACTAGAAAAAGCTGGATATTAGATAGCATCATTGTTGATGTTAAACAGCATGTGTTAACTGTACTGTGATTACGAAGGAGAATGTTCTTGCTCTTAGAAGACATATGCTGAAGTATTAAGTGATAAAATGTTAATGTCTACAAATAATACTCAACAATCAGAAAAAAGCCCAGACAAATCTCAAATGGTTCACCAAATAGGATATATGTCAATATATCTCAATGTATGACTGTGAGTATGTACAAAGAAAAAAAGATTTCACAGATATGCATGCTAGCATGCATATACATAAGAGGATGTCTTAGGGCTTTATTGCTGTGAAGAGACACCATGAGCACAGCAACTCTTATAAAGGAAAACAATTGGGGCTGGCTTACAGGTTCAGAGGTTTAGTTTATTAGTATCATGGCAGGAAACATAGTGGCATACAGGCAGACACAGTGCGGAAGAAAGGAGCTGAGAGTTCAATGTCTTGATCTGCAGGCACCAGGAGACTGTGTGCCACACTGGGCATATCTTGAGCACAGGAGACCTCAAAGCCTACCCCACAGTGATACACCTCCTCAAACAAGGCCACACCTCCTAATAGTGCCACCCCTATTGCCAAGCAGTCAAACTTGAGTCTATGGGAGCCATGCCTATTCAAACCACCACACAGAGAGGGGCATGGGGAAGGAAGAGAGAGTGTGTGTGTCCTAAGGATACAATAAGCATTGGTAAACCTAAGTGAATGCTCCATGTACATTCATTATGCTAATGTGAAGTTTTTCTCTGGTTAAAAAGTTTTCTGAATAAAATGTAGAAAAGCTTTTGAAAGTTATTATGAACTCAGGGCTATTAAACTCATACCCAAACCTTCTGGATGGTGATCCAAACCTTCCTTTGTTATGTTTTCACAATCTTATTTCAGTTCTCTTTGCTTTCTATTCCTTGCCATCTTTCAGAAAACCATTGTGAACATTATGAATAGTTGTGAGCCACTATTAGGTGCTGGGATTCAAACTCAGGTCTTCTGTAAGAACAGTGTTCTAAACTGCTACACCATCTTTCAAGCCCCTAAGATCTTTTTCTTATTGTCTTTCAATACTCCTTTGTCTTAGACCCGAATGGAGACCCTAGTACTGATTAAAATTCTGCTTTACTCTATAAGGAATACAGAAAAAAATAGGTCCTAAATAACAAATAAGTGCCGTGTGCAGTTATGAAGTGACAGTGTATAATGAAGTGATCTTCAATACATGTGTCCATATCAAGGCTGATTATTATTGTTGCTGTTTTGAGATGAGGCTTCACAAATCACCCAATCTGATTTTGAGTTCACCATTCTCCTACGATCATCTCCCAAGTGCTAGGATAACAGGCATGTGATATCACACATAGATAAGGTTGGTTATGCTAAATGATTTTATTCTGTACAGTAACCTCTTAATAGTAATCTCTGTAAATACAAAACAATGGCTTACGTCATAGTTGCTCCAGGATCTGCAGTCATTTGATTGGTCACAAAAACAGCAACATTATATTCTGCATCAAAAAATAAAATTAAGAAACTAAGAGAAGTGCAACAAAAATACAAAGTTCATTGTAAGACTTTAGTATAGGAACATTGCACCATGAGTTTACTTTTATAAACAAGTTCTTGATCCTATTGGTTTTTGTTTTGTTTCGAGACAGGGTTTCTCTGTGTAGTCCTAGCTATCCTGGAACCTGCTCTGTAGACCAGGCTAGCCTCAAATTAGAGATCTTCCTGCTTCAGCCCCCTAAGTGCTGGGATTAAAGTGGCATCATGCCCAGCTTCCTATTTTCATTAATAATAAAAATTACTTAAAGTCATCATTATTATTATTTCTAGCAGAATCATGTTTAAATAATTGTATTCTCATGAAAGTAATTTTAAAAATGTTATGCTTCTGACATCCTTCTGAGCTTCTCTGAAAAGCATACTATAGCAAACAGAGTCAACAGACGCTATGTGACAGTGCCATTTTATTTTAAAGATCTACCTTCTGAGATTTTTTGGAGTCGTGACAACATCTGGGCCAATTTTTGCTGGCGTTCAGCCAATTCCCCACGGCCACTGAAATCCACTCGAAAAAGTGCCATTACTGAGTCAATGATCTGCATGGGAGTAACATAAAACCAAACATTCATTTTAAAATTGGAGGAAGACTGCTATTTAAGCAGAATAGAATAGTATACTAAATAGCTCTGCCAGTGAACATTAAAAACTCATACCAATAGTTTGAAAATGCCAGCTTCTTCATGAAACTTGGCTGCTACATAATCAAGTAGCTCCATCTGATGTTCACCTGATGGAAAAGAGAGAGAAAATGTCATAAAAGCTGGAAGCAAGACGATACTCAGGTGTGTGACTTTGGGTGCCAGTCAGATAGACCGCTTCTTTCCCCCTATTTATCACCTTACCAAATAGGACTGTATACTCTGCTTCACCATATGTGGCAAACAGTAGCTTAGACAAAAAGATATTGTTCTAGGGAGCTTTACTTTAATGCTTTACCACATACCTAGAGTATGGGAAACCCTAGGTTCAATGCCAGCATCAAATAGGAAAAATAGCTGTTACTCTACATTTCAGAGACAACAAATAAAAATTCTGAAGGCATTTGAAGGCCTTGAGAACTGAACAGATGATAATATTTGAAGACTAATTTGTAGAAAATTTAAATAAAACAGAGAAAACGAGTGAAAATATTGTATATCATCAAATAGTAAACTAGTGTTGCAAACATTCCCAAAACCCAAGCATGCAAATGCACAGGGCTCTTACTAGTATATGCACGTGCATAAAGCACGTTGTCCAGTACTGCTTCATGGTCTACGTTGAATCGATCAGCAATGTCCCGAAGGCGGTCTGGACGGCTGGAGTGTGCCAAGATTAAGGATTCAATAAACCAATTCCAAAGAAAGTTTAGATAGCTATAAGAGGTAGCACTGTGAGCAGGTAAGGCAACTGAGACTTAACAGTGCATCTGCAAAGGCATTCTGGATGCTACTAATTACCTAAGAAGCTACCAGAGCTGTTGTTTTTCATAACTGCTTCAAAATGTCTTACATAATGGAAGGTGTTATAGACATGGTAAATCAGAAATTAAATATTAAGGTATACAATTTTTTAAATAAGCTTAGAAGCTTGTTGTGATATCCTCATTTTATGAAGACATTGACAGAGTTTTGGCAAATAACTTAGGACTGTGCTACAGAAAAGTTAAAATAAAAAAACTAGAAACTAAGGTTTGTGAGTCTCTTTTGTTCTCGGCTCTATAAAAATAGACCTATTCTTGAGTTATATTCAAGTCACTTCAAATTCTTCATTGGCTCAAAAATAAATAGTTTAGCATTCCACTAATAAAATGGGGCAAAAAACTGATAAATTTAGTTACATGAAGGGTCAAAAAATAACCTCAAGGGTCTAAAAGGGAATGATTGAAGGAGGGTTTTTTTGTTTTGTTTTATTTTGGCTTTTATACACCTTCTTCTAAAGGAGTTGGTAGCTTTCTGAAATTAGAAAGTTCCGATGGAGACAAATCCCTATACCCCCAAAGGTGGAAGATGCTAATATCACTAACTGGTAAACTACAGAAAGTAATTCCACTTTATTTTATGGTTCTTTGTGACTAACAATGGTACAAGTGAAATCAAGAAACAAAACCAACATATCTGCAGTTTCATTTCACTCTTGTTTTCATTGCTCATAAAGTACTACTAGCTGCTGGGAAGCAAGGCCATTCTTTAAAATTTTGTTTATTTATGTATTTATTTATTTTGGTTTGTTTGTTTTGAGACAAAGGTTTCTCTATGTAACCCTGGATGTCACAGAACTCACTCTGTAGACCAAGCTGGCTTCAAACTTGGAGATTTCCCTGCCTGTGCCTCCTGAGTGTTTCGATTAAAGGTGTATGCCACCACAGTTGGGTTTATATTTCTTTTTAAAACTCCATTGTTAGGTATTAAACCCCTTGCACATCCTAGGCAAGAGGCAACAAAAGTATCATTCATGTCAGCTTCTACAAACCATGAATTCTATCTGAACAGGGGTTTAAGAGTTGGTCTAACAATGAGGGAAAATACAAAACAATCTACAAGTATATACTGATGACCATATTAACCCATTAACAGTAGAAAGCATAAAGATTCATAAGAATCTATGCCCTAGGTAAGCTTAAAACATACAAAGACAAAATAGAAATATAAATAAAATAACAAAAGACAGCAGCGTAGGTTGAAAAAAACCCAAGAGAATAACATAAGAGATTTTCCTACTGAATTTCTCTTTGCTCCTAACTATTCTCTTCCTGTCTTGATAAAATCCAGGTTGCTAATCTACAAGAGCCATCCTTCCCTCTCTGAAATCCTTCTTTCTTTCTTTCTTTCTTTTTTTTTTTTCGAGACAGGGTTTCTCTGAGTGGCCCTGGCTGTCCTGGAACTCACTCTGTAGACCAGGCTGGCCTCGAACTCAGAAATCCGCCTGCCTCTGCCTCCCAAGTGCTGGGATTAAAGGCGTGCGCCACCACTGCCCAGGGAGGTCCTTCTTTTTATACCTAGCTGCATACCAGCTGTGTCCCTCTTGCTACATTTCTAAACATCCTACCCTCCCTTCTCAACTTAGAAGGTTCCTTCAGAGACTTCTCATGCCCAGATTTCTCAACATGCTGACTTTTCTTTCACAGGAGTATTTCTTTTTTCTTTTCTTTCTTTTTTTTTTTTTTTTTTTTTTTTTTTTTTAAGATTTATTATTATATGTAAGTACACTGTAGCTGTCTTTACACACTCCAGAAGAGGGCATCAGATCTCATTACGGATGGTTGTGAACCACCATTGGTTGCTGGGATTTGAACTCAGGACCTTTGGAAGAGCAGTCAGTGCTCTTAACCACTGAGCCATCTCTCCAGCCCAGGAGTGTTTCTTATAATTAATTCTACAATAGTTCTGGAAGGCCAAGATTTTCTGAATTGGGTAATTACAGAAAGTCAGAAAGATCAGGCCTTGATATGAGAGGCTTAACCACTTGTGTGATTCAGTAAGATTGTGATATGGAAATAGAGAAAGCAAATCCCCTGTAGGATGGATAGCAACACATGGATTTCAGTATGACCAGCCAAGATGACTGACAGAAGAGAGCAAAGGCATTGCAGACATGAAAAAAAAAAAAAAAAACCAGTCTGTTTTTGAAATCCTAATCACCTTCTTGAAAACAGTACTTGAGAAGGTGATATAGCAAAGCAAAAGTTCTGGGGATATAAGAAGCCTTGATGACAGCACAAAAAACTTTATAGCCCAAAGAATAATAATACACAACATTTTCCAATTTTTAACAACAAAGCATAGTTAGCAAGACTGTAACATTCCCATCTCTTTGCTTCTAGTTATGACCATGGTGAGAAATAAGCCTGGTGAAGCAGGCTGGGCTTCATTGTGACTTGCTTTAATTAAGCCATACAGATCTTACATCTTCTGAACCTGGTACCTCCTTGAACCACTGTTTCCATCCAATTTACACATTGCCTCCTTCACTTGCTGTTTCCTTGCAAGATGCTTCCATCATCCCAGACTCTACTGTAAATGTTCCCTGGAACCAATGCCCAACTCCAGTGATCTGTCTCATTCTTCACATTTCACATATGCTTGCCTTCCGAAAACTTCCTCCTTCCTCTGATTATACTTTGATTTTAGTCCTCTTCATAAATATAAGCACACATCAACGTTTTCCCTGTCCTCTCTAATTCATCCACATCTGACTCTACCCTTTGCCCAGAATTTCCCAATGTCATCTGTATGGTCTCATGCCCTTCATGTTTAACACGCTGCAAAGAAACCTTGGTTGTCCTCAGTACCACTCTACTCAGGACAAGCGCTCTTCTCCTTTGTCTGCAGACCCCTTGCTAATGCTTCCTGTTCTGTTCTTTTTGTTCCTTTTGTTTGCTTGCTTTGGAGACAGGGTTCTCTGCATTGTCCTGGCTGTCCTGGAACTCACTCTGTAGGTAAGGCTGGCCTTGATCTCAGAGATCAGCCTGCCCCACCTCCTGAGTGTGTACTACACACCTAGCTTCTTTTCATTCTTATTGCATCCAATGTAGACAAAAACTCTCATTTTCCTAGATTTTTGAAAAAATACCTTAATTGACACCCATCATCTGTTTTCAAAGCCCTTCACGTCTTAGACCCAAATCACCTTTCTGGGTGACTATTCTAGAATACTAGAATACTTTTATATCAATTACACTGCCATGTCCTCTGTGATACAAACAGCTCTGACCCTTTCCTTCTGTACACTTAAGCTCTTCAAGTCCTTCCCTCTACTTAAGGCAAAATCTTTGGATATGAAGTTTTAAGAATGATTAAGATACAATTTTATCTCATGTATTTGCTTTGTCACTTTTCAAGTATAGATAAGTAAATCAAGCAGTGATGTAAACACTTGGTCAACACTGCTGTCCCCTTGGCTTTTGTCATTATCATTGGTTTCTAGGATTACTACAAAACCCATCTATCAAGGTACTCTGTTTTATAGTAATATTGCTCTATAACACTGCTTTAAGATTTGTCTAAATAAAAGGGTTACAAAGTATTTTCTGTATCAATGAAGATAATCTTTCCTCCTGAGTAGCCGCCTGTTCCCGGAAGTTGAGCTGTCACTAGGGAACAATAAAAAATTAACATTAACAGGAATGAACAAACTTTGCAGAAATAAATACATAAGTAAACATTAATTTTATGTTGGTTGAAACTCTAGTAAACTTAGCAAAGAACAACGACCCCATTGGCTTCTAAAAAGATTGCCATAGTTCCTCTTCAGTAAGCAGAGGTAAAATAAGTACTCTGCCAGGATGTGGTATTTGAATAGGACTCATGTGTCTGAATGCTTAGCCATAGGGAGTGGCACTATTAGGAGGTGTGGCTTTGTTGGAGAAGTGCATCATGGAGAAGAGGGCTTTGAGGCCATATATGTTTGGGCTATTTCTAGTGTGGTACACAAATGCTTTCTGATGCCTGCAGATCAAAATGTAGAACTTTTGGGCTGGAGAGATAGCTCAGCGGTTAAGAGCACTGACTGCTCTTCTAAAGGTCCTGAGTTCGAATCCCAGCAACCACATGGTAGCTCACAACCATCTGTAATGAGATCTGATGCCCTCTTCTGGTGTGTCTGAAGACAGCTACAGTGTGCTTACATATAATAAATAAATAAATAAATAAATAAATTAATTAATTAATTAAAAAAAAATGTAGAACTTTCAGTTCCAGCACTATGTCTGCCTGCACACCATGGTTCATGTCATGATGATAAAGGACTAAAACTCTGAAAATGCTAAGTCAGCCTCAATTAACTATTTTCTTTTAGAAGAGTTGCCATGATCATGGTGTCTCTTCACAGCAATAAAACTCTAACTACGACTCAGGATAATAATTCAACTGAGAATTTCAACATCTCTCACAATGGGAAATATTTGTCAAAGTCAATTCTCCCAAATAAACAGAATTAGAATTTAAATGTTACTAATTTTACTTTCATAACATAACTTATTTTAGTTACCTTTCAATTGTTGTCAATATTTAAATGCATTTACTTTGTACATGTGTGTGTGTGTGTGTATGTATGTATGTATGTATGTGTACTATAGGCATTTCTACCTATTCCTATATGTGTGCACATATATGTGTAGCCCTGGCTGTCATGAAACTCACTATCTAGCGTCTCCACAGACATGCCTTGGTATCATATACCTCTAAAATAAATACATACATAAGTAAATATAATTTGGGGGTTTTGCTTGGTTGGCTTTTTTGAGAGATCTTACTATCTAGGTAGCGCTGGCTAAACTGAAACTTGCTGTGTAGACTAAGCTGACCTCAAACTCACACAGAGATCTGCCTGCTCTGCCTCCTAGGTGCTGGGATTAAAGGCATGTGCCACCAGGCCCAGGGAGACAGCATCTCTTATTGGCCTGGAACTTGCTGACTTTGCTAGCCTTGCTGGCCAGCAAAGCCCAGGAGTCATCCTGTCTCAGCCTCCCCAGCACTGGGATTATATGTATGTATGTAGTGCCCCAGAATTGTACAAAAGTGCTACAGATGCAAACTCAAGTCTTCACAATTATGTGGCAAGCAATTTCTTAACTGAGCCATTTCCTCAGCCAAGCATATGGTTTTTGTTTGTTTGTTTGTTTGTTTAAGGCAGGTTCTCATGTATTCCAGACTGGCATCTAACCTACTTACTATGTAGCTACGGATAACCTTGAACTCTGATCCACCTCTATATATTATATAGGTTTAAGATGGTTTATATAGGGCTGGGGATAGAACCCAGGGCTTCATGTATGCTAGACATGTCTTTATCAACTGAGCTACATCCCCAACTCATATATATTATCCCGCTATAGTTAACATAAAGAGTTACTTCATACTATACACACACATTATTTCACTTAACCTTTCAAAGTTCCCCCAAGATTTGGGGCTGTCATTATTGCAGTTTAGTTGTTTGATTTTTGTTTTTGTTTTGTTTTGTTTTTGTTTTGAGACAGTGTTTCTCTGTGTAGCCCTGGCTGTCCTAGAACTCACTCTATAGACCAGGCTGGCCTCGAACTCAGAAATGCTGGGATTAAAGGCATGCACCACCACAGCCCAGCTCATTATTGCAGTTTTATAGTGAGGACAATTAAGGGGTAAAACAACTTGCCCACAGTTCTCAGCTATCAGTGGTAAAGCCAAGACAGTTTGATTTTAGAATATAGCCTATTTTTAACTTTTAACTTTTTTCTTCTGTGTTTGTGTGTTGTGCTAGCTTGTATATATCCATATTCACATGTGTTAGTATAAACATCAGAACCTCCTTTTAATCACTTTCCATGTTCCTTTTACTTAAGTGAAAGAAATACAAATAAAATCTTTATTAATAAGGAATGTGTTTATTTTATTTTATTTTAGAAAAAAATTATATATTTACTTCTTTTAAAAATTTACTTTTGCCAGATGTCGTAGTGCATGCCTTTAATCCAGCACCTAGGAGGCAGAGCAGGCAGATCTCTCTGTGAGTTTGAGGTCAGCCTAGTCTACACAGCAAGTTTCAGTTTAGCCAGCGCTACCTAGATAGTAAGACCTCTCAAAAAAGCCAACCAAGCAAAACCCCCCAAAATTATATTTACTTTTGTATGTATTTATTTTAGGGGCACATGAAGGAATGGTAGATCTGTGAAGGTCAGAAGACAACTTGCAGGAGCTGACCCTCTCTTTCCACCATGTGGGTTCTAGGGCTCAGGCTCAGTTTCTCAGGCTTGGAGGCAAGTACTTTACCCACTGAGCCATCTTGATAGGCTCCAAATTTAATTTTACTCCTCTCTTTGAACAGAATGCACCCCATAGATAGTATCTAGTCCTCAATAAATTTTATGTCCTTGCTGTGTTTTTTTAAAAGACAGAAAATATGGATAGGATGAAACTGACATACTTGGGTGCCCCTCCTGCCGATCTATTCATAAATCACTTACCATCTCTGTCCTTCCACTCAGATGCCCTAGTAGAGGACTGACAACACTACCTCAGCACACATTCTAAAGCCATCTGTAATGATGGACTATTTGCATAACCTCTTGAGATTTTGTTTCCTTGAAAACTGGGTAAGACTGCATACAATCATGTAAAGTACAACGGAGCTCAGTAAGTGAGTGTTCTATCACTGCCGTACTGCTGATTTTAGTATGTGTTCTTACCACAGAGGGTATGAGACAGCTGAGTTTTTCCAGTACGAAATTCTGTGAAATTTAGAGAAAGGAACTTTTAGAAAAGTTTTATTATTTAGATACTTTCACTAAACAAACAAGCAAAAATAAGACTGTATAGGGTTAGGAAAGTTGCTTAGTGGTAGAGAACTTGTCTAAAAGCCCAAGGTTCTAGATTCAATATCCAGTATTCCAAAAGAGATCTCACTGAGGACCTCCTGTCACAAAAGGGTACTACATGTATGAATACCAAAAGTGAGAGACAAAAAAAAAAAATTCATCCTCACAAACAAAATTGTTTAGGTTTCAGACTTGACTACAGAAAGGCCAGCCATGCTCCCTCACTGTGCTGAGACCCTCAAGGAAAAGCTGGTGTGATCCTGAATAGCAACATCCCTAGTTGCCAGCAGAAGCAAATGTTCGCCATAGGAAAATTTCCCCACTAATCATTTGGGTCCACTGAACATTTAGTTTAAATTTTTAAAAAACTCCTAAGTGGCCTGCAGAGATGGCACAGAGGTTGAGATCACTGACTGCACTTCCAGAGGTCTGGAGTTCAATTTCCAGCACCCACATGGTAGCTAACAACCATCTATAATAATGCCTCTTCTGATGTGCAGGCAGAACACTGTGTATTTAATAAATAAATAAATCTTTTTTTAAAGCTCGTAAGAAATATACAATAAAAGAAATTGCTAATATTGAGTCAGTAGAAATAATAAAAAACAAATTTACCTCAAGTCAAAAGAAATAGTAACAAAAACATTTGGTTTTCTTTTTTTAATATTTATTTATTTTATGTATATGAGTACACTGTAGCTGTACAGATGGTTGTAAGCCATCATGTGGTTGCTGGGATTTGAACTCAGGACCTTTGGAAGAACAGTCAGTGCTCTTAACCACTGAGCCATCTCTCCAGCCCCAAACATTTGGTTTTTTAAGAGTACAAATATTGGCTTGTCAAGATTCAGCATGTAAAACAGCTGTGCATGGATTGTTTGTAAAAATATAGTATATAGGCCGGGTGTGGTGATGCAGGCCTTTAATATTTGTACTTGAGAGGCAGAGTTAATGTGTGTCAGGGCCAGACAGTAAGACCTTGTATGTACACACACACACACACACACACACATACACAGAAGCATGTGTACACATCATATTATATATGCTATAAATTGAAAAAAATCTATTTTCTATATTCATGGAATATGTATTGCCTAAAAATCCAATTTCTTTCTATAGTAACCAAAAATAAGAGGAAGAAAAATGTCAATAAGAAATATGCTAATTTTTTGTTTGTTTTGTTTTTTTGTTTTTCGAGACAGGGTTTCTCTGTGTAGCCCTGGCTATCCTGGAACTCACTCTGTAGACCAGGCTGGCCTTGAGCTCAGAAATCCGCCTGCCTCTGCCTCTCAAGTGCTGGGATTAAAGGCGTGCACTACCACCGTCTGGCCAGAAATATGCTAATGTTTGTATATATTTTTATTTTAGCTTGGAATGATCCTGCATTATAATAATTGACATTTTATCAAATGTTCTCAACTAGGAACTTATTTATTATTTTTCACATATATACATATATCATCCCACAAAAAACTATTAAGGCTCTACCTACCTCCAAAAGCTTCTGTAATCGCCATACTTTCAATGCCTCCTCCTAGTAATTTACTGAAAACAGATATGAAGTATTGATGATAGAGTATAAATACAGATATCAAGAAAGAAGATGGACTGGGTGTAATGGCCACACATGTCTAATCCCAGCACTAAAGAGGCAGAGGCAGGGGGACCTCTGTGAGTTCAAGGTCAGCTTGGTCTACATAGTGAGTTCTAGGACAGCCAGGACTATGTAGGGAGACCCTGTCTCAAAAAACAAACAAACAAAGGAGATAAAATTTGTATAACTAGTAACATATTATTTGTCTATCTAAACAAGAGCAGGAATTCATAGTTTGAAAGAAATGACACTATTTAGATTGCAGTTCTACTGTGGAAGGGCAGGCAGATGAACAAGGCAATTTATAAGCCCTGCTCTGTTCTTACTTCTGTGTGCCAATAGTAAACAAGTCAGTAAAGTGTTATTTTTTTTAATTGGGATTAAAAGATTTGTTTTATTTTGTGGTTCTAGCAATAAAATCAGGCTTTTGTACATGCTAAAAAAGTCTGAAATACACACCATGTAATTGTCTTGTTACTAATCAAATTTCTCAAATTGTACACAGATACATTTTTTTTTTCTAGACAGGGTTTCTCTGTGTAGCCCTGGCTGTCCTGGAACTCACTCTGTAGACCAGGCTGGCCTCCAACTCAGAAATCCTTTTTGGCAGAAGAGGGTGTCAGATTTTGTTACCGATGGTTATGAGCCACCATGTGGTTGCTGGGAATTGAACTCAGGACCTTCGGAAGAGCAGTCAGTGCTCTTAACCACTGAGCCATCTCTCCAGCCCCCACAGATACATTTCTAAAAGTTAACTGAATATACAATATTTTTTGAGACATGGTCTCTCTATATAGTCCAGGCTGGTTTGGAACTCCTTATGTAGACCAGGCTGGCCTTGAATTTAGAAATCCACCTGCTTCTGCCTCCCTAGTGCTGGGATTAAAAGTGTGAGTTATGAGTCTCCATGTAGGTGCTGGGTACCAAAGGCAGCAAGGCTCTCTGCCACTGAGCCATCTCTCTAACCCCTTTTTCTTAACTGAAATCAGCAAAGCCCTCATTAAGTTTGTGGATAACTTCCAAAATGCTTCAATTTGAATTTAAATTGCTGTCTTCCTTAGACAAATATAAATCTATTCTCTTAAGGCTTTGTCTGATTTCTGATTGCATCCCCAAAGACATGCTAATAGAAACTACAAAGGCTTTTTAGGTATTCCTACCATGTCTCAGAACAGCAACACATACTTACCGCATTTAATGAATGGATGAATGAGATCATAACTTCTTTAGTTCTTCTCATAGAGAACATTAAATGCACTAGAACATTGTTTTACCAATTAAATATATGCTGTCAAAACCTGGCAGTTGTTCTTCTAACTGTTAACATTTCTATGTAATATCTTTCTTAGTTAGGATTTCTACTGCTATCATAAAGCCCCATGACCAAAAGCAATTTGGGGAGGAAAGGGTTTATTTCATCTAATAACTGCCCCCAATTCCTTTCTGTCTGTCTTTTTGAGGTAGGGTCTCTCTGTGTAGCTCTGCCTGTCCTGGAAATCAGTATGTAGATCAGGTGAACCTTGAATTCATGGTGATCCCCCTGATTCTGCCTCCCCTGTGCTAGTCATCCATAAGACAGTTGGAAACTTGAGCTCTCTGGGAAGATAACTGATAGCAAGGAATTAATAGTTTTAGGTATAGTAGTGGTGATGTGATGGTATTAAAAATGAATGTGTACTTAGCATTCATTTGGGTCTAATAAGTAGCTCAGACTTCACAGACTTCAGCCTTTGGTCCTAAATCTGTCCCTCCCTCGAGTCCCTTATTTGTGATCTATAGTTTGCTGATCTTCAGACCTAAATCCTAGGCATCATCTTTGGTAACCTCCACTATACCCTAATTATACTACATTAGCAAACCCTGCCTGTTCTGCTATTAAAAAGTAAACGACCTAGCTTCTTTCATAAATATATTACAATTATAGGCTCTGGGGGAGAAGAGATAAGTCTGGGAGAAAAATCTATAAAATTAACTATTATAAAAATAAAAATAAAAATAAACTCGGTTGCCCCAGATGCTTGAAAGCAGAAAGGTCACTTGAGCTGCTATTCTTAACATCAGTCAGGAGAATCTAATAAAACATAGTTTTTAAAAAAATGAGTCTAGCATTGGTAGTTCAGTAGTAGAATTCTCACCTCCCATGCAGGAGGCCCAGGTTCGATTCCCAGACAATGCACATTGTCAGTGGTTAAGAGCACTGGCTGGTCTTCCAGAGGTCCTGAGTTCAATTCCCAGCAACCACATGGTGACTCACAACCATCTATAGGGGGATATGATGCCCTCTTCAGGCAGGTAGATATATATACAGCAGAGCACTCATGCATTAAATAAAAAAAATTTTTAAAGATGAAATATTTGGAGGAAAACACACTAAATCAATTTTGGGGTAATGACAATACATGTCAGAAATCATAAGAATAAATGAAAAGGGGTTGCTGAGTAGTGAGACCTACAAGGTCTAAGAAAATTGTTTCTTCTAAAATATTCAATCTAACAACTGATTTTTAAATACACTCAAAGTGGGGAATGAATTTTTTTTCATCAATGAAGATGGAAAAGAAGGAAGTGTAAGCAGACTTTTCAGGTCATAGACAAATGAAGTCTAATTTAAAAATGACTTATGAGTGTGAATTCCTTGAAAGAAATGTAATCTGTTCCCTAAAGCAGCCTGGAATTTGCCTCACATTCACTTTGGAACAAAACACTACAAAACTCCTTCAAGGAGGAAGCTACTTCTACCTACAACAGTGGAAATCATGATGAGATTCAGGAAAAGAAACGTGGACCCCAAAGGTTGTACTTAGTGGTGATAAAAAGTGAGATACACACTCAAATTCCTGACTCCCAGTAGTGATGTGGAAAACCATCTTCCTCTTTTCACTGTACTGAAATGCAGTTAGGAATCCTGGTTCCTAAAGAAAGACAACAGAGAGGTTAAAACAGGATAAAATGATTGGAATGCCAATAGCCTCCCAGCAATACATGCATCACACGCTCATCTATCAAGGTTATCATTTGTGCATGCTCTTCTTTGAAGATTGTATCAGAACATGGACAAAAACATAGTCTTGACACTGGAGAGATGGCTCAGTAGTTAAGTGTAGGGGGTCCAGCCAGCTTGACTGGCAAATCTGGGCGTCAGACCTCCGCTCCGTTTGAGATGCCACAGTTAAGAGCTCTTGTTCCTTTTCCAGAGGAAATGGGTTCAGTTCCTAGCATCCACATGGTAGCTCACAACCATCTATAACATCAAATGCCCTCTCCTGTTCTACATGGATGCTGCACGCACATAGTATACGTACACTCATACAAAACACTCATACACATAAAATAAAATATTTTTTAAAAAAGTTCTTATTGCCATCTCACATTCTCATTGAGTTATATGATAAAGGGCACTTGACACAATTCATCATGGAGCTAATACAAATAATAATATTGTATCTTTAGAGGATAGCTTTTAAGAATAAATGGAAAAGGTTCATGGCACAAAACAAAACAGCATTTTACTGAATGATTTAATTGATCTCATTCAATAGCATCATTTTCCCCTGAACTCTAGACATTTCAAGGATCCCAGAAAGCGTAGTTTTCACTATTCACGTCTTTCCATGGCAGATGCATCCTTATTTGCTGAATTAACAAGCTACACTGATGTAGTGATAAACAGTGAAAACAGACATAGATGCAGTTAATTATTTGTCTCTGTTGGTCCATGTTCTTAACAGTGGTTCTTAAACTTTGAAGAACTTGGGGAAGGGAAGAGACTAAGCCAAGGCCCAGCTTTAGCCAAAAAAAGGGTAAGACTATGGATGCATAAAAGGTGTTCTTTTGTTTTTCTTTGAATAACTGAAATTTATCGCTGGGAAGATGGCTTAGTGAGTAAGAACACTTGTTATGCAGGCAAGAAAGCCTGAGTTCAAATTCCCAGCAGCTAGTAAAAAGCTAGGTATGGTTGTTTGTGCTTGTAATCCCAGCCCTGGGGAATGGAGAGAGGTGGCTCTCAGGAGCTCAACTGGCCAGTCAGCCTAGCCAAAACTAAGCCTCCGATTCTGTTAGAGAGACCTTCTCTCAAAAACAAGGTGGAGAGGAGTAGAGGAAGACAGTGGATGCCTCTGAGTACACAAGTCTAGGCACATGTATCCACACACTAACACATGTACTTATAACACACACACACACACACACACACACACACACACAATTTAGGGGCCGAGGAGATAGTTCAATCATTAAACTTTTGCTTTGCAAGCACAAAGACTTAATTAAGTTCAGTCCCCAGAATTCATGTAAAGAAAGCAGTAGCCAGGAAGTGGTAGTGCACCCCTTTAATCCCAGCACAAAGAAGGCAGAGGCAGGTGGATCTCTGTGAGTTTGAGGTCAGACTCGTCTACAGAGTGAGTTCCATGACAGCCAGGTTACACAGAGAAACCCTGTTTTGAAAAACAAACAAACAAACAAACAAAAAAAAACAAGAAAAAAACAAAGAAAGCAGAAAGTAGGATATAGACAATGTAGATTCTTGGAGCTCACAGGCTAGCCAGCCTAGCCAACTTCATGAATTCTAGGCTAGTGAGAGAATCACCACTCTGCCTCAAAAATAAAATAAACAAATAAAATGAACAAGTAAACGGTGCCTGAGGAATGATATCTGAGATTTCCACATACTTGTACACATATGCATACACACCCAACCAGCACACACATGTAAAATAATGAGACTATGAGCAATGGTAAAATGACTCTAGGTAAAAGTGCTTGTTTTGACCTTGACTTGAGTTCAATCCCAGAATCCAATTAAAAGAGAGAACCAACTCCACAAAGTTGTTCTCTGAACCTATATGCCATAGGTGCAAATCTCTCCCCTCTACATCACACACACACACACACACACACAATTTTAGCTAGGCTGTGGTGGTGCATGCATTTGATCCCAGCACTTGGGAGGCAGAAGCAGGGGGATCTCCTAGTTCCAAGGCTAGCCTGGTCTGCATAGTGAGCTCTGGGACAGCCAGGGATACATAGTGGAAACCTGTCTTGGAAAACAAAACCAAAACAGAAGAGTTTAGGTCAGTCTATATGCTTTTCCCCGACAGTCTTGCAATCCGTGGAGCCACTGGAAGGTATAGGTTATGAACCCAATAGCCTTAATGGACATATTCATGGTCATATTTATTTCAACTCCACACACATAGATCCAACTGATGCTAGTCTCTTTCCAATCCAGGGCTGTCTTCTCAAATGGCCTATACCAGGGAAAAGCAAATTCTTTACTACTGAGTGTCAGAGCAGCTATAGGCATATATGAGAAGACAAGACCAAACTAAGGAGGGGCAGGCAAAAACAGACAAATGGCAGAGGAACAAAAAGCCAGCGTAGTATAAAGGCAAATTTTGGTAAAATAATCACCTTCAATAGTATAGCACGAATCTTTAAAAAGCAAAGTAAGCCTTCTGTTTTAGATCTTAATTACCTTAGCTGTACATATTTAACTGTATGTGTGTATGGGTGCACACCATGATGTTTCTTTCTACCATGTGATTCTAGGAATGGAACTCAGGCCCAGTCCATATTCTATGTTTGACCCAATCTTCCAGAGACTAATTAATGTGGCTCTGAAATTGAAGTAATGAGCAGCTAACATGGGAGTCTAACATACTGTGCTCTATCTACAAGAACTTACAAGTTCCTACTGTAGTTTCTAGTGTTCATGAGAAAAATGACACTGCTAAACTAACACAGAGAAGAATGAACTTGGCTTACAATCAGTTTGTTGGCTGCCTCTTTAATCTTTTCCACTTTGGCTTCTGAGAGGCCTTTGACATTGCAGAGGGCTCTTCTTGTTGTCATTTGTATGCCTTTAATGGTACAGATTCCTACAGACTTCAGTTTCTTAATATCAGCCATGTTCTGAAATAAAAGAATGGGCGTAGCAGATTGATAAAATGCCAACCTAAAAGGCTTCTCTACTATGTCATGAGCTTCGTGTCCATCTCTTTCCATCACAATGCTAATTTTACACAAGCAACCAGGTGGAACCCACCCACCTCCTAGCCAAATGTTCTGGAAATATCAGAGTAGAACATACCCAGCATGTTGCCAAATGTTCTGGCTCTGCCCTGATTTTCCCAAGAATGTTAGTGAGACCATGGCAATGTAGCAAGGAATTAAAAAGAAAAGTCTGTTGGTGGAAAAGCTAACAAGTTTCTCACACATTCACCCCCTCAGTTCATCTCCTTCTTTTTACAAAACTTCATTACCAATATGTTCTCTACAGTTTTCAAAGTTTATTTTTCCGTCTGCTCCTGAAGAACACAAATAACTGCATCACCAAAAGACTGGGACTTTCTCACACTTCTATTTTCTAAAATCAATGGGAAGAGATTAATATGAAGATTTCAAAAGACAACCTCAGCAAACTTTTAACCAATGATTGCTGTTCACATCCACATACTTTGATAATCTACATTTCTGCCACCATGATTTACCCTGGCCATTCGACAAATAGAATTTTCTGTAAAAGAAAGCATATCTATCTAGTGTAAGACCTAGAAAGACAAGGGGCGGTTGTTTAGAGAAACTCTGAACACCTCCAGCTGAACCAGTGGTCCTCAATTACTGGGAGTCCTTGACAGTGTCTACAGCCATTTTTGGTTGTCACAGGTAGGAAGTACTACTGGTGTAAATGTAGGAGGAGAAGCCAGATATATGACTTCAGTTTGATGTCACTACAGATATCTGTGAGTTGTAATTCCATGAATGCCCAAAGTAAAACTAGCTAGTTGGGTTTTTTCTTGTATAATTTTCAAGCATACTATAAACAGACCAAACCACTAGAGTGGTATGTGCAGTTTTATTATTACTGGTCCTGGAGTATGTCTTTGGCAGATCAACCGGACGCACTCCAGCTTTGATGAAGTCCCTTTTATCTTGGCCAATATATCCTTCAATTTGTGGGGTCCTACATGGGCTTGCTGCCATCCAGGGAGTTCCATGTAAATTCCTCATATTTATATTCTCTAAAACTTTGCATTTGACTGCTTCTTGCTTCAGTATCTTGGCTCCATAGGCTTGGTTCTCATATACTAGGTTTAAATTGTTCTGGAATACCAAGCATGTTGCTAAACAACTTAAGACACATAGACAGCCCAGTTCACCACATAATAAAGAATTATCCAGGATTGGTAAGGACAAGGCTGAGAAAATGGGACAGATCACTTAATGCAGTACTGAAAAGTTACTCACAATTCCATGCTTCTGTAACAGGTCAATGTCTTGAAACAAACTTTCCTAAATGAAATGAAACAGAAAGAGTGGATTTTAGATTTCTTATTTAAAACATATCTCACATTTTTGGGAGTGACTAATACTGATTTACTAGTCATTCCATAATACTTCAATTCTACTTCTCTAAACCCTGAAGAGAGATCACTTTTTCAAACATGTTACATATTTAGAACATGCAACAATAAAGTCCTAGGTAGCTCATCACATTTGCAATGACTTCCATAACTTAAAAAAATCTCTCCAAAACAGTGGAACATTTGAGCTTATTTTTTTAAAAATGTCTAGTTTTTTGTGTCTGGGTGTGGGGCCTGCATATATGTCTGTATGACCACGTGCATGCAGTGTCCTCTGAGGCTAAAAGAGTCATCAGAAACTTGGAATTGGAGTTTGTCATCACATGGGTGCTGAGAATCAGATCCGGTTCTCTGGAAAAGCAGCTACCTTAGCTGCTGAGCCATCTCTCCAGCTTTCATTTGACCTATTTTATTTAATGCAAATCTTGATATCCTTGTTCAGGACCAATTGCATAGATAGGAGTAAGGTGCTATTAAACTACTTTTATATGAAGCTGGAGATGTAACCAGTGGAAATGCAATTGCCTACCAGCAGGAGGTATTGGATCAGATCTCTCCACTACAAAACAAACAACAAAAAACTTTCATGCCAGTTGCTAAGTAGCTAAACTTAGCACCCTTGCCAAAGAAATCTTTACACATTTATGTGTGTGGCATATTTCTACTTTTAGTTGCTAAAAATAGTAGCTTAAAAACAAGGAACTTGATTTTTGTGGAAAGGCTGGATGTCAACCTAACTTTCAACATTCTAATAATACCTCCTCATCTTGGAATCCCGATTCTTCCTGCACAATTTGATCCTCTTTCATGTTGAAAGGAGAGCGGCAGTAAAATAATCAATTCTGGAAAAATAAGAAATATTATTTAAGAAGTAGTTTTCTAAATTTGCTTTTTTGTTTTTGTTTTTATGAAATAGGGTTTTTCTTTTCTTTTTTTTTTAAAGGTTTATTTATTATTATAATTAAGTACACTGTACTGTCTTCAGACACACCAGAAGAGGGTATCAGATCTCTTACAGGTGGTTGTAAGCCACCATGTGGTTGCTGGGATTTGAACTCATGACCTTCAGAAGAGCAGTCGGACTCTTATCCGCTGAGCCATCTCTCCAGCCCGAAATAGGGTTTTTCTGAGTAGCTTGGCTATCCTGGAACTTGCTCTGTTAACCGGGCTGCCCTCGAACTCAGAGATCTCCCTGCTTCTGCGTCCTAAGCACTGGGACTCCCACCACCTCCCAGCTCTAATTTGCTTTCTATGCTATGCAAAACATTGACCAAAAGCAACTTGGGGAGGAGAGGGTTTATTTGGTTTACACACCCTAATCACAGTCCATCACTGAGGGAAGCTAAGGTAGGAACTCAAGGCAGGAGCCTGGAGTTAGGATCTGAAGCACAGGCTGTGGAAGAGTGCTGCTTGCTTGCTTGTTCTCCATGGCTTCCTCAGCCTGCTTTCTTATAGTACTCAAGATCACCTGCCCAGGTGGTCCTGCCCACAGTAGGCTGGGCCCTCTTCTATCAATCACTAATTAATAATATGACCTAAAACTGAATCTTGCCAGTGCATTTTCTCAGTTGAGGCTCTCTCCCTTCAGATGACTCTAGTTGGTGGTGTCTAGTTTTAACGAGCCAGGACACCCACCCCAGACACTATTGATGATACTCTGCTACACTTGCAGACAGGAGCCTAGCATAAATGTCATCAGAGGTGCTTCACCCAGCAATTGTTAGCCAAACATTGAGTAGAGCTTGGGGACTCCTGTGGAAGAGGGGAGGAAGAATTAGGGGAGCAAGGGGAGTTAAGGGCACCACAAGAAAACCTCAAGTCAACTAACCTGGGCCCATGGGGGCTTAGGGAGACAGAACTGCCAACCAGAGAGCATGAATGAGACAGACCTAGGCCCTCTGCGTGTAGCAGTTATGCCACTGGGCCTTCTTGTAGGACTCCTAACTCAGGAGCAGGGTCTGTCTCTGACTGTATTGCCTATCTTTGGATCTCTTTCCCCTAACTGGGATGCTCTGTGTAGCCTCAGTGGAAGAGGATGCACCTAGTTTTGTTACAGCTTGATATACTGGGCCTGGTTGCTGTCCATGGGAGGCCTCCCCTTTTCCCAGTAGAACGGGTAGATGGGGGAGGGGGTGAGGTTAAGTGAGAGGGAGGGACTGGGAGGAGAGGAGGGAGGGGAAGCTGAGATCTGGATGTAAAGTGAATAAAGAACTTTGTCAATTAAGAAAAAAACTAGCCAGGACAATATCCAGTAACTAAGTTTTTAAAAAATCCTGGGAAGCCATAGACATAATGGTACATTACAATAAAATGTAGTCTGAATAATATTGTTCCTAGACTATTCCTTTTCTGTTTTTTAAGAATTATTTATTTTGCTGGGTGGTGGTGGCACACACCTTTCATCCCAGCACTTGGGAGGCAGAGGCAGGTAGATTTCTGAGTTCGAGGCCAGCCTGGTCTACAGAGTGAGTTTCAGGACAGCCAGGGCTACACAGAGAATCTCTGTCTCAGAAAAAAAAAGGAAAAATTATTTATTTTATATATGTGCATACACTGTCACTGTCTTTAGACACACCAGAAGAGGGCATTGGATCCTAGTACAGATGGTTGTGAGCCACCATGTGGTTGCTGGGATTTGAACTCTGGACATTTGGAAGAATAGTGAGTGCTCTTACCGGCTGAACCATCTCTCCAGCCCCTTGTTTTGTTTTTGTTCCTCTGTGTAGCCCTGGCTTTCCTCACATTTCCACATTCAATGCCAAAGTCAAGTGTTGGGTGCCAGCACAAAGGAAACAAAGTACTAAGGTGGCAAAGAGTTGGGTACAAAAGAGGGCAGGACTTGAGTGGGGTCTTCTGGAATATTGGGGCGGGTTTGTTTTTGTTCTTTTCAGCCTTGAGTGAGGGGTTTTGCTAATAGCCTTGGCTGTCCTGAAACTCCTTAAGTAGAACAGACTAGCTTTGGGTTTGCAATGAATTTCCTGCCTCTACCTTCTGAGAGAGAGAGAGAGAGAGAGAGAGAGAGAGAGAGAGAGAGAGAGAGAGAGAGAGAGAGAGGAGAGAGAGAATATGAGTGTGTGTTTAAGCTTGGAACTCAGATTCTCCCCAGTTCTGCAACTCCAGAGTGCAGTACCATGCCCATCTCTTAGCTATTCGCATGATTAGCCTAAATACCAGACTCTTTTTTAAAAAAGAAAAAAAGATTTATTCCCCGGGTGGTGGTGGCACACACTTTTAATCCCAGCACATGGGAGGCAGAGGCAGGCAGATTTCTGAGTTCGAGGCCAGCCTGGTCCACAGAGTGAGAGTTCCAGGACAGCCAGGGCTATACAGAGAAACCCTGTCTCGGAAAACCAAAAAAAAAAAAAAAAAAAAAAAAAAAAAAAAAAAAAAAAGGATTTATTTTTTAATGTATATGAGTACACTATAGCTGTATAGATGGCCATGAGCCATCTATGTGGCTGCTGGGAATTGAACTCTGGACTGCCCCGTTCGCTCCACCCCACTTGCTCCGGTGTAATTCTCTGCAGCTGTCTTCAGACAGCACCAGAAGAGGGCGACCGATCTCATTACGGATGGTTGTGAGCCACCATATGGTTGCTGGGATTTGAACTCAGGACCTTTGGAAGAGCAGTCAGTGCTCTTACCCACTGAGCCATCTCGCCAGCCCCAATACCAGACTCTTCTTACGGAGGAATGCAAATCAATCGCCTTTCCTTTTACGACAGAGTCTGTCAGATTCACTGGCCTTGCCGGGATCCCTCTGCTGGATCCCATGCACCCCGACCCTGGGATCAGAAGCGGGGCGCCCAGCCTCGGTTTCAGAGGCCTGGTGGGGAGCATCAGGGCAAAGAGAAGGCGGTTAGAGGCCCGTGGCCCCCGGGCAAGCGGCTCAGTCAGGGCCCGAGGCCTACACCTTCCGGGCCGACCCTCGTCACGCGAGGAGGCCTTAAGTCTAGGGTCGGACTTGATTTACAGGAGGGTGGCAAAGTCTCGAACTCACTACACGCCTCGGAGCCGGGGTGGAAGGCGACAGACCCCAGGCCGGGTCCAACCACGACCAAAGATCACCACAGGAAGGGCGCGGGGAGGAAAGCTTGCTCGAACGCGTCGAGTTTTCCTCAGATTTTCCTGCGCCTCCTCTTTCCGCCACTCACCCCACTCGAACCCACAGCCTCCCTCCCCGAGATTTTCAAGCTGAGTCCCTTACGGCTCCTGCTCCTCCGGCTCTGCGGTCCGGAATTCTAACGCGGACCCGGAATGCGGAGGCCGACAGACAGCCCAGTCGTCGAGTATCTCTGGGTCTGGCGGGAAAGGAGGGCCGCGGGGGGGTGAGCCCCTGTGTGGGCGGGGCTAGGGCGGGGCTACGAGCTGTGGGCGGGCTCCTGTTGTGGACAAGCCCCCGGTGTGGGCGGGGCTCGGCGGGGCTCCCGCTGTGGACATGCCCCAGCGTGGTGTGGGCGAGGCTCCTGCTGTGGGCGGGGCTCAGGGCGGAGCTCCTGGTATGGGCGGGGCTAGGGCGGGCCTCCGAGCAGTGAGCGGGGCTCCTGTTGTGGACAAGTCCCCGCTGTGGGCGGGGTTAGGGGCGGGGCTTCAGCTATGGGCAAGCCCAGATGTGGGCGGGCTCGGGGCGGGGCTCCTGGTATGGGCGGGGCTTCTGTTGTGGACAAGCCCGGTGTGGGCGGGGCTCGGACGGGGCTCCGAATGGTGGGCGGGGCTCCTGGTTTACCTACAGAACTAGAGCAGATAAGGGAAGGTTCTTAGCGAGCCGGTCAGAGCAAAGGGTAGCACAACCCGTGGGAAGGAGAGCGGAGGGTGGGGCAGGGTCCCCAGTGAGGGCGGCTGGGAGGATCCTGGAGAGAGTCTTCGGGTCTCCGAGGTTAGGGAGGGCCGTGGTGGAACGTGGACCCTGAGGAGAGAGGTTTGGGTTTGAGAGAGGTTTGGGTTTGAGTCTGGGCATTCCTTGGGCGAAGAGGGTTGCTTGGCTGCTGACGAGGACGGGGAGATGACGACCTTGGTCTGTTAGGAGGTCGAACATGGGGATCGGTTTCCCCCTGCCTGGGGCTGCTTTCATTCCAAGCTTTTCATACCTGGCTGGGTACCCCATTTCCCCTTCTCTCCTGACTCTGCAATTGCGGTCCTCTCTTCTGGGATGGAGAGTAATTTTTTTTTCCTAACGTGGTTCTAAATGGCCTACAGAAACCTGGGACCAGCCATGATGTCAGCAAGGCCGTCCCTGCAGACTGTTTCCTTTTCCCTTAAATGGAAACTGACAGTTGAGAGTCATGAAACACTTGAAAGACCATCTGCTGAGGGAGCTTGAAGTGTCTTGGATGACCAACCAATACGGGCGACCTCTATATTCTTTTTGAACCTTTTTAATGAAATAAATCCAAAACAATTGACATTTTGAAGGACAGACCCATCTCCCACGGATATAGCTTTTCAAAATGCTCTTATTTTACAGAATCATTGCCCGTCTTCTCAAATGGAAATTGTCCATTTGATGGCGCATGTCTTTAATCTCAGCACTTGGAAGGGAGAGGCAGGCAGGTTTCTGAGTTCGAGGCCAGCCTGGTCTACAGAGTGAGTTCCAAGACAGCCAGGGCTACACAGAGAAACCCTGTCTCGAAAAACAAACAAACAAACAAACAAAGAAAAAAGGAACCCAATAGCGACGGCAGGCTTTCCTTCTGAATCCACCTAAAATACAGTAACTTTTGAGCAACTTGCTTGAAGACATCAACAATATACCGGAGAGCTACAAAGAGCGCAGCAAGACGATTTAGGGAAATCTAACATATGTAGTTTGCTGTGGTGACAGCTGGGAGAGAGAAATGCTCATAATATTTGAAGGTTGTGTGCAGTACACTCAAAGGAAGAAACTGAAATGAGCTTGGTAATGACAAATTCATGAAGCCAGGAGAAAGGCTCATTAGGATAGCATACCGATGGTTCTATGCAACTTTTTAGACGTTTAAAAACAACCCCAAACAGGGAGAAAAGTGCAACTTCCTCTTCAATCAGGAAAAAAAAATCTTATAACAATTCTGAGTATCGTGAAGTGGCAGTTTCAAGTTGATGAAGGAAATGAGTGAATGGTGTTGGAACAACTAGGTAGCCATCTGGAGGGAACTAAAACTGGAACCCAACTTCACACCTTACACCAAAATAACTTCTAGATGGATCAAACTGAACATAAGAAAAGCATGAGAAGAAAACATGGAGCCATTTATTTTTCTTTAAGAATTTTTTTAAAGATTTATTTATTTTATGTATATTAGTACACTGCAGCTGTCTTCAGGCACACCAGAAGAGGGCATCAGATCCCATTACAGATGGTTGTGAGTCACCATGTGGTAGCTGCTGGGAACTGAACTCAGGACCTTTGGAAGAGCACTCAGTGCTCTTACCAGCTGAGCCAATTCTCCAGCCTCCTTAAGAACTTTTATTTTGCGGGGCGGTGGTGGCACACGCCTTTAATCCCAGCACTTGGGAGGCAGAGGCAGGTGGATTTCTGAGTTTGAGGCCAGCCTGGTCTACAGAGTGAGTTCCAGGACAGCCAGGGCTATACAGAAGAACCTTGTCTCAAAAATACAAAATAATTTTTTTTTTTTTTTTTTTTTTTTTTTGTGGAACTCACTGTGTAGACCAGGCTGGCCTTGAACTCAGAAATCCACCTGCCCCTGCCTCCCAAGTGCTGGGATTAAAGGCGTGTGCCAACACCACCTGGCTTGAATGTTTTTTAATCCATTTCATGTGTATGAATGTTTTGCCTGCATGTATGTACATCATGTGAGTGTCTGGTGCCAGTGAAAGTCAGAGGAAGGTGTCAGATCCCCTGGAACTAGGGTTATAGATGGCTGTGATCCACTGTGTGGGTGCCAGGGATTGAATCCAGGTCCCCTGCGAGAGTAAGGCATAGCACAAAAGTCAAAAGCCATATTAGACTGATGAGATTATGTGTATGTGCGTTTGCCTGAATGTATACATATGTACCACG
Source organism: Mastomys coucha (assembly GCF_008632895.1). Classification (NCBI taxonomy): domain Eukaryota; kingdom Metazoa; phylum Chordata; class Mammalia; order Rodentia; family Muridae; genus Mastomys; species Mastomys coucha. The sequence continues at coordinate 10,338,091 of NW_022196893.1, forward strand.
TGTTGGCACCTTTCAGGCCAAAAGAGGGCATCGGATCCCCTAGAACTAGAATTCCAGGTAGTGGAGAGGTGCTCTTAACCATGGAGAAGAGCCTCCTCTCCAAGCTCCTGATAAGACTATATTTAAAAGAGAAAAACATCAACCTGGTGTGGTGGCGCATGTCTTCAGTCCCAGCACTTGAGAGGCAGACAGAGACAGGCGGATTTCTGAGTTCAAGGCCACCTGGTTTACAGAGTGAGTTCCAGGATAGCCAGGGCTACACAGAGAAACCCCGTCTTAAAAAACCATAGATAGATAGATAGATAGATAGATAGATAGATAGATAGATAGATAGATACATGGATGATAGATGGAAAGATGGATGGATAGACACATGGATGATGGATGGATGGATAGATAGATAGATAGATAGATAGATAGAGAAAAAGAAGTCCTGCATGGCAAGTGCTATTTTCCTATTCAAGACATTGAGAACACAGTAAGCCACTTTTGTGTCAGTTGCTGCCAGATTATATGGCCTATTTGCTATTTAGGGGAAACTTCAGAAATGACCTAATTTTCATATACTTGGGAGGGGCATATATTCTAACATTTAGTAAAACAGGAAGTGGGGTTCAGAGCAGGATCTGAGTTTCAAACCACTGCACTGTACTGCCCCTCTGTGGACAACCACCTCACAGCCAAATCGAGGCTCATCACACCAACTGTCTGTGAATGTATTGGAATCTCAGGGGCACAGAGTTGAGAAATACTTTGATAGAGAATTAAAGCCAGAAGGTTTCATCACACACTCAACCCCAGATCGTTTGCTGGACAGATAGATCCTCCCTTAGACACTGAATGTATTTAGAAAGTGGGCATTGGTTCCCAGCTGTGTACTGGGCCTTGCACTAGATGTCCCATGGTAGAGATTCAAGGATAAGGTACCAGTGCTATTGAGGACTGAGGTAAAAGAACATAGACAGTTGCAATGCTGCTGTAGGACATAACCTTCAAGCCTGCCTCTCCCTTTGCATAATTTTCCATGAATAGTTTCATCTTGAACCTTGGGACTGTGAAGCAATTTTTAGAAACCAAACAGTGATTCACTTTGGCAAGAGATTTAGATATGTGTCTTCCCTGAGGCACGGTGCTCACACACACAAAAGCTGTCCAAAGCCATTCTCTTACCTTATGCACTTGTGAGCCAGTTCTCAGCCTTCCTCAGGCTGTGTCATTTTAGTGCAGTGCCTCATGCTGTGGTGCCCCCAACCAGCAATTTTGTTGCAACTTCATAATCGTAATTTTGCTAGTTATGAATTGTAATGTAAATACTTTTGGAGATAAATCATTGCCAAAGGGGTCTTGACCCTCAGGTTGAGAACCACTGCTCTATATAACATTTTGTTCTTAGATTCAGTCTAGACATACATATGCATGCACAAACACATACATACACACACACACACACACACACACACACACACACAGCCTGTATGCTCCCTTGATTAATAATTTGCTTCCACTAATGTATTATGTTTTTGTTTTCTTTTCTTCTTTTTCTTTCTTTCTTTCTTCATTTCTTCTTTCTTTTTTTGAGACAGAGTCTCACCATGTAGACTTGGCTCTTCTGGAACTCACAGAGATCTACTTGCCTCTACTTCCTGAATTCTGATATCAAAGGTCTATAACACCATGTCCACTGTATTGTATATTTGGAATGTGGAAACTTGTGGCCAAATGTGGTCCAAACCTATGAAAGAAAAATGTTTTTCTCATATTCTTACTGTTATGTGGCCTTTCACAGGATGAAGTCAGGACTTCCAAGAACACAGAGAGAACCACGTCCCTCTGCTTTAACTTCTTCCTTTTTGTTTTTGTTTGTTTTTCAAGACAGGGTTTCTCTGTGTAGCCTTGGCTGTCCTGGAACTAATTCTGTAGACCAGGCTGGCCTTGAACTTAGAGATCCTCCTGCCACTGCCTCCCAAGTGCTGGGATATGAGTTCAGTTCCCAGCACTTACACTGGGTGACTCACAACTGCCTTAAATTCCAACTCCAGGTTTGTTGCCCTCTTCTGACCTACACACAGATGGATATATACACATACATACAAATAAAAATAAGAAATCTTAAAAATACAAAGAGATACAGGGTGGTAGGGGAACATGTACAGGGGCACCTGATCTAGTTTGCAGGGAGGGGAACATGGCATTTAGGCTGAGCCGGAGTGTCTGGCAGGGCAAATGATGATGTGGGACAGTGCCTGAAGCTGGGGTCCAGTGGAAGGGCAGCAGATTGGGATGCATGTCCTTAGGCTGCAAGCTCGCTCTCTAGGCCCATCTTCCAGTCTTTTCTAGTACCTGATTTCCAATTCCATGCTTATTACTTCAGGGAGACATTTTGACAAAGTCTATGAGTGTGCCTATGCACTAATCTCAAAGCTTCCTTGAGATTAATGAAAAGAAAAGAAACAAACAAACAAAAATCATCCAAGTTTTAGAAACCAAAACCAAAATAGAAACAGTTGGTTTTTATTGAAAACATTAACAGAACCAAAAAGACATACTCAACCAGTATGCTGCTGCTTGGCGGCTCCCCTAGTCTTACTTCTGCCCTCCTCATGCTCCCACTAGCTTTAAATTGCCCCACAGTATTCCACAGGATGTCTGTTATTAATGAGTTTCCCTCTTATCAGAGATGACAAATGAAGCATCTTCTACATGCCTTCTTTCCTGAGGTTTTCTTAGGGTAGATTTCCAGAAGTGTAGTCGGCTTATGGGGCAGGGCAAAATTTCAGGGACCTTGAAAGGAATCTAAGACTCCTGGAAATGTGTGGTTGTGCCAACTCCTCATTCCCAGGAAAGAAGTGTGCTGTTTTACAGCTCTGGGAGAGCCTGTAGGCTCAGGAGGGGTAACACACTGCAAGACCCTCAAACAGGAAGGAGTGGTTTTCTAGCATATGCAAGGCCCTAGGTTCAATAGCTAGTACTGAAAACAGGCAAATAAAAAAATGTAAAACCAGGCTGGAGAGCTAGCTCAGCAGGTAAGAGCATTGACTGCTCTTCTGAAGGTCCTGAGTTCAAATCCCAGCAACCACATGGTGGCTCACAACCACCCGTAATGAGAACTGACCCCCTCTTCTGGTGTGCCTGAAGTCAGCTACAGTGTGCTTATGTATAATAATAAATAAGTCTTTTAAAAAAAAATGTAAAACCAAAAACATCCAAATAAATATTAAATGTTAATATCTAACTTAATATAGATTAATAGATGAGTAAGCCCCAAGTACATGTGTCACATGTTTTAACAAATATGCAGGAATGACCAGCCTTGAACTCAGAGATCCACCCGACTAGATCCCTTGACCACAGAGTGCTAGGACTAATGAAAGCTGGACTTCACAGCTCAGCTCTCTTTTGATACTTGCTGTTGGCTTGGTTTTTGAGAGAGGGTCTTGCTATGTTTCATAAGGATGTGTTAGATTGTGTTATTATCAAGTGAATGAAAGATCAAATTAAGTAAATATCTGATGGATGAGGTGAACCGGCGTCTCTAAGCCCTGAATATGGGAAGTGTGAACTTTAATATTCTTTATCCTGTTGACTGGGGGAGACTCCATACATCCCTGGCTGCAGCAGGGCTCTCAGTTGCCATTGCTGATTCTGCTTTCTATCGAATCTGACAACAGACACAGGTGTTGCCTCCGCAGTCTCCTCCTGTTCTTGGGCGAGTTCATTCCACAGAGGAGGGTGAGAGCCGGAAGAGCATGTCCTGCTTGCCTTTGAATTTCCTCCTGCTGCGCTCACTGTAGAGGAATGAGAAGACAGAAATGGTAGGAACCTTAAATGACGGAGATGTCAGCAGGCTAGGTAGCATCAAGCCCCCAAGGGAAGCAGATCAAAGGGCCAACAAGTGGCAGAAGGCATGGAGGGTCTGGGAGGGACAGGACCTCCATTAAAAACGGACGTGTGGATGGACAAGGCATGGAGGGTCTGGGAGGGACAGGACCTCCATCAAGAACGGACGTGTGGATGGACAAGGCATGGAGGGTCTGGGAGGGACAGGACCTCAATCAAGAACGGACATGTGGGTGGACAAGGCATGGAGGGTCTGGGAGGGACAGGACCTCCATCAAGAACGGATGTGTGGGTGGACAAGGCATGGAGGGTCTGGGAGGGACAGGATCTCAATCAAGAACGGACGTGTGGGTGGACTGCAGTAAATAAACAAAGAAAAAAAATCAAGACAAGATTAAAATCAACACCTAGGCTGGTCATGGTGGCACATGCATTTAATCCCAGCACTTGGGAGGCAGAGGCAGGTGGATCTCTGAGTTTGAGATCAGCCTGGTCTACAGAGCAAGTTCAAGGACAGGCTACATAGAGAAACTCTGTCTTAAAACAAAACAAAACAAAACAAAACAGAGAGATGAGTGTGCCTTAATTCACCTTACTTCAATTAAAATAAAAATTTTGTTTTCTTTTTTTCTAGGATTGATTTTTTTTTTTTATGTTATGTGTATGAATGTTTTGCCAACATACATGTATGTGTGCTATGTACATACCTGATGCCCTTGGAGGTCAGAAAAGGGCATTATTAGATTCTATGGAACTAAAATTACAGATGATTGTGAGTTGTCTTGTGGGCTCTGAGAATTTAAACTTGGTTCAGAGCCCAGCAAAAAGGAGTCCTTGTGGGTAGAGCCTGGCTAGGACTCTCAGCCAGGCATGCTCCAGGACTTTCCTGACTTACGGAGGCTTGGAAAGGACCACAGAAGTGACAGCTATGAAATGACCATTCCTTTCAGCTCTCTGAGACATTTTCTATTCTTTCCATACCTTTACTTTCCTATGGGGTCAACCAAAGGCGAACCTGTCCATCTGGGGCTCACTTGGGACCACGTGTGTATAATATGTGGGGGACATATATATATATCATGGCACATGTATGGAGGTCAGAGGGCAACCTTGTGTGTTGGCTGTTGTTCTCTACCTTGCTTAAGATAGGGTCTTTTGGTTGCTGTCCACTGGTGCATATGCAAGGTTAGCTAGCCCACAGACTTCTCCTGCCTCCGCATCTATCTCTCTGTAGGAATACTGGGGATACAGATGCAGGCTGGGTTCTAGAGATTTCTACTCAGGTCTTCATGCTTGTATGGTAAAGGCTTGACCCACTACACCCTCTCCCAGACAATGTTTTTTTTTTTGTTTGTTTGTTTGTTTGTTTTCCAAGGGTTTCTCTGTGTAGCTCTGGCTGTCCTGGAACTTACTCTGTAGACCAGGCTGGCCTGGAACTCAGAAATCTGCCTGCTTCTGCCTCCCAAGTGCTGGGATTAAAGGTGTGTGCCACCACAGCCCAGCCACATACAATTTTTTTGAGACCTCCAGTACTGTAAGCTAAATAAGTCATTGTGTGTGGTTTGACTATGCTTGGTCCAGGGAGTGGCACTATTAGGAGGTGTGGCCTTGTTGGAGTAGGTGTTAGAGAAAGTGTGTCATCATGGGTGTGGGCTTTAAGACACTCATCCTAGCTGCCTGGAGGCCAGTCTTCTCTTGTTTGCCTTTGAAACAAGATGTAGAACTTTCAGCTCCTCCTATGCCATGCCTGCCCAGATGCTGCCATGCTCTCACCTTGATGATAATGGACTGGACCTCTGAACCCTTAAGCCAGCCCCAATTAAATGTTGTCTTTTTAAGAGTTGCCATGGTCATGGTGTCTCTTCACAGCAGTAAAACCCTAACTAAGACACCTGGATATTCAGCCTTGGGTATTTAAAAATTAGGGCAACAAAAACGAACTAATTCACCACAGTTAGACACCAGGGTACTTGCTCTTTTTAAATCCTCCTAAGTGCTGTGCTAACAGCTCCATGCCACCACTTTCTGCCTGTAAATGGTTTCGTACTTAGTAATATGGTGTTAAGGATTGGCTTCTGAAATATTTTTCTGAGCCAAAATCCAGAAAGCCTAGAGATTCCTGATTGAAAAGTATAGACAGGCATCAAGTACAGAAAAGGATTTGTGGGAGCCTTGACAAATCCCCCAAACATGAACACTAAAAAAGCCTACTGGGTCTCTGAAAAGCCAAATCTAATCAGTGATGCCCTTGCTGACCAACTTCCAGTGGTCCGCATAAGAGAAAACCAAGGGCCTGTTTGCCCAGAGATAGTCTCCAGGCCCCCAATAGCCTGGAAGCCACACCTTGCCCTGCCCTCCTCCCACACGGTACTGAGCTTTTCTCTACTCCCTGCTCTGCATCCCCTAGCAGCTGGCCTCTTTTGCATCCTCTCCTTCTGCCAGGAAGCTCTGTCATCTGAGCCAGACTCAGTGACCCCACTCCAGTATGGCTCCTGGACCCCTGCTCCATCTACCCTGGGTCCCCTGTATTGTGGACATTTAATTTGCTGTTGTATTTGCCTCCTGGTACCAGCTGTTTGTCAAGTGGGCTGTGTGAGTACCTTCTGCTACATCCTACTGCTACAAGATGCCTGTGGCAGAAAATTCTGGAGGATGCTGTAACCTGTTTCTGGGCCTGGGATACCGTGACTAATCCCCACCTCAAGAAAGCTTAGCTTCCCTATGAGGTCACATTTGCCCAACGCTTATCTTCCTCATGCTTGTTGTCGCCTGGCACTGCCGTACTATCATGGCAACACTTTAAATACAAGAAGCCAACCGTCTGAAAAGATGCAGTGATCCCGCATAAAGCTCTTCCTGCCAGGTCTCTCCAGCAAACCTGGAGGGAGCAGGGCTGGGGAGTGGGCACTTTCCAGTTCCCTGTCTTCCCATTGCTGGTCCACCTCACCTGGAAGGAGAATTGATTCTGTAGGGGCTTTTTAGGCCCAGGGAATAGTTTTTCACAGAGTTCTGAAGTGAGAGAGGGGAACGGGAAATGTTTCGTCGTCTTTCTTCTATCTCCTTCTTTTCCTTCCTGTGGGGGAAGCCAAGTGGACAGCAATAAAAACCAGCTCAGAGATTCAATGTACTTTCTCTAGCAGCAGTTTCACTGGCACCTTGATATGTACTGGGAGAGAAATAAATATAAGTTGGTAAGGTTGGTGAAGGTGATGAAAGTAAGAGGGTCAGCACAAGGCCACGCCTCTCATCAATCCCCCAACAGCAGCTTGGGGCCAGGACTGGACAGGACTCTGAGGAAACAGGAAATCCAGGGAGATGGGTGCACTCTGAGCAGATCTCAGGGCAGACTTCCTAAAGGAGGGGAGCCTGCGCTGGGCTTAAGGTCAGAGGAGAAACAGTGGAGAATGGGGTCTGAGGGAATTAGACTGAGGTGCAGCTTGGATGCTTGGGAAGCCAGGGCTGACGTGACAAAAGCCTGGTAGTGAAGCTCCCGACTACTCCTATGAATCCAGTCTTCTCAATTCAAGAAAAACATTAGTCCACAGGTTTAATAGGAAAGGCTGACGTTCTTAGTCTGCCTGAGTGCTGGTTTCTTCACCTCTAAAATAGAGGCTGCCACCACCTATCAGTGATGGGGACAGTCACCAGCCAGGCAAGCCATCATTCACCCTGGCAGCGCAACCAGTTTGGGGATGGAAAGTCTCCGCTGTTTAAACTACGTTTCCCAGGCTCCCTGCAATAATCACCATGTGACTAATATCTAGGCCTTGAAATAAAGCAGTAATGTCACAGTATTTCCAGGGAAGGTCCTTTAAAAACCAGAAAGGAAAGGGAGTATATATTATGAATAGGTGTGGCAGATCTTCATAGATTAAGAAAAAGTTTAGAAACTGGATTAAAGTTGGTTGCTGGTGACCAATTTTAAAATTACAGGTGACACTCTAGTCATCAAAATCATCACATTTCAATGATTTCAAGAAAGTCTGACCTGTGCCCTACAGTGCTAAGAAAGAAGGTGCCACATCCTCATTACATCTCTAGCTTGTAGCACAGACCGAATGCCGGAAACTCCAGCAGCCATGTGGGATCCTGAGGAGCCTGAAGGGTCAGGATGGTGGATCCTAGTCTCCTGGAGGCTCTGAAATCCCCAACAGGTCCATACAGTCCAGGGATTAACTTGTACCACTGTTGCTTTTTTTTAAATTTTCTGTAATGCATATCTAGGTAAAATCCTAATTCCTATGTTTCAAAAACTATCATGAAAATTAAAGGTTTTATTTTATTTCATAGAGAAACAAAAATAAAGAGGCCACTGGTATAAGACCAAAAGAACACAAAGTGAGGGGAGTGGTTCTTTGAATATAGGTCCATCCCCAGGCACAGAATGGTCCTGAGAAAGGTGGCCACTGGTGGGAGGGGCCTTTCTTCAGGGAAAGCTCGCTTCCCTGCCACAAGAAAAGAAAGAGCCCTGGCCACTAGTGTTGGCCCCCGTGGGCTTCTCAGAGCTTCACTCCAAACTACAAAGACCTGGTCACTGGGAATACAGAGACAACTAAGAGCAAATTAAAACAAAACAAAACAAAAAACAGCAAATAACGCCAGAGAGAGAGAGAGAGAGAGAGAGAGAGAGAGAGAGAGAGAGAGAGAGAGAGAGAGAGCTCAGAGATGAGTCAGTATGGGGCCGGCAGAAAACTAAAAGGGTTTGTGGGGATGTATGAATAACCTCAGTAAGGGGTGGAAATGCTGTGTGCACAAAGCAAAGAGGGTGCTTGTTATACCCCTTTCCTTTTAATCTCTTCCACAGAGGAGGCCAGGCTGATTCCATGACAGGCTTCAAACTGGCAGTCCAGGAGACTAGGCCTACATCTCTGTTGCCAAGAACTGGGCAAGTCCAGGCCTCAGAAGCTGCCCCACCACCTGGCCTGAGGCCAGGACAATGGGTCAGCAGCAGTTCCCAGACTTCCTCAGCAGCAGTTTCCAGTCCCCACACTCCGGTAATGGAATGTCCATGGAGATGAACCCAATGGATTAACACAGAGGTCACCTACCCCAGAATTCCCTAATGTGCTTTAAATCAGCCTGAGAGCTCACTTGGTTGTCTCTCTGTTCTGGTAACAGGAGGACCCTGCATGCTGGACTTCTGCAGAATAAAACACTCTCTGTTCTGGGTTTCTGACACCCGATTCTGACATTTTCGGGCTCTTGCGTGAATGGGGTATACATACCTTCATGCAGGCATATACACATAAAAATTAATTTTTTAAATTCCTCTACCTTTCCTGAAACTTCTGGGGCCACAGTTCTTGAGAAAAGGTTATTGTAGGAGAGTGGGGGGAGGGAAGCACTGAGATGAAATCATAGGTGCTTGAGAGAGAGTGACCAGGTAGATGATTGGAGGGGAGGAGCAGGTAGATGAGCAGAGAGGAGGAGCCTGTTGGCAGAAAGACAGGAACCCCCCTCCTGACCATGCTGCCTGTGACAAGAAAGAGGGAGAGGGAGGGGGAAGGAGGAGAGGGAGAGGGAGAGGGAAAGAGAGAGAGAGAGAGAGAGAGAGAGAGAGAGAGAGAGAGAGAGAGAGGGAGGGAGAGAGAAAGGGAGAGAGAGAGAATGTGAGAGAAGTCCCAAGCTCCTTGGGCTGACAGAGAAGGTGGCACGTGAGTGATCCCAAATGTCTGAGGCCTCTGCACCTCGGTACTGCCCCAGCTCTCTAGCCACCTCCACTCTCAGAAATGGCCTTCTTTCTTCCTTAATAAACTATCTCTACCACGATCCATGTGTTCCTGGTCCAACTCTTTGTTCTGAGCTATGAGACCCGGGAAAGCTCCGGGAAAGCTCCGTGGGTGTCCTCTCCGCCCAGACCTGCGCTGCCTCCCTTCCCAGTGTGGTAAGAGTTCTTACATTGCTCATACTGGATATTTTCTAAGGTTTCTGTTTGAACAACAAACCTTGAAAGAAAGACAGTTTCTTGGTGCGGGCTTCTCTTGGATTTCCTCCCAAATAAATCATCGAACAGCATGGAGAAGGAGACCACCATGTTCTTGGCCTTTCTCTTTTCTTGTTCTTTCTTATCGATGATATCCAACTCCCTGGGGAATAAAAATAACAAAACATAGATGGGAAAGCATAAAAGAGTCGTGTGATCTTTTCTAACCACCCTCCCGCGCCCCCCCACCCCCGGCTCCAGACAGGGTCCCACTGTGTAGCCCTGGCTGTCTTGCCTGTCTTGCAATTGTCTTCTCAGACAAATATCTACATTAGTCTGCCAGCCTGCTGGACAGAGTGGATGGAAACAGCTGACCACACAGCAGTGACCCCATCCCAGGTACAGATTGCTGGGGTTTTTGAATGAACATAAAATGAAATTACAGAAGGGACGGGGAGCCTGCCATCTTCAAAGAAGGCTGACATACACTCTTGGAAGGGAGGTGACTCTAAGCAGAGTTCTGCTGCTTGGTGGGTGACCTCGCTGAAATTACTTAGGCCTCTCCATGTAAGTGTGTTCACGTGGTTTGTGGTGAGATGTGAGTTAGTGGGGGTCAAATGCTTAAAGACTGCTGGATACACAGGACATGCTCAATGAATGCTGGCAGCGGGGCTACTGAAGGCCTCCTGTAGGGTGAGTTCACAGGGTACACAGTGGCTGTGCTGAACTGGATAACCCTCAGCTGGCCTTTGAAACACAAGCATACATTTACCTGATGATGGGTCAGGTTATGAGTATTCAAGGTCAGCAAAATAGCGTTAATGTATGTCTGTGTGAGTTACTATGTTGGCCCGAGGGCCAGAGTGAAGGCTTCGCAGTTAAGAGTGCTGGCTGCTTGTGAGAAGACCCCCGTCCAGTCCTCAACACCCAAAGGGCAGCTCCCAACCATCTAGAACTCCGCTTCCATGAGATGTGGCAACCTCTCTTGACTTCCATATCAGGCAGTACACATACATTCAAGCAGGCAAAATTCACACACATATATCTTTTTTTAAAAAATGACGTCATAAGTTGGGTTGGCAGTATATATGCAACTATTCAGCATGCTGATGCAGGAGGATAACTTGAGCCCTGGAGTTCAAAGCTAACCACAGACAACACACACACACACACACACATACACACACCACACGTATACCCATATATATACACACATACACACACACACATATACACACGTATACACATACATATACACACCCATATATGCACGTATAAATGTAAAAGGAAGAGGGGAGAGGTGCTGTTATATACATCTCTCTGTTCCTTTTAAGACTGCTGTCACAGAATCAATTGTTGGAACATTTCCTGGAGCTTCTCCAAAAGTCCTTTGAATCTCAGGTACTCTGTCCCAGACATGTTGGAGGCCTTGTGCTGTGGACTCCCAGGAAACTCGATCCTCCAGGAGACTCCAGGTCCTAGGTCTCTCAGTGCAGCCCTCATTAAGGGCAGACAGGCTCCTCTCCCACATGGGAGGCCTAGCAGCTGCCAGATAGATGGCCTTGGTTGTTCACCATTTTCTGGCCACAGGCCGCAAACTTTCTGGCTGAAATGCCTTGTGTTGCTGGGGCCCTGGAGGGCCCTGGTGTGTGTCCCCATGTGTTCCTTTCACCAGCCACCACCTCTGAGCTAGGCATTAGGCTAGAACTACTCTACCAGGAAGGTGCTAGCGCTAGTCAGAGGCACCCACAGCCTTCACAGACCCGGTACGGAGCCTCGCTGACACGGATAAGACAGAGACAGAGCCTCGGGCTGCCCAAGGTTGCTAATGCTCCTGACCTGTGCTCTATTAGAGAAATAAGTAGTAATGTCCCCAAAGAGTCCCACCCCACCAGAGTCATCTCCCACAGGGCCACTGTGGCCTGGCTATGGCCATCCTTGAAGAACCAAAGCAGAGCATCACTTCTCTGTTTAGATAGCCAGGAGGACTAGAGGTGTGTAAAGTGCTAACTGTGAAAGCACTGGGGCCTGAAAAAGTCCCCAGTTCACATTTTAAAAGCCAAGCATGGTGGGTGGCATTTGTCTGCAATCCCATCACTTGGGGGACACTGGAAGGTCCCTAGAGCTCACTCCAGATTTATTAGGAAACTGTGTCGGAAACTGGGGGGGAGGGGCGAGCGGAGAGGCTTCTGGGTGGTTAAAAATGGCAGCCAGTGTGGACCGGAAGTGGGGTCTCAGCACCCATATAATAAGCTGGGCATCAGAGATGGGTGGGTTTCTAGGGCTTGCTGGCTGAAGCTCAGCAGGGGAAACCCAGCCTGGTGTCACCTTCCTCTGGCCATGTGCATACTCACAGGAGTGTGTGACAGCAGTACACACCTCCAGCTTGGCTTCTGAGCCCAGGTGAGGACCCAAGTTGTATTTTCTGCCTCCATTTTCTGAGTGACGGGACTACAGGCATATGCCATGACGTCAGCCTTTTTAAAAGAGTTGTTTCTTTTTATTTTGTTGTTTCTTTTTTTCTTTTTTCTTTTCTTTCTTTCTTTCTTTTTTTTTTTTTTTTTTTTTTTTTTTTTTTTTTACATAGGAGGTCATGTACGGGAGGCAAGCTCTTACTCTCCAGGGTGGCCTAGAACCTGAGGTAATTTCTGCCTCAGCCTTCCTGAGTGTTAGAATTACAACTGTCAGCCACCACCACACAATAGGAAAATGCATACACATACCAGTCTAAAGAATGAATCTAAGCTCTGTGAATGAGGTGCCTTCCTTCCTTCCTTCCCTTCTTTCTTTCTTTTTTTTTAATTGTTGCTGTTGTTGGTGGTGGTGATGGTGGTGGTTTTAGAGACACAGTTTCTTTGTATATCCCTGGTTATCCTGGAACTAGCTATGTAGACCATGCTGGCCTCATACTCATTGAGGATTAAAGACATGCACTGCCACCTCCCAGTGAATGAGTCCTTTCTAATCAGGGCACAGAAAAGCTTCTCCGCCCCCAACTCCAGCTTAGTTACATCCTGCTGGCTGCTGCAGCCTACGAGGAGCCACTCGTGGCTCTGCACCCATGCCCTCTCACCTCTTAAAGTTTTCTTTCAGCTCCGTTAGGTAATTGTTAAAACAGTTCCATTCGTTCTCGTGCATCCGGTCTAGCTGCTGGAGCTTTTTCTTTCGAATCTCCATGTTCTTTGTGACCAGCTGGATGATGTCAGCATAGGTCATGGCAGAGTCAGTGCATCCTGCTGTCAAGGGAAGGCTCACTGTGCTTGCCCTCTGCAGCCCCGGCCCCGGCCCTGGCCGCAGCCATGGCAAGAGGAACATGGATGACGCAAAGGACAATGTTTGGTGCTCTGGCATTCAGGAGGAGGCACCCCACATATACACAGGCAGTGGTCCTCTCAGACTGGCTAAGGCCAGCCTGGGAAAGAGAAAGACTGTGCCCTCTGTGGCTGGGCAGGCTGTCCACATTGTCATTAAGCCCCCTTTGGCTCTGTCCATGGTATCGAGCCAGAAAATATTTCTTTAGACTGTCTGAAGGAGAAAGATGGTACCCTGGTGCAAGTGTCGGGGTGTTCCCGAGGGGCTCCCCAACATCACCACGTTCTTTCTACAGATCGCTGCAGCCACAGCCCACAAGCTTAGCTATGGGCCCAGGTCAGCAGTCTGGCTTTGGAGTCTGTCACTACAATAATGACGAGAAAGGGGATCTGACATCTCTCTCCTTGACAGCCTGATAAATCATTTCTAGTTTTCTGGTTTGGGTTTTGGTTCGGTTTTTGAGACAGTCTTAACTCTAGCTGGCTTTGAACTCACAGAGATCCATCTGTTTCTGCCTCCTACATACTGGGATTAAAGGCTTGGGCCATTAAGCCCAACTGGATTTGTTTGTTGTTGTTGTTGTTGTTTTTGAAATAGGATCTGGCTATATAGTCTCAAGTTCATCGTGAGCTTCCTGCCTCAGCCTCCTAAGTGTTGACGTTATAGCTACACACAGCCGTACTCAGCTCCATTGTCCATTTCAGGTCACCACAACATGAGGAACTGCATTAAAGGGCTGCAGCATTAGGAAGGTTGACAACTGCTACTGTAGAGGATGATGGCAACCACAATGCCGGTTCTTCATACAGTGCCAGTGAGACTCCACCAGTGGCATTTCCAGCTTGGTAGAACCATCTCCACTTTGGGAGCTTGCAGGGTAGAGCTGCTATGGTTGGTGTATCCCAGCCAGGGGGCTGTCTCTGGAGCCCAGTGACCTCAAGAAGAGGGTGATTCCAGGGACAGTTTGGACCATGCTGCCCAGAGGTAGGTGGTCCGCTTTCAGAAATCTGTGATGCAAAGCTCTAGGGGCAGGAAAGCAGAAGGCCTCCTGGTGCCCTTCCTGCCTATAAGCCAGCAAAGGCAACTGAGTAGCAGGCATGTCCTGAGTACTCTTACCTCTCCTGCCTTGGGAGGCAATCTGCAAAATGGCCCCTGAAGCTGGGCCTGGTGGCACAAGTCTTAAACCTCAGCACTCAGAATGAGAGGCAGGTGGAGCTCTGTGAATTTGAGATCAGTCTGTTTTACATGGTAAGTTCCAGACCAGCCAGGGCTACATAGTGGGACAAACAAATAAAAAACAACAAAAAAGGTCCAAACAACAAGAAAGTCAAACAAAGAAAAAGCACCCCTGATGGGAGAACCCTTCTTCTGATTTTACAGATGAAATAAAAACTGCCCACAGGAAAACTGGAGGCCTTCCAAAATCTGGCTAGTGGTTGGCATTACTTTCAGAGTCTGGGCTATTTAGACAAACAGTAAACTGACTCCCACTAGAACCCATGTTCTAACCCCACAGCATGTTGCTAAGGCTCAGCATACCAACATATGCTGCAAACCAACACATGTTACGTCTGTTTCTCAAGAGCTGAACTTTATACCGACTCCAAACACGGCTGGGAAGGGATGTGTGCAGAGGAGGTTAGATGAACCTCACTCATGGACACCAGAATCGATGCTCCACTCTCTTGGGCCAGGGAGCATCAGGAAGGGTATGATACCTAAGTTCATGCTGGACAATGAGAAAGAGGCCTAAATGTGAGGCTCACCTCACCATGGCTGTTCCTACCAAATACCCACTGTGTGCCAGGCTATGCACCAAAGCCTGGTTGCTTTTCCTTAAGCCCTACTTCTACAAAGAGGTAGCATCTGACAAGGATATGGAATGATTTCAGTCTTTTCTCTCCTGCTGACCAGCAGGTCGCGACCAGGCATCTGCAACGGGGAGTAGTTGAGGTAGAAGTACACCATTAGCGGGCTCTTTCCGTAAAGGTTGAACTGGTTCGAAGTCAGCTCCGGGCTTTTGCAGGCAGGGTGGGACTGAGGGGTGGGGAGGAGAGAAAAGGAAAAGGTATTTTCCTGTTGATGGTGAGTCTCCACCTGACAGGAATTAGAGTCACTCAGGGGACAAGTCTCCAAACACAAATGTGAGGGATTATTTCATTTTGGGGCATATCCGTGAGGGATTATCTTGACTGATTGAAGAGGATGATCCATCTAACTATGGGTGGGGGTCCTGATGTGTGTGCCTTGAAGAAAGTGACAGCCAGGCCAGCGGTAGTGCACGCCTTTAATCCCAGCACTTGGGAGGCAAAGGCAGGTGGATTTCTGAGTTCGAGGCCAGCCTGGTCTACAGAGTGAGTTCCAGGACAGCCAGGGCTATACAGAGAAACCCTGTCTCGGAAAAAAAAAAGAAACACCCCAGCTCTTACCTGACATCTGCATAAGATGAAGACGTTTTAACCATGTTTCCTTTAAATCAGCTCTGCTCTTACGTTCTCCAACCTAACTTGACTATACAGTTAAAAGTGTTTGCTGCTCTTCCTGAGGATCCAAGTTTGGTTCCCAGTGATTATGTCAGGTGATTCACAATGGCCTGTAACTCCAGCTCCAGGGGATCAGACACACACTTCTGGCCTCTGAGAGCACCCGCACTCACATGCACATACAAGAACACACTCCTATACACAAACACATACAATGAGAAACCATAAAATAGATCTTAAATTTCCAATCATGTGCTCACCGTTTTCATAAACGTATTGATGTATTCTCTGGCGTATGATATCCGCTTGACTTGCTGTGTGGCTTTCCTGGAGAACAGGATAGGTATAGTGTGATCTGTCAATGTGATACAACAAAAAGGTGAATGTGAGTATTTGCCCAGGGAAAAGACAGCGTTTGCGGTGGGTCTCAGCTTCCTGCTAGAGTAAAAATGGAATCTGTGCACAATGCCAGTCCTCTGGAGCTACGGGGGAGCCAGCTGACTCCACTCGCATCTTAGCCACATACACACAGCTATTGGACATGTCCATCCTTGGTTCCACGCCAGGAATACTCACTCACTATTCTGTACCAGGTTCATGCTGGGTGCTGGAAATAACTGAGGAAAAAAGGACACGTAAATACTGTCACACTAACTCAGGTACCATGAATAAAGTATCTATAGGAATCAGCATGTCATCATAGAATAAGGTTTTAAGATGCCAGCAACAACAGACTGGGTACTGTGGTGGCTACAGGACAAAGGAAAAAAAAAAAAAAAACATCGGCTTCTACACACACAGTGGCTTTCCTGTAGGAAGTTAGCAGAGAAGACAAGCAAAAAACAAAAACAAACAAACAAACAAAAAACTTGCAACAGATCATCCAAAAACAGACCACTGGAATGGCTTGCAGAGCTGTCCACGATAGCCCTGAAAGGCAGATTATAATGAACCAAATCACCCACATACCAAGAGAAAAAGTGCCAAGTACTCCAGGGCTGGGATGTAGCAGTGTTAGTGAGCTGGACTAACATGCACAAGATTGTGGTTCAGCCCCAGCAGCAGGAAAGAAGGAAAGTGTCTTACGCTGGACAGATGGTTCCCAGGTTAAGACATATTGCTCTTCTAGAGGACCAGAGGTCAGTTCCCAGCATCCACATCAGGAAGCTTTACAATGGCCTTTGACTCCAGCTCCAGGGGATCTGGTGCCCTCTTCTAGCCTCTATGTGCATCCAAAACCTGGGTCATACAATATACACATATACACATAACATTGAGTGAATATTGAAAGAAATCCAGGGTTGAAGAGATGACTCAGCAGTTAAGCTGACTGCCTTTGCAGGAGACCTGGATATGGTTCTGAGACCACACAGGGTAGCTCACAGGTGTCTGTAATTTATACTTCCAGGGGATCCAGTACCCTTTCCTGGCCTCTCTGGGTACCAGGCACACACATGGTGCACATGCATACATGCAGCCAAAATATCCACACACACAAAACAAAAAGTAAATCTAAAAAAACAAAAAACAAAAAACAAAAAAAAAATTGGGCTATACAGAGAAACCCTGTCTTGAAACTGCCCCCCCAAAATAATCAATCATATGCATGTTGTGTGTCTTTAATAAAAATCTCCATTTCTGATTTGCTACTTTGTTACTGATAGGTTCTAGAATTCTCTTCAGCATTCAAGCCATGAATATTAGTTTGGACTGAGTAAACTCAGGGCTCCCTCAGACCCTAGGGGAACTCCTCAGGCTGCTAAGGGTGACAGTGTGGGACTGCATCCTGTGATGCTGGCATGATGAGCTGGTGGGGAGCCCTGGCACTCTTGACTCTTGCAATAGATACTTCTTTGTCATGGGAATGTCTTGCACATTTAAGTGCTCATCCGATAGAAACAACAATGCACGCTCTGCTCCCAGCTAGTACTTGATGCCAAGGCCCAGGCCAAATCCAAGGGCAAAGCAAATGATGTCCAGATGTATCCAAGCAGCAGGGCCTTGCCCTCCACAGCAGTCTGTTTACCTCTCATGCTGTGGTACCTCCAGCCTTCCTCTGTGGTCTTCTTACTTGAAAGGTCTTTTTCCTTCATTGTCTGTAAATGAGAAGTCTTCAGGAGAGACTTTAAAAAAAAAAAAAAAGAATAAAGTTAGCAAAAGTGGTATGAGAGAAATACTTGCACCTCATCCATATCCCATCATTCACTGTAAAGGAAGGCCTGAGACGAGCCTTCCGGCCCAGCCTGACAGCTTCCAGAAAGATGGGGTGCTGTGGAGTGGGGCCCAGGCAGCAATGGGGTGTCACTCAGCTGCCAGGAATTGAAGAGCTTTGCCCCCTGAAGTTCTTTGAAGATGGAGGAAACTGCCATTTGCAACGTGCGTGCAACTCCCAACGGGGCTCCAAGCCCACTGCAAGTCATTTCTAATCAGTTCCACTGCAGTTCATGGCCTTCATTACCATCTCTTTGAGCAACTACTGTGGTGTCTGGTGCTGCGCAATCACTGAAACCTAGCCCTGCCTTGAAGCCCCTAGCAGGACACTAACTTAACAGTGGTTCCAACTATGTAGAACCTGCTCTCCCAGGTGAGTGTCAGGAGACAAGCAGCCCTTGGCTCACATGGTGCTTCTGCTTTGTTAAGGCTCGCCACTGACTTCTCCCACTTTCTGGTTTCACTTTAAAGACATGGTCCTCAGGAAGCAAGATGGCATCCAAAGCTCCAGGCACCACATTCACACTCCAGGCGGCTGGTTAGGAAGAGAGACTGGGAAGTGCTGGGGCTGGTCTGCTGCTGTTGTGTATGCAAATGCTAATACTGGCCCCGAGACCTGGTGGAGATCCTCACACACACCAACTATGTAACCTTGCTCTACAAGTTAACTGGTCAATAAAAGGCCTGTGATTGGGCAGTAGATAGAGGTAGGCGGGTTCTCAGTCACCTGGCTAGGGGTCACAGGTGAAGACAAGAGAAGGGAGAAAGGAGACCAGAGGGGAGGAAGCTGCCATCAGAGGAGATGGACCATGAGCACATGGCCAGGAGAAACAGTATGTAACAAGGGACATATGACTGGGATTTAAGTTGGAATAGCTCAAAACCTGCCCAATCAAGGCTTACAGCCTGTAAATAAAATACCTGGATTGTGTGTCTTTTATACAGACTAGCTAGAATATATTCATGAATATATGAATATATAGAATATATATAGAATATTCATTTTACAGGGAAGGATCCACACAAGGCTTTTAAATGAAAGAGGGATCCCATAAATTGCCACATGGTACATCTGAGTAGCTCACTGACTTGACCAGCCATAGACACTCATCTATGCAAAGATGTAGAAGGGTCAAGGAAATATCTTTAGTGTGGTCACATACTTGTACAACAGCAAAAAAGCTCTTAAGTTTGATAAGAAATGATGGAGAGGATTTGGGGGAGTGGAGCCCTGAATTAATGATGATGGGGTGGGGGTACAAATTAACCAGCCTTTAGGAAAACCAGTCTAGAGGTTTCTCAAAAATTTAAATATAAAACTACCATATGACTGCCACTTCTGGGCAGATGCCCAGGCAAATGTACATCTCTACCACACACATATGTTTAATGCCGCTCTAGACACTACAGCTGGGAATGGGATGTGGCTTGACTGTCAGCTAACACATGAATGGATAATGGAAATCTGGTACAGCCTCACATTTCAGAGAACTGGCCAGGCCAAATCCTTGGTCTTAACTCCTGCCTCCACTTACCTCACTTATGAAGTTCTGTATCACGTACCTCCTTCCCGTTCTGAGTAATTCTCTCTCTCTCTCATCCTCTACTTTCCCTCCCTCCTTTTCTTCTCTCCTTCCTCAGGACCTTTGCACATGCTGTTCCTGCTTCTAAAAGGCTCTCACATTCTCCCAATGGCTCCTGTGCTGGTCTCAATAGGTATGGCCCCCATAGACTCGTGTGTCTGAACGCTTGGCCCATACGAGGTAGCACTATTAGGAGGCGTGTCCTTGTGGGGGCAGGCTTGGAGCTCTCCTGTTGCTCAAGGTACACTCAGTGTGACATACAAGATGTAGAACTCTCAGCTCTGTCTCCAGCACCATGCCAGCCTAGACCCTGCCATGCTTCCCACCATGACAATAATGGACTAAGCCTCGGAAACTGTAAGCCAGCCCCAATTAAATGTTGTCCTTTACAAGAGCTGCCATGGTCACAATGTCTCATCCTCATCCCAGCAATAAAACCCTAAAACAGCACCTTTGGTTGTCAGCTCACGTGACCTTCTAGGAGTGCCATTTGTGACAAGCGTGCCCTCCCTCTCCACCTCCACAGACTTAAATTGCTCTCCTCTCTTCAACCATTCCTATGCACCACACCTGACCCCGGGGTTCAGGAGGAGTGCTGATGTCAGCAGCTGCTTCCTGGAGGCCAGCCAGGAGACAGAACCTCTCAGAAGCCTGGCACTCAATGATTAGATGTATCTGACTGGCCAGTACCCCTGGTCAGGTATCTGCCTGCCTCTGCCTCCCCAACACTGAGAGGACAGGCACACACACCATATCTATCCTCTCTCACATGGGTCCCGGGGACTGAACTTCGGGTCCTCGTGCCTACGTACCAAGCACTTTATAAACAGCCATCTTCCAACTGCAATTGCTCTCTATAGAAGCTGCCTCCGAGCATCTTCTTTAAAACCCATTAAAGGGATGCAAGACTTGACTGAGTCCTTGACGTGGCTCCTGGGAGCTCTGGCTTATAGGTGAGCCACAATTACAAGTCTTCAGGGCGTGAGCAAACCAAGGGCACATGGCAGGTTGATCTTAGAGAAATCTCTGCTTGGTGCCCTGAATTCTGAACTCTCAAGAGAGTCTGCAGCCACTGACATGCATGACGGCAAGACTGCAGCCGGCTGCATCTGCTGAGCAGATGGAGAACCGCCTGTTCATGGCAAGAGGCTCTATCCCCAGCAGAGAGAATCTCTCCAACACTGCCTCTGTCCTGGCTCACCACTCATGTGTCAGCTGCTTTCAAGGTTCCAGTTTTTGATTGTTTCTATTTCAGAAAGGACAGAAGATGGGATTTCGCAGCTGGGTTCTTGCAATAAGTGTCAGAAGGTTTTCTGTGTTCCAGTACACAGAAACCCATTTGTTTTGGGTGCTGTGACTGGAAGTGCCCAAACAGTGAATAATATTTTGATACTGATCTGATGGACAGTTGGCCCTCAGCAATGCTTGCTCTGTCTGGTTCTGTCTGTGCTTGGGGCAGGAGTGATGTTTATAAAGCTACATCCTATGCTACACAGGGCCCAGAGCTTACAAAGATGGCCACCATGAAGTCCTGACTTCCTATGGAGTGCTCTCTTGGGGACATGCCTACATCTGAAGACGTGTGACAGGAGACAGACCCTCCCTCATGGAGTTTCCATCCAAGCAGAGGAAGACTGCAGCTAACAAAGAATCTCTTAGTGAGAATGCAGGCATCACAGAGGCACACAGGGCATGGGGGGGGGGGGGCTATGGGGCTGCTAAGTCTTGGTGCTGAGTATGCCTGAGTAAACACATGGCCCCGCTCACAGCCAGAGATGCGCCATCTAACACAGCACCAGGTTTCATGAAGTGTTGGATACAGGCACTCAGGCATCAGAACAGGCATGTTGACCTAGGGCTTCAAGATTAATGTGGACATGCCGTAGTCAGTGACGACTGGACCACACGAATGCTCAGAAAGAAAGGGGACTGACTGGGCTTGCTTCATAAGGAGTATCCTCTAGACCAGGCTAAAAAAAGTGAAGCATGACAGTGAAGCAACTGTAGTGCAGACGTGGAGGGCTCGACTCCACTCTCAGGGGAGAATAGGGGGATATGGGGGGGAAGAAGAGGAGTGGGGAGAGAGAGACAGAGATTGAAAGACTGAAGGCAAGATGTGCATCTAGAGCTGTGAGCCTGCATATCTGAGCACCTCCTTTTTTTGTTTTGTTTTTTTGTTTTTGTTTTTGTTTTATTCGAGACAGGGTTTCTCTGTGTAGTCCTGGCTGTCCTGGAACTCATTCTGTAGACCAAGCTGGTCTCGAACTCAGAAATCCGCCTGCCTCTGCCTCCCAAGTGCTAGGATTACAGGCGTGTACCACCACTGACCAGCAATCATAAGTTTCTGATCCTTGGACCTCCTCCTCCCAAGTACTAGCTAGTACCTCCTTTCTTACGTCCTGTGGTTATCACCCATGCTCTTCTCTTATGTGGATAGTCTGGGCCCTACGAGGCCCTGCTCTGAGGAAATGGGATAAAACTGGACAGACGCACAGGGACGTGCCTGACACAGAAGGCTACACAGATGCTCCAGGAACCCCAGGTTGTAGCTGCTTCGGGGCTCTGGGGAGCTCATGGTCCATGTCTGTGCTCCCCACTTACCACAAAGTTCTGGTACTTCTTGCTCTTCTTCTGGTCTATCTTCTGGGTGGAGGATTTCTTACAAGTGAAGAGGGAGAACTCTTTTGCTAGAAGAGAGAAAAGCTGCTTTGTGGGGTCTGACCATTGCATGTTGGATTGTGGGAGTGTTGAGACAATCCTAGAAGCACTGACAAGAGCAAAACAGAGCCAGACCTGACCCCAGGCAAGCTTGGGCCTCTGCTCAACAAGGCAGAGCTGATGAGCTAGCCAGAGAATAATGTCTACGAGGCCACATGTGTGGTGCACAGTGTACAGGAAACCAAAAACATTATCACAGTGGCTTCACAGAAAACTAACCACCTGGAGTCCTAAAAACAGCCAAGTAAGTACCAGATGAAATGTTCGTTTGTTTGTCTTTTTGCTTTTGCTTTTTAGAGAGAGTTTCTCTATGAGTTCCTGACTTGTCTGATTTTTGTTTGTTTGTTTGTTTTTGAGACAGTGTCTCTACTATATAACTCTGGTTAGAGACTAGACTGGCTTCGAACTCACCAAGATCCATCTGCCTCTGCCTCCATAGTGCTGGGATTAAAAGTGTGTACCACCATGCCAAGCCTCCTGACTCCTCCTAAACTTACTTTGTTTGTTTGTTTTTGAAACACGGTCTTAGTGTCTAGCTCAGGCTGGCCTTGAACTCTCTGGATAGACCAGGTTGGCCTCTAATTTACAATCCTCCCGCCTCAGCTTCCCAAGAGCTGGGATTGGAAGTATGTGCCAGAAGGTGTGGTGATAAAACATTTGCAAAATGAAATCCAGGGTGAGAGAGATAGCTCAGTGGTTAAAGATCATTCTACTCTTCCAGTGTCAGTACCGCATGGTGGCTCACAGCCATATGAAATCCAGGGTGAGAGAGATGGCTCAGTGGTTAAAGATCATTCTACTCTTGCAGGGGACCTGGGTTCCAGTGTCAGCACCACATGGTGGCTCACAGCCATGTGTGACCCCCAGTTCCTGGGAATCCAACGCCCTTTCCTGACCTCTGTGGGCACACACAGCACATGGACACGCATGCAGGCAAAACACTCATACGCATAAACTAGATTTAAAAAAACGTTGATAGAAAATAATTAAAACAAACATTAAAAAAAGTCTAGACTCTCAGTCTGGCCACCAAAGTGAAGTCTCAATGTCAATGAACCGGGATAGTTACAGTACTCGCAGTGTGGCTAACATATGGGCAGTAGTAGAATTTTCTGTTCTGTAGTAGACCAAACTGGCTTCAAATTTGAAGAAAGCCTCCTCCCTCAGCCTCCCAAGTGCTGGGATCAGAGGTATGTGCCACAGAGACACGTCTACGATGTGACATGATGAGAGAAATGAAAAGGTCAATATTGTGCAAGTTACTCCTCAGAGTATCCATGTCCTCATCTGTAACATACATGTAGGGCTCCTTCTGTTGATTGTCATGAGTATCAAACAGTGCCCAGAGGTTCCAGCAGGTCCCAGGCACCGCTAAACTCCTAAGCTCCTATTAACTAATGTCCTGGCTGGTTTTGTGTGCCAACTTGACACACGCTGGAGTTATCACAGAGAAGGGAGCTTCAGTTGGGGAAGTGCCTCCATGAGATCCAGCTGTGGGGCATTTTCTCAATTAGTGATCAAGGGCGTAGAGTCCCTTGTGGGTGGTGCCATCCCTGGGCTGGAAGTCTTGGGTTCTATAAGACAGCAGACCGAGCAAGCCAGGGGAAGCAAGCCAATAAGGAACATCTCTCCATGGCCTCTGCATCAGCTCCTGCTTCCTGACCTGCTTGAGTTCCAGTCCTGACTTCCTTGGTGATAAACAGCAATGTGGAAGTAAGCTGAATAAACTCTTTCTTCCCCAACTTGCTTCTTGGTCATGATGTTGTGCAGGAATAGAAACCCTGACTAAGACAACTAACTTTCTATATCCTATAGTACAACATACAGTCTGGGTGGATAGATTATAGAAAAGACAGGCCTCTGATGGATGCTAGAACATACAGACTGAGGAGAATATAGAACACACAAACCTCATGGATGGTAATAGAACATACAGACCTGATACAGTACAGGAGACTCGACAAGACGGTGGATTTTTCTTCTTTGTGTATAGCTCTGGGGGTGGAACCCATGGTCTTATGCATGCTAGGCAATCCCTTTACCAGACCTGGGTGTCCTCAGCTTTCCATCACATGTAAAATTCTACTCCTCATATGCAATCCATAAGCACTGATTTTTTTTTTAATTATTCCTTTGGTGGCCAGTTTGAAAATCTGAGAGATAATCTGGTGGGGACATTAGTGCCCTAGCACCCCTGCCTCGGTTACATGGTGACCACGTTGTGTTAGGGAGCAGAAGGGACAGGGCCACAGCTGGGAGCTTACTCCTTAGAAGTCGACTGCTCTGCAACATTAGCTCTTCTCTCCGGAACCTCTCTGGATCCAGTTCTGAGTAGTCCCAGTTGTTATAGCTCTGTGGGCAAGGATACGTCCCTGAAAGAAGCCAAGGATGGTGATGGTCACTTCCACCAAAAGGAATGGAGCAGGACAAGGGGAGGCAGAGAGAGACCTCCTGCTGCTTACAGGGAACCTGAGGTCTGCTGCCAGCGGTGTCCCGGCCTCCTCTCTAGAGGCTGTGTTCACCTGCAGAATAGGGACAATGCTGCCTGCCCCACCATCTCCCACTGCCTGCTTGTGGGACTCTGTGACTATGGTTAATGGAGATGCTGTGCTTGCCCTGTTTCCTTGCCTCCCCTTGTTCTTGCTGACCATAAGCTCCCCTGCCCAGGGACAAAGGTGGAGGCAGTCATGTCCCAGTGTCACCAGGGCCTCCTGGCAGCAGTCTATGAGAACTCAGTGAAAGTCTCCTTAACACAGTGCCACGCTAAGTTCAGCACCAGAGTGATGCTTGCAAGGGTCACTGGAGAAAGCTGAGCCACTGCGCAAGCCCGTTGCCTCCCCCAGACAATGTGAACGGGCAGAAGGTGATTGGCTAAGAAAAAAAAGTAACAAGGAGAAGAAGCAGCAGGAACAGGGTGGGAAATGAGAGGCCAGTTGCTACGGTGACCCAAGACCTGGCTTTGGAGGGAAACAACCCTAGGTCTAAAACATGCCCCCCCCCCCATGTTCAGAGGCTGGATGGATGTACAGCAAAGAGCTGACATGGCAGGCCCAAGGCTATTGACCTTAGAAAGGCCTGCTAGCTGGTTGGCCCTTGGCTAGAGTCTAGGAACACAGTGGGGAAATAGTTCCCTACACTGACATGAAAGTATATCTAGTAAGTGAGCTAATGTTCCTGGGCAGACAGAATATACAGTGTGGTTTAGCTGAACACCAGCCTTCCAGAACATCAGTACCAGATAACACAGAGCTATCTCCATTACGACCCTGAATGCAAACCTTGACCATTCTCTCTGAGGTGCTTCTCCCAGGCAGAGCCTTCACATACTAGTAGCTATGTCTCCTGGCCAGGCAGATAAATGCGCTCTGTGGAAATCCTTGGGGGAAGGAGGGAGTGAGCACTAGGTACTTTGTACAGGGATCCTCCAAAGCATGCCCCTCCCCTCCCCTCCCCTCTGTGGATGCAGCCATGCTTCCTTTCAGAACCTGTACCGCCTAGCCATTGTGACAAAGCTCCTAAGGAGGAAGTGACTTTGTTGATCTTCCTTACCCCTAATATAAAACGTAAAAGTCCCCTGTTTCACACTGTATGTAATCAACAGAAACCTCACAATAAATAGCAGCATTCAGTGACCTCATGAAGGCTCTGGGCTGAGGTAGAAAGGTTGGGGGACAGGATGAAGAAAGCTGGGAAAGCTACTGTGGAGCTGGCGGGGCGTCTGCTGAACTGGGCTATGGTGGCCACTTGGGTCAGCCTGCTCTGGGGTCCGTCATCCCGTGGCACGTGGGTAACAGGGCCACCCTGATGCTTCAGCTTCCTGGGAGAGGATGCCTTGCTCCCTGCAGATGTGGTGGGTACAGATGAGACAACCATGTCTGAGCACAGACTACAATACAAGGAGAGGGGAATTTGGGCTACAGCTCAATTCCTTCACATTCTCATCCCCTCTCTCCATCCTTCCCCCTCTCTTTCCATCCCTTCCTCCCTCTTCTTCTCTGGTGTTCTAAGATGGGTCTAAGGTACTATGAGACCTGAAACTTCCCATGTAACCCAGGTTGGCCCAAACTCACAGCAATCACCCTGCTTCTCCTTCTCAAGTGCCAGGACAGCAGGTATGAACCGCCATGCCCACCCAGCTTAAACTTTATAGTTCATTTTGGCTGCTGGGTTTGATTGTTTTGTTGTTTTGTTTTGTTTTGTTTTTTGAGGGTGCGGTCCTGTCACAAGTCCAGGCTGCCTTTGATCTCTGCCTCTCTACGGTTAAGGAGGGAGAGCCGTCTTCATGGACAGTGAGTGCTAGGTAACTGAAAACACAACCAGCCTCTTGCTCCAACTTCTTGCCCTCGTTGGTAGGAACCCCCAACCCCATCTCACCTGAAATCCACAGGTCCATGGTGTTACAGATCTCTGACTTGAATTCGTGGGTGTTGAACCAGGACTGGGGGAAGCAGCAGCAGAAACTGGTGTATATAGCTTTGCTCAGAAGTGAAGAGAGTCTCTGAGAGGGGCAGAGCTCAGTGTCAACCCCAGTGTCCCTGCCCCCAGAACAGAGCCCTGGCTGAGGCAAGGATCTGTGATCAAACTCCTTCCCAACACCAGGCTGCCTTCGTCTCTACCTTGAGCTACCTCCCGCCCTGGTGTCACTGAGGGTGCTCCTCAGGAACCTCATTCTGTGCGGCCATCAGCTACCACTATCCCCCCCACCCCCCGCATGCCTCTATAGTGGTCTATCGCTCAGTGCTTCTGCCTTCTGCCCAGAGCACACAGCCAAGGAGTTAGCAAGAGCCAAAGATGTAGCCACAAAGATACGCATGCACCTCTCAGCTATCATCCCCCCAAATAGGATCAGTTTTGTATCGCTTTGTTTTGAGACAAGGTCTCGCTATGCAGCTCAAGAACTTAGGAAAATCATCTTGGGCTGGAGAGATGGTGAAAGGCTGGAGAATTTTAGAATTTTAAAATGAGAGCATTTAATAGAAATGTATTGGTGAGAATGTATAATATATAACCTTTACCTAAAAGGACATGGAAAACCTCTGTAATGAGCCAGGAATGTAGACTAGCCAGTTTCAGGAACCTGCTGGCCACAAAGGCCCCCTTAGTTAGGTCCAAGAACAAAAAGCAGGATATGAGCCATCTGGTTGGTTCCAGGGAACAGTCAGCCATAAAGTGAAACCATTGACCAGACCACATTCTTATGAATAATGAGTAGGGATTGGGTCCTGTTAGAATTTTCCACTGTTCTCTTGTTATGTTTCCTTGGTAACCCCATCAACCCCCCTAGTTTGTGGTTTTTCCCTTTAAACACCCCTCACTTCTTGTGTTCGGGGTCGAACTCCTCTGGCCTGCAAGGCTGCGTGTCTGACCCCAGATCTGGCTTATCCCAAATAAACCTCATGTGATTGCAGCAAGATCGGTCTCTCGTGAGTTATTGGGTGGTCGCATCATCCCGAGACTTGAGTGAGGGTCTCCCCAGCTCTGGGGATCTTTCAATGGCTCAGGGGTTGACAGCACTGACTGCTCTTCCAGAGGTCTTGAGTTCAACTCCCAGCAACCATATGGTGGCTCACAACCATCTGTAATGGGATCTGATGCCCTCTTCTGCTGTGTCTGAAGACAGTGACAGTGTACTCATATACATAAAATAAATAAATCTTTAAAAAAGAGAGAGAGAAAATAATCTCTCAGCCTCTGCCTGAATGCTGGAATTACAGATGTGAACCACTATACAGGCTTAAAGGGGCTCCTCTCCTCTCCTCTGCTCCCCTCTTGTCCCCCCCCCTCGTCCCCTCCGCTCTCCTCTCCTCTGCTCCCCTCTTGTCCCCTCCCCTCTCCTCTCCTCTGCTCTCTTCTCTCCTTGCCCCCTCCTCTTTGTGTGATGCTGGAGGCTGAGCCTAGGACTGAGCACACTGAGAAGCTACAGCCCCAGCCCCAATCACTACTTTCATTTCCATTGGTGGAGGGTGTGGCTAAACTTTTTTTCCTATCCCTGCTTCTTCCTTGGTGAATTTCTCATTAAGTACTTTATTCATGAAGCTAATTTTCTAAAAGTTTGTCTTAGACTTGAGTGTGTTTAAGAAAGTGTACAGGATCCCCCAGACCTAGAAAGATGGCTGTGAGCTACCTTGTGGGTGCTGGGAACCAAACCCATGTGTTTTGCAAGAGCAACAAATACTGTTAATGGCTGAGCCATCTCTCCAGTGCCAAGATCTCTAATTTTTCTTACTGATTTGTAAGAGTTCTTTGTGCTGTGTAACGTACACATCACCAGGAGCTGAAGAGTTGGGCTACTGATTGAGAGCATTAGGTGCTCCTGCAGAAGACCCAGGTTCAACTCCCAGAGCCCACGAGGCAACTCCCAGCTATCTGTACCTGGATCCAGGGCCCTCTTCTGACCTCCATGGGCACCAGGTGTGCATGTGGTATGCAGACATACATGTAGGTAAAACACTCATATACATTTAAAAAACACGAATCTAAAAAAAATATGCCACCAGTATTTTCCTATAATTTGTTATTTATATCTTAATTTTGTGTGTAGTAGTTTTTTTAAAAACTCTATAATTAATGGCTGGGTGTAGTGACGCAGGCTTATAATCCTCTTGAAGATTCTGAAGCAGGAGAATGGAAAATCTGAGGCTAGTCAGCACTACATATCAGTTTGAAGCTAGACCAGGCTAGAGTGCTTGACCTTGCTTCAGAAAAAAATTATACACACACACACACACACACACATATACATACAAACACACATACACACACACACACACATACACACACACACACACACACACACACACACACACACACACACACGGTGTGGATACAGTTCAACCTATCAGTCATTTGCTTAATGGCTACTTTCCCTGGATCTCATCGACATTGTCCTTCCTCATCAAAAAATTATCTATTGACATATTTTCTTCCCTTTAATATTCTTTAGTTGACACACACAAAAGGTATACGTGTGTTTACACGTCTCATTTTAACATTACATTTACGTACTACAGAAACATGATCTAAAATAGCAAAGGGGCTAGAAGGAAGGATGGCTCAATAGTTAAAAGCACTGATGATTATTCCAAGAGACCCAGGTTAGGTTCCCAGCACCCACATGGCAGCTCCTAGCTGGCTGTAAGTCCAGTTCCAGGGAATCCAATGTCCTCTTCTACCCTTTACTGGCGCTATGTGCATGTGGCACATACTTCTATACAGGCAGTGCACCCACACATAGAAAATAAAAAGGGGTTAACTCTTTTGTTGTTGTTGTTTTGTTTCTAGACTGGGTTTCTCTATGTACCCTTGGCTATCCTAGAATTCACTCTGTAGACCAGGCTGGCCTCGAACTCAGAAATCCATCTGCCTCTGCCTCCCAAGTGCTGGGATGAAAGGCGTGGGTCACCACCACGACCAGCCTAAAGGATTTGATAGTTTTTTGGTTTGGTTTGGTTTAGTTTTGATTTTGTTTGGTTGGGGGCAGAAGTTTTGAGACAGGGTTTCTCTGTGTAGCTCTGGCTGTCCTGGAACTCAGAGAGATCTGCCTGCGTGTGCTTCCCAGATGCTGGAATTAAAGGCATGTAACACCCCGCCCAGCTAAGGTTTTTTTTTTTTTTTTTTTAATTAGATGTTTTCTTTATTTACCAGCTAAGGTTTTAATTCCCAATATTTCCCAGATTTTTTTTCTATTCCTGGGTGTGCATGTGTGTGCCTGTTCATCTAACAGTGCTGTCTCCTAACCATGAGGATACATTGAGAACTGCATCAATAGATGATGTCATCACCATGTGAACATCCCAGACTGTATTTATATGGACTATGATGGCTTGTCACCTCTAGGTGATACAATCTCATGAAACCACTGCCAGAGATTGATCTATTATGAACTGAATTGTTATGAAAATGTATGATTGCTATATATACACATAGTTTTAAAACACTGAGTCTAACAACTTGGTTTTTTTTTTTTCCCACCACCCAAGATGTATTGTTACCTCTTCCCTGTGAGTACAGGACTCAGCCATACTTCTTCGCTATGATTAAATTATAAGCCAGGGCACGAGTACTTAGGACTCCTTTATGGAAGGCCTGTTTGTGGCATTCTCTCGCCGGTAAGGATGTTTTCCTCACGTTCTTTAAGAGACACTCACCTTTAAGAGTGCCTCTTCATAATGGGACCGAGACATTTTGGACAACAGGAAGGCGTAATTTCGGGCTATTCGGTCAAACAGCTTTATCTGGATCTCCTTGTTTGGCTGCCAGGTGAGAGACACACAGAGAATCACTAGTGGCTTTACCAGGTAAGCCCAGGCTGGCCTCAAACAAGCACCACCACGCCCGGTATGGTCTGCGGCAACTCAGGCGAAGCATGGCTCTGACATCCGAATTCTTGATCTACAGTGAGCTGGACTGGGGAACAGGCCACTCTTCTGCTGTCCATATTTACAAAGCATTTATGGAGTGTTAGTGAAGGGAAGGGAAGTAAATAAAGTGAAAAACAGAGTCCTGGGAATATAGAAATAAAGTTTCACAATAAAATCAGGGGGCCATGTTCCAGGTCCTGGAAAGCAGCAAGCGGTGTGGAAACAAAGTTTTACAGCAGCAAGCAGCAGCTTCAGCCATTTGGCTAAGTGTTTTCTGAGAAGCACTGAGAAGCTGTGTTCCAGAGATAGCCAAGGATATGCTGTAGAAACAAAGTTCTGGTGGTCAGGATGTTGAGACAGAATGACCAGGCTAAGACCAGCCAAAACAAAAATAACTGGTGGTCGCCATGACGTTAAGGTCCACCAAAACAAGATTAGCAATTCTTGGAATAATCCCTAACCCCTTCCCTGTGGTGAATTTCAAAAAAGACCACAAACTGTCACCCTGACCTTGCTGCCAACAATCCCCCTACCACCTAGTTACTCGGGCCCCTTCCCAGGGACTTTCCAAGGCCAGGTGCACAGCTGGATAGGGAAGTTGGCTGACTAAGCCAAGAACAGCTCCCTGAGCAAGCCAACCAATGCCTGATGAGATCCTTTGTCCTTTGTTCCACCAACCAGAGTAAGCCAGCTAGCCCTGTTGCTGAGGACTGCCCTCTGCCAGGTATAAAAGATGTGTACATTCTGAGTTCGGGGGTTGTCTCACCTTGCATGGCTGAGCAGCCCCACACATGTAGACCAATAAACCTCATGTTATTGCAGCGATCTATTGTCAATCTGTGTTCTGTAGGTGCGCACCTGAGCTAAGACTCTCTGGGGTCTTACAATAGAAGTGCCTAACTCCAGGCCGGGCCCAAGTTTTCCCTTCACCCCTGCCCGGCACCTGCTACTTAGCAGAAGTTGTCTATTCAAGCTCAGGGCACTGAAGAGCAGTGGGTTACACCTGAAGTTCAGGTACATGAGAGGGGCCAGAGGAGGGAGGTGACAGGCCGGGTCTGCAGAGGTGACTCATGGGATTGAAGGGGCTTGTTGCTCATGTTAACAAACCAGGACTCTGTTTCACAGGAAAGTGAGTTGAGCAAGGGAGAAAACACAGATAGACATTTACCTGGTACCTTTCATGAAATAGCCACCAGAAACTGTCCAGCCAGATGGTAACGAGAAAAGGCGAACACAGAAACTTCTCTAGCTCTCTGTCCGAACAGTAAGACTTGAAAAGAAAGGAAAATCACATTATTAGTGTGGTTGTTGCTGTTATTACTGCTGTTGTTCAAGACAGGGTCTCGCTGTGTCACCCATGCCTGGAACTTCATTTTCCCTTAGCCTGGCTGGAATCTTTGAGCACACATCATTATCACAAAGCAAGCAGCAGAGGCCCCAGAGTAAGAACACCGAGGGTACAGAGCTGAAAGGACTTGTCCAAAATAATATGGCAAGTGGCGGAGCCAGGACTGGGAACCCATAACTCTGGATGGAGCCTTCCGGCTACCTCCTTCCAGCTCAGCTCTGGACAGCAGCAGTTGCAAAGTTCTGAGGCTACTAGGCAAATGCAAAGGACAGAGCCCTGAGACTCTACTGAAACAGTACAAAACATATGTAAGTCAAAAAGTAAAGCAATTACTCATAAGCTCAGAGGAGCAGAAGATTTAGCTTGTGTTGCCCCACCATATATAACATATATGTGCATATATAATATATTACTGAATGCTGTCTTCGTGTCTACCACAGGGTCACACACCTTCACTCTATTTGACTCAGGAAGGACTGATTCAGCCCAGCCAGGCAGCAGGAATGAAGGAGCCAGGAACTGGGGGTGGGGTGAGGGGGTCACAGGGGGAGGAGGCTGGCTTCAGGGAAAGGAGCAAGGTACAGCAGTAAGTTCAGCTGACACTCAAGTCCCAGGAATGGAGGGGTGACTGTTTATGAGCTACCACAGCTCTTTGGGGGGACAGAGATTATGTAACCACAAAAGATGAAGAGGTCAGCTATGTGAATGCAGAGAACTGTGAGCATCGTCCCTCTGCAGAACTCCGCACAGTTGTCTCTTGCCTCTGGTGGTGCCTCTCATCTGCATCTGTGAGCGCCATCACTCTGCCCGCTGCCGAAGCTCTCTCCACAGCTCTCAAGGTTCCTAGCCCAATCCTAGTTCCGCTCCACGCTGCCCTGTGTCCTGTCTACTGCTGTGTAAACAAGCAGCCGCCACCTCCCACCACCACAGAGACAGATCCACTTGGCTTCTCAGAAACCATGAGCCAAAATCAAGCTTTCTTTCCTTAAGCGGCTTCTGTCAAGCATTTTGTCACAGCACTAAGAAAAGCAACCCGAAGAATCCCCCAGTTATGGCATCAAATTGGGAATCCATCAATGCAGTAAAGAGGAAAGCAGCGCCCTCATGGCCAGTCACCTTGCAACATTTCATTAGGGAACAAACCCTTGACACATGAGCCTTGCTGGGGATACTTCACTCCCAATCCATACTTGTTTTGTCTGGAAAGTAATGGAAGTCAGGCTTACCGGAGCACCTCAGAGCAGCTGACAGAACAGCATATGGTCTGCAGACAGACATGTGTCCAAACATACAGGCAGGGCTGGCAAGATAGCTCAGCAGGTTAAAAGCAACTCTGACAATCCTAGTGACTGAGTCCCATCCCTCCTACTGTGTCCTCTGGCTTCCACACACGTGTGCACATGGTCAGGGCAGAGCTGGCCCAAGGCAGGACCTGCTGCCTGCTCTCTCTCCCTTACCTTGCCACTCAGGGGATTTTTCTCAGACCGGACCACATTGCCCACCATATCGCAGAAGTCCACACCATTGGGTAGTTTGTTGGGCTTCATTTCATCAAACGGGGGGTGTTCGTGCAGCTCTGCAAGCAGACTCTTATCTGCTGTTTTCTGAAGAACAAAAGCATATGGGTTCCATCCTCTTGACAGTTTAAAACAACAGGGTACCTTCCTTCCTCTTCCACATAAAGACAGGGCAAGAGTTTCATAGAGAGGAAAAGACGGATGATGTCAACACAAGTCATCAAGACAGTTGCGTGAGTCAAGGTGCCAGCTGCCGGGTCTGGTGACCTGAGTTCAAGCCCTGGGACTCACAAATAGAACCAGAGATCTGACTTCTGCATGTTGTCCTTAGCCCTCCCCATATGTGCCATGCATGTACACCACCCCCTGCACACAGACACACAAAATAAGTGTAGTAATTTTTTAAAAAATGATAATTATTCCCTAAGGCTTTGGGCATAGGTGATCTGGAGAGTATAAGTAATCACCTTTTTTAAGGAGTGGGTTAAATTAAAATGTTTGCAATGCTGGAGACAGGAGGCAGAACCCAGGGCTTTGTGCTTGCTAGACGAACACTCTACCCTTGAGCCACAACCCCACCCTGTGGTAGTGAATCTTGACAAGGACGATGATGAGGTGGGACTTGCTGGCAGTAGAAGGGGGCTGGCCTCAGGTCAGAGAACAGAGTGGAAGGCTATGCCTTTCCTCTGACATGCTGAATGACAGTCACCTCAGCTCCCTGCATGACTGCATGACAGCTTGGCTGGCGAATGGAGTGGTGACATGGGAACTTGCTCAGTAGAAGACACATGGAGCTGTCTGGCACCATCTCAGTGAGGCAGGCAGACTCTGCTTCTCCAGGGAGACAGCTCAGCTCTCACAGGAACAGACACAGGGCTCTACAACCCTCCTGTTGCCGAGGCTGGGGTCAGCTCTGCCCTTTCGAGAGTGGCCTGAGCAATTCTAGAGTTAAAGTATTGCCAGATTGTTGAAAGAGTGAACCCTGCACTTTCTGTATGTATCACTAACTAGGCACCAAGTCTCCCCTCAGGAGGAATAAGGCTGTTTTGTTTGTTCGTTTGTTTTTGCTTGCATAGTAGAGACCACTGGGAAAGCAACACTCCGCTCTTACCCTTTTTGTGGAGAGCACTCTGGCACTCCGGAGCTCCGAGCCTTGGCAGGATATCGGTGGTTCTTCCTTCAGTTTCTTGACTGAGAATGGAGGAAAAGTTAGAAGTGAGGGGTGGTGGTCGGACCGCTAGAGAGAGCTACCAGGTGGCCAGCAGAAGCTTAGGCCTGGCCTATGTGGTTCGAGTCAGTAGGGAAGACCAGACACTGTGCACTAGGCAAGGTCCTATCCCCCCGAAGGACTCCTCTCTATCAAATACATCTGATGGCACCACCACCAGCCACCTAGCAGATTGTCCCTCTGTGATCCTGTCCCTCCCTCCTTTCTTGTCCACTGTCAAGTCCGATGGAAGGCTAAAGCAGAAAGGCACAAAACCTATCCTCGGGTGGAGGAGGCGGAGCTGGCGAGATGGCTCAGTGGTTAAGAGCACGGAGTGCTCTTCTGCAGGTCCTGAGTTCAAATCCCAGGAACCACATGGTGGCTCACAACCATCCGTATGATATGTCTTCTGGAGTGTCTGAAGACAGCTATCGTGTACTTACATCTAATTAATAAATAAATATTTAAAAAAAAACTA
>NW_022196893.1:10373077-10376446 GCF_008632895.1 Mastomys coucha
CAAAAATACAAAAACCCACTGGGGTCTATCTCAGTGGCAGAGCGTGTGCTTGGTGCATGCAAAGCCATGGGATCCATGCCTAGCACCATAAAAAAAAAAAAAAAAAAAAAAAAAAAAAAAAAAGAAAGAAAGAAAAACAAACTAAACAAAACTAAAAATAAAACCAAACCCCACAAAAACATGTGTTTAGGCTAAGAAAAGATTTTTGCCTCTGTCTCCTGGGCTGCCGTGAGCTTTTTCTCTTAAAGACTTCTTCTCCAACTCATAGTCCTCAATTGCCTTCAAAAACCAGAAGAAGAATAAGGAAAAAAAAATAGGGTATTAGAAATTGACATAACCAGGGAAGAGGGCAGGGGTCAGGGACTGGAGCATTTTCCTTATTGGCACCCGCAAGCCTGGAGCAAAGTATGTAGCTAAGCACCTCTCCTGTCCTCTCCTCTCCCCGCTGGTGGTAAGGGCTTCGGCCACCCGTGTCACTGACATGGTCCCATTGTGTGTTGTCAACACGTCTCTCACACCCTTGCACTAAGCTGTCTTCCTGGCTCCACTTCGGGGGGGCGGGGACAGGATGCAGAGCAGGGTTCTCGCTGCAGCCCACAGGTACACACATGCAGTCAGTCTTTCTAAGAAGGTGATAATAATGCCTGCCTTCCAAGGTCCCTGGGAGGACCCGAGACGAAGCATATTGCTTGTCAGCTAAGGGGCTAGCGCCAAGCTTGGGTAGAGTTATCTATGCAGGTGGTGGTTGTACCTCCCAGCAGGAGGGATTCTCGGTTGGCAGAAGTGACCTCACACTCAAGCCTGGGACACAAGGGCCTATGCAGACTTTTGTCCTGTGCACTCCACTGTCCCTGCTGTGCTCTTAAGCCCCAGCTGTGTCCCCATGTCACAACTCATCTCATCCTTGGGAACACCCTAAGGTAGCTGGGTTATTGTCAAGCCTTTTACCAGATGTTGAGGATCTGGATCATTCCTCAGAACTCAAGAGAACTCTCTAGACTGACAGTCTGACTGGAAGGCTCACACACTGAGTGTTCCCCTCCTCACATGAAAACGCACTTGCACAGAATCATTCCAGAGTGTGTCCATGTGCTCTACTGAGATTCACAACTTAACTCCAATCCCAGCTCAGAGGTGGGCTGGGGACCGATGCTAGTGGTCCCTGCCACCTTAGTAAAAATGGCTTCGCTTGTAGGAAAAGAGTAAGGACACAAAGAAATCCTGTCTTAAAGCACACAGAGAAAGAAAGTAAGAGAGAGGGAGGGAAGGAGAGAGGGGGAGAGGGTGATGGGGGGATGTAGGGAGGGAGGGAGAAAGGAAAGAGGAAAGAAAGAAAAAGAAGACAAGACTACAGAGCCAGCAAGATGGCTCAGCAAATAAAGGTGACTGCCACCAAACCTAATGATCTTAGTTCGATTCCTGGGACCCACATGGTAGAAGGAGAGAACGGAATCTCACAAGTTGTTCTTTGACTTCCATATACATGCCATGGAATGCACATGTGCTCTTCTCCTCTCTCTCTCTCTCTCTCTCTCTCTCTCTCTCTCTCTCTCTCACACACACACACACACACACACACACTTACAATTAATTTATTTTTAAAAAGCAATTTGACTCTATTTATTCCACTGAAACTTTTACTTCTGGGGTTCTACTCATACTACATATGAAGCCAGCTGTGTGGTGACTGAATTTTTGTCAGCTTGACACAACTAGGGTCATATGGGAAGAGGGAACCTAGGAACTGCCCCCATCAGACTGGCCCTCCAGAGTGTCTATGAGGCATTTTCTTGAGCAATGACTGATGTGTGTAGTGTCCGTATAGTGTCACGTCTAGGCAGGCGTGCTAGGTTGTACAAGAAAGCAAACTGAGGGGTGGAGCGGTGGCTCAGTGCTTTAGGGAATTTGCTGCTCTTTCTGAGGACCCAAATTCAATTCCCAGAACCTACATGGTGGCTCACATACATGACTCCATTCCAGGGCCTCCAATGCCCTTTCCAGGCTCTGAGGGTACCAGGCACATATACATACTTGCAAACAAACAACCATACATATAAAATAAAGTAAATCTAAAAGGAAGGAAGGAAGCCAGGCAGCCAGGCAGCTGAGTAGGCTATACAGAAGAGGCCAGTAAGCAGCTCCAGGCTTAGCCTCTAGGTTCCTGCTGTGAATTCGTGCCTCAGTTTCCCTCAGTGAGACTTTAAGCTGAGAGAGGAAATAAATCCTTTTCCCCCAAGTTCCTTTTGGCCAGTGTTTTATCACAGCAACAAGAAGCAAACTAGACCAAGCCCAAAGGCACATTCACAGAAACACTAAAATGTTCACTATTTCAAAATGCCAGAGAGGGGCTGGAGGCTCAGAGGCCTTCTGGAGGACTGAGTTTGGATACCAGCACCTGAATCAGGCAGCTCACAACTGCCTGTAACTCCAGCTCCAGAGAGTTCTAAGTCCTCTTCTGGCCTCCTTGGGCATTCATACATACATAGCATACACTCACACAGACACACACATAAATAAAAATATTTTAAAACACCACTGAAGCCGGGTGATGGTGGTGCACACCTTTAGTGCCAGCACTCAGGAAGCAGAGTTGGGCAGATCGGGGAGTTTGAGTCCAGCCTGATCTACAGAGTAAGTTCCAGGACAGCCAGGGCTACACAGAGAAACCCTGTCTCAAATCAACAACATCAAAACAATGAATATATCAGAGATAATTTATCGTTAGGAAATAAATTGATTATGCTACCTCCAACTTTTGGAATATTATGTGACCACTAAAATAATGGGCAGGCCAATAGTACTGACTAAAAAAGTCCCCAAGAGAAGTATTTATTTGAAAAATAGAATAAATTAGCAAAACAAAAGCAGGACGTCAGACAGCATTTACCACATTCACAGGTTAAGCATGCCCAATTCTTCTCCATTATCATCTCAGTGGGATCCTAGCATATGGGTGGCATTCACAGTGGGCAGAGTGTTCCACCTCAATTGCATAATAAAAACAACTCCCCACAGGCATCAACTGAGGCCAGTCTTCCAGGCGATTCTCTGTGCTATCAAGTTGACATTAACCCTGAGTACCCCACTCTCTTCAAAGAAGATGTAGAAAACTAGGTGAAGGTGGTGGTGCACACACACACACACACACACACACACACACACACACCTTTAATCCCAGCACTCAGAAGACAAAGGCAGGCAGATTCTCTGTGTTCCAGGCCAGACTAGTGTAGAAAGTTCTAGACAGCCAGGGTTACACCAAGAAACCCTGCCCGAGGGCAGTGGTGGCGCACACTTTTAGTCCCAGCACTTGGGAGGCAGAGGCAGGCGGATTTCTGAGTTCGAGGCCAACCTGGTCTACAGAATGAG
>NW_022196893.1:10376500-10377472 GCF_008632895.1 Mastomys coucha
AAAAAAAAAAAAAAAAAAAAAGAAACCCTGTCTGGAAAAAACAAATGGAGGAGAAGGAAAAGGAGGAGGAAAAGGAGGAAGAGGGGAAATAAAAATGATGAATAAGCAATGAAAAGGCCACATCGCCTGCATTGCCTGAGAGAGACACTAACTACCACACACCTTTCAGAACAGCGGAGTTCAGAACACTGCTGCTGGTGCTGGTGATGAATCAGAGCAGAGGAAGCCCAGACCTCAATGGTGGAAAGACAACATCGTGTGTACCCTTCCCCAGTCCCTGGCCTACCTAAGGTGAAGTTTTCTGAGATAAAGAGAACTCTATTGTCCGGCTGCTTCTGAAGTTTTCTACAAGGAGCCACCGCCTGCTGCATTACTGAGTATTCCTGCCTGGCTAGTTTCTACTAGCAACAAGACACTAATGAGTCGATGAGATCCTGGCATTGAGCGGGATGCGTTTCTTTTCCAATAAGTACTCGTTCTCCTAAGTTAACATTGGACCTTGATCAGAAAACTTTGTCTTAGTCTCTTTATTTTCTCTCTCCGGCCTGTCCTCCACTCCAAGAACCCAGCCTTTCTTTCAGGAATCCAGTTCACGTAGCTGCTTGACAGCTACAGTCTTGGAAGAGGCTCAGACAGATTCTTACAAATCTAACCCCCTTCCCATACCATCCAACAGTTGTACTCCTTGGTATTTACCCCAAGAGCTGAAAACTCACAGAGATGCGAAAGCTTGCACAGGGATGCCAGGCTTTCCTCCATAGCGAAATCATGGGAGCAACCAGGATGCCCCTAGGAGGGGAGCAGATCAACAAACTGTGCTACATCCTGGTGATGGGAGCATCAGCAGATGCTAAAATGGACGGTCCATGAAAAGCCAAGAAGGGCAGGGCAGTGGTGGTACAAGCCTTTAATCCCAGCACTTGGGAGACAGAGGCAGGCGGATTTCTGAATTCGAGGCCAGCCTGGTCTACA
>NW_022196893.1:10377731-10388458 GCF_008632895.1 Mastomys coucha
GAAGAAGAAGAAGAAGAAGAAGAAGAAGAAGAAGAAGAAGAAGAAGAAGAAGAAAAGAAAAAAGAAAAGTCAAGGAGGAACCTTCAATACCTACTACCACAGCGAGCCATCATGGACATTGCATGATTCCAGGGTCATCATAGCATTCTTTAGGGGGTAACGCTGTGGAAGAGACAGTAAGCAGACCAGTGGCAGGCAGAGGCTAGGAGGAGAGAAGGGACAGTGTGCAGAAGCTGGGGCACTGAAGCTATTGTGTACCGGCACTGCAGAGGCAGATACACAGCATTATGTGTGCACACGCTCTCTCTCTCTCTCTCTCCCTCTCTCTCTGTCTCTGTCTCTCCCTCTCTTTCTCTCGCTCTCTGTCTCTCTCTGTATCTCTGTCTCTCTGTCTCTCTGTCTCTCTGTCTCTCTCTCTCTCTCTCTCACACACACACACACACACACACACACACACGATGTACACTCTCAGGACGGAAGCCTAGAATAAATTAGGGAAGTAGAATGTAATGCTGCATCAGGGTAGGTTTTTTTTCTGTTTTTGTTTTTTAATTGTAACTCGGGTGCAGAGAGACTGACAGGAGAGGTTATCCATGTGTGGGGGTGGGGTATATGGGAGAGTTTCGCTGCAAGCCTGGACCTGGTAAGCAGCAGCCTACTGGAGCTGGAGAGTTAGCACAGCAGTTAGGAGTGCTTGCTAGTCTCTCACAACCTGAGTTCAGTTCCCATGCTGCACACTGGGTGACTCCAGCTCCAGGGGATCGATCAAACACCCTCTTCTGGCCTCCAAAAGCAGTCACACATGTGTGACATACAGAGACACACAGACATACTTTTTTTTTTTTTAAAAGTCTGGTCATTTTTTTAAAAGGTAAACTTTGAAACCTCGACGGTACCAACATGCTTTTGAAGGAATGCAAAACCCAAGGGCATCAACCTCTATTTATTACCTTCCCTAGAGCCCTTTGTTCCCAAATGCCTTACCTCAGCTCCAGGCAACTTACCAAGGTGGTGATCATCAGGCTGGGGCCCAAATCTATTTCCATAATCCTCTGGTTCACCTGGCTCATGGAGCCAATGATGCATGCTGGGAGACAAGCTGCTAAGGAAACCCTAGGGGGCAGTCACTCTCCAGGCAGCTCTCTTTGAATGTGATCAGTCCTACTGTGGCTGTTACCTCTCCACCTATCTTAGCTTCAAGATCTCCTAGGACACGGCCTCTGTGAGTCTCAGAATCCTGTCGCTCAAGTAGGTTCACTCTGCCATCCATCACCCTCAAGCGTTCTTACCATGGCAAAGCATTTGGGAAGTAAAGGTGCCAAGAGGGACATGCGCCAACATGGACAAATGGAGTGTGGCATTAGGAGACCCGAGAAAGAAAGACCCTTTGCAGACTGGGATGGGATCACATTAGATGGGGTCTTAGAAAGGTTTTGAAGGGGCATGTGCACCGTGAGAGGCTGAGCAGACTGTGCTGTTTGCCTGGTGGGAGCATGGCTTGAGGTCTGGGCTTATTTATAACTTGAGAGGGCTATTGGCTGGACAGACCCTGAGATGAGGATCTGTGATGCAGGAGACAGTTTGGCGGAGTCATGGGGCGCAATGACCACAAGACCAACGAGAAAGCAGTTGTAGGTAGAGCCTGAGAGATGTGCCAGAGGGGCAGACTGAGCCTCCATAGGAGAGCTAGCAGGGGAGGGGAGGGGATGTTGGCCAGAAGAAATGAAGAATTTGGGTGGGGAACCCACCTGTCCTGGGACACAAGGCTAGCCCTTGGCTTCCGAGTTGCTGTCTAGCATGTATGCAGCCTTAATTCTTTGGAAAGGAGAAGTAAAGAGAGCCAAAACCAAACCAAAACAAAGCCTTTTCCCTCTTTTAACAGATACACCTTGGGCATCTTTCTTTCTGCTTAAAAAATAAACCTTAGCTAGGCAGTGGTGACGCACGCCTTTAAACTTAGCGCTCAAGAGGCAGAGGCAGGCGGATTTCTGAGTTCGAGGCCAGCCTGGTCTACAGAGTGAGTTCCAGGACAGCCAGGGCTACACAGAGAAACCCTGTCTCAAAAACAAACAAACAAAACAAAACAATAAAACCTCAATTCAAGGGCTAGAGAGCAAGTCAAGTGGTTAAGAGCACTTCCAGAGGTCCTGAGTTCAATTCCCAGCAACCACATGGTGCATACAACTATCTGTAATGAGATCCAATGCCTTTTTCTGGTGTGTCTGAAGACAGTTACAGTGTACTCATGTATATGAGATAAATAAATCCTTAAAAAAAAAAACAAAAAAAAAACCTTTAGTCAAACAACCCTTCAGAACATGACATTCCTTTGAGGGTAGAAAGGACTTTGGTAGTCAGCGGCAATGACTGTGGTATGTAGAGTGCGCTCACAGGTGACTTGTATGAACTATAAGCACTCATTCACCACACCTGGTGTCCCCAGGTGGTGTATTGGTCTGACTGTGGGTGACAGCTTTAGAAGGATACTGGGTGGCTTTTCCTGCAGCTGCTTCCTTAAAGCATTCTCCAGCACTGTCCGTGCATTGACGGAGACCACCAGGCGCTCATCCAATGATAGCATTGGTAAGGCGTTGACATTGATAATGTCCATCGTCTTGGCCAACCTCCGTCACCGACCAACTTCTTGTAAACTGGCAGACAAAATGTTTCCTCTCTTTCTGCTTCAATCTTGTTCTTTATCCAATCAGCCTGTGGAGAAGCACAAAGGGATTAAATTATCTTTAAGAATAATAGCCTGCTGATCGAGACGCTCAGGGGCCAAACACAAATGACGGCTGCTGTCCGGGAAGTCCGTTATTGTTTCTCCAAACTGATGCAAAATATTTATTCAAAGTTCTCTGTTTTCAGGCTGGAGAGATGGCTCAGCGGTTAAGAGCACTGACTGCTCTTTCAGAGGTCCTGAGTTCAAATCCCAGCAGCCACATGGTGGCTCACAACCATCCGTAATGAGATCGGATGTCCTCTTCTGGTGCGTCTGAAGAAAGCTACAGTGCTCTTACATAAAATAAGTCTTTAAAAAAAAAGTTCTATGTTTTTCAAGGTAGCCTTGCCCTCAACAGCCTGTCACAACTGCATGCTTTACGCCTTCGATGACTGTAATCAAGTAATCTTCAACTTTGATATCTCATAATTTCTTTCAATATGTGTAGGTGATACACGTGGAGAACGGCACTGGCCGGCTTCTTCTGTAACTTTCCACCTTATTTTTAGAGATGGAATTTTCTATTCAACCCTTTTAGCCTGACTGGCCAAATAACTCCTAGGTTCCATGTGTCCCCACCCCCAGTGCTGGGGCTGCAATGACTGGTGGCCATGTATGGTTTTGTTTGTTTTTGTTTTTTTTTTTAAGATACAGGGTCTCTTAATGTAGGCCTGCTAGACTCCAACTCAGAGATCTGCCTGCCTGCCTCTGCAGGGTCAAAGACACTTGCCACCACCACTGCCCGGCCAGGGTGCTCTTTTCTTCTCTTTCTCTCTATGCATGAGGATTGTTTTGCATGCTTGTGTATACGTGGCACTTTGGATGAGCGCCTGGTACCTGTGGAGGAACTGGAACCCCAGGAACTGGAGTTACAGGTAGTTGTGAGCCACCACATAAAAGATGTAGTTTCCCTGGTGACAATGTGGCTTAAAAATATAACAATGAGCTGGGCGGTGGTG
Source organism: Mastomys coucha (assembly GCF_008632895.1). NCBI lineage: Eukaryota > Metazoa > Chordata > Mammalia > Rodentia > Muridae > Mastomys > Mastomys coucha. The sequence goes on from NW_022196893.1 coordinate 10,381,413, forward strand.
GCACACGCCTTTAATCCCAGCACTTGGGAGGCAGAGGCAGGTGGATTTCTGAGCCTGGTCTACAGAGTGAGTTCCAGGACAGCCAGGACTATACAGAGAAACCCTGTCTCAAAAAACAAACAAACAAACAAAAAATATATAAAACAATGAGATGGCTCAGTGGTTGGTGCTCTTCCAAAGAATCCAGATTCAATTCCAGCACCTACGTGGCAGCTCACAACTGTGTGTAATTTTAGTTCCAGGGTATCTGACACTCTCACACAGATGTAGATGCAGGCAGAATAAAATACATAAAATAAAACAAATGTACATAAAATAAAAACATAGAAATCATTTAAAAATTAAATATATATTTTATGTCATGTTACTATATGCAGATATAGCATATGCAATGGAAAGCCTGGGTTATTTATAATTTAGGAGGGCTGTTTGCTGGATGGGCTCTGAGTTCTTCATAGACAGAGTTCCATGATACAGTTCGTCAGTGAGATGAAAATCAAGAGGACTGGACCAGGTAGAGCCTGAGTGATGACAGAGAGACAGACTGAGCCTGTGCAGGAGCCGAGGCCCTCTCTAAGAGCAGTAATTGCTCTCACTGAGTCATGTCCCCTGTCCCCAAAATTCTTTTTTTTTAAAGATTTATTTATTTATTGTTATATGTAAGTACACTGTAGCTGTCTTCAGACGCACCAGAAGAGGGCGTCAGATCTCACTATGGATGGTTGTGAGCCACCGTGTGGTTGCTGGGATTTGAACTCAGGAACTAGGGTAAAGCAGTCAGTACTCGTAAATGCTGAGCCATCTCACCAGCCCCCCAAAATTCTTATTTTACAATCCACCTTGACTATCAAGACTGCATGATTAGCACATCCCCTGTATCCCAACATCTTACATCTTACAGCTGTACCCAAAAAAAAGGAAAGGAAAAAAAAACCCACATGCCCAATGTTGGTAGAATAAATTTAACACAATGAAAGCCTGAGTAGTCACTTTGTCACTGATAATGATTGTGTGAGCCAGTCTTCAGTGGCTGAGAGTAGACGCTATTGGGGACACAGACCAGCATCTTCTCCCTTGGGTACCTATACACTGCCACTTCCCACTGTATACTGCCCCATTTGGTCATGTGTGGTGCTGCACTCTTTTAATCCCAGCACTCAAGGCAGAAAGAGTTCAAGGCCAGCCTGGTCTATATAGTGAGTTCCAGGCCAGTCAGAGCTTCAAAGTGAGACTTGTTGTGGATTTGGTTTAATGCTTGCATTACAGGTTCCCAAAATTGCACAACAATCCGGCATGTGAGATGCTGAGGGTCCCTGCCCCCAGCTGGTTTTAATCCGTAAAGCTGCCAGCAGCCAATGGCTGGGCAGGGAGACAGAGGCAGGACTTTAGGATTTGAGGGCAAGGGGACTCAAGAAGAAGGATTGGGAATCACTATGCCAGGAAAGGGTGCAGGTTTGAGAGCTGCAGAAGATGGAGCACCAGCCACATAAGAGCCGGGAAGGAGCAGCCCAACATTGGTTTGCTACCCACCATTGGGTCTAGGGTAGTAAACATGGAATATAGATTTTAGTAAGTAATAAACAATTCAAAAATATTGGAGTGAAGGCGTTAGCAATGTGGAATTCTGGGAGTAGCCCAACCATTGATGTGATTTATGTATATTAAATATAAGGCTGAGTGTGTGTGTGTGTGTGTGTGTGTGTGTGTGTGTCTTTCATTCGAGAATCCAGAGGATTTGGGTGGGCAGCGAGGAACTTGAGCACTTGAGCAGCGGCTGCCAGGGAGACTAGAGCAGACTAATCAACTACAACAACAGAGACCCTGTCTCAAAAGTAGATAAATAATCAAAGCCTACCACATTAATTTGTTTCTATTAAGCAGTTAACAGTGGGACTACAGAAATGATTCTGGCGATAAGAATGGTTACTACTATTGCAGATGACTTGAATTTGACTCGGAGCATCCATGTCAGGAGGCTCATAAGCTCCTGTAACTCCAGCTTCAGGGCAGCTGGCACCCCCTCTGGCCTCTGCAGGTACTGTACTCAACATGTATAAATAGATATGCACATATATATACACACAATTTAAACTTAAAAAACATTTTTTTTTTTTTTGGTTTTTTGGTTTTTCAAGACAGGGTTTCTCTGTGTAGCCCTGGCTATCCTGGAACTCATTCTCTAGACCAGGCTGGCCTCGAACTCAGAAATCCACCTTCCTCTGCCTCCCAAGTGCTGGGATTAAAGGCATGCACCACCACTACCCGGCAAAACTTAAAAATTTTTAATTGTCCTTGAGCATTAAAATAAAAAGCATTCAAAGCAGGTGGCCTTGAGTTCTGGGGTTCATGTGGTACAGGAGAGAACAGACACCCACAAGTTGTCCACTTCTCTGGCATATACACTAAATACACAGTGACTAAATAAATGCAATTTAAAATTAAAAAAACAAACAAACAGCAGACAGCAGACAGACAGCAGACAGACAGCAGACAGACAGCAGACAGATAGCAGACAGCAGACAGCAGACAGACAGCAGACAGATAGCAGACAGACAGCAGACAGACAGACAGCAGACAGACAGCAGGCAGACAGCAGACAGCAGTGTCTGGGAGACGGCTCAGGGCAGGAGTGTTTGAGCTCTTACAGAGAACCTGAGTTCCCGTCCTAGGACCTACCCTCACACCAACCTGTAACTCCAGTGACTTGCTGCTTTCCTCTGGCCTCCTCTTGCATCTGCATGGGGCATGTGCCCCCCCCTCCACATACATAAAAATCAAATCAATCTTTAAGAAAACCCTGTAGGCATATATGTATTTATATTTGTCTTAACCTTCAAAATCTAAGGATGTATCTTTTGTTTTGTTATTAACGACTTATTTATTTTTATATATGTGAGTACACTGTCCACTGTCTTCAAACACACCAGAAGAGGGCATCAGATACAGATGGTTGTGAGCCACCATGTGGTTGCTGGGAATTGAACTCAGGACCTCTGGAAGAGCAGTCAGTGCTCTTAACCACTGAGCTATCTCTCCAGCTCTTGTTATTTTTTGAGACAGGGTTTATTATCCCTGGCTGGCCTGACTCACAGAGCTCCGCCTGCCTCTGCCTCCCTAGTGCTGGGATCAAAGGCATGTGCCACCACCTACTGGACTCTCTTTTTTTAAAATCAGAAACTTAATACATTTTCCCCTCTACAAAGTAACAGTTTTCAAGGCAAAGCTTGTTGTTATAAACTTCCTAAGTGTATACTGTTTCTTCAGTCTTCAAAGCAGAGTTATGAAGCAGAAAAGAGTGGGTCAAAGAGAGAGATGATCCAGAACAAATCCCCTTCTCCTTGATCTTCCATGTGTCGCTTGTCCCCTAACGCCAGCTCGGCTGCACTTCCAGAGCTGGTATGAAGAGTCTTTGATTGCTTTGGTAGAAAAATCACTTAAATAACTACTTTGCATCAATTTCTGTCATTACTAAATCATTAGAAAAAGCCACTTGAGGGTCTGGAGAGATGGCTCAGCAGATAAGAGCTCTTATAGAGGACACAAGTTCAATTCCCAGTACTGATGTCAGGCAGACCAGAAATTCCTGCAGCCAGGAGCTCTGACACCTTCTTCTGGCCTCTGAGGCCCCTGTACTTGCATTCACATGCTCACACACATATATATACATATAATTTTTTAAACGTTTAAAAGGCTATTTTAGACTACCAATCTTCCACTCCCTCTTTGGTATACATTTACTCATTGAGACTCTAGTTCCCATCTGGCCAGAGTATTGTTCTGGAGGTCTTCAAGGGGGAGCCTGGCAGGGGACCAACTGGGCAATTCCTGAGTTAAGTTGGGTTTTATGTATTTGTTTTATGTGAGTACCCTGTTCCTCTCTTCAGAGACATCAGAAAAGGGCATCAGATTCCATTACAGATGGTTGTGAGCCACAATGTGGTTGCTGGGAATTAACTCAGGACCTCTGGAAGAGCAGTCAGTGCTCTTAACTGCTGAGCCATCTCTCTAGCCTGGGAAGCTGCTGCTGCTGCTGCTGCTGCTGCTGCTGCTGCTGCTGCTGCTGCTGCTGCTGCTGCTGCTGCTCCTCCTCCTCCTCCTCTTCTTCTTTCTTCTTCCTCTTCTTCTTCTTCTTCCTCTTCTTCTTCTTCTTCTTCTTCTTCTTCTTCTTCTTCTTCTTCTTCTTCTTCTTCTTCTTCTTCTTCTTCTTCTTCTTCTCCTCCTTCTTCTTAAGATTTATTTATCTTATGTATATGAGTACACACTATAGCTGTACAGATAGTTGTGAGCTTTTATCTGGTTGTTGGGAATTGACTTTTTTAGGACCTCTGCTCACTCCAGCCCAAAGATTTATTTATTATAAATAAGTACACTGTAGCTGTCTTCACACGCACCAGAAGAGAGCGTCAGATCTCATTATGGGTGGTTGTGAGCCACCATGTGGTTGCTGGGATTTGAACTCAGAACCTTCAGAAGAGCAGTCTTACCAGCTGAGCCATCTCACCAGCCTCGGGAAACTCGTTGTTGTTGTTTGTTTGTTTGTTTGTTTGAGACATTGTTTCTCTGTGTAGCCCTGGCTGTCCTGAAACTCACTTTGTTGACCACACTGCCCTCAAACTCAGAAATCCACCTGCCTCTGCCTCCCAAGTGCTGGGATCAAAGGCGTGCACCACCACTGCCTAGTGGGAAAATCATTTTCAACAGGATTTCAAAGCACATGTAATTCGAGTGTGTGTGTGAGTGTGTGCATGCGTGTGTGTGTGTTTAGTGTGTGTGAGATTGAGTATGTGTATGTGTGAGTGAGTGTATGTGAGTGTGTTTGTATGTGTTTGTGTGTGAGTGTGTATGAGTGAGTGTATGTGTGTCTGTGTGTGTGTGACTGAGTGTATATGTGTCTGTGTGTGAGTGTGTGTGTGTGAGTGTTTGTGTGTGTGTGTGAGAGTGTGTGAATGTGAGTGAGTGAGTGTGGGGGAGGTGCACACATGCACACATGTGCACGTGCAGGCTCATGTGAAAGCCAGAGGATGATGTCAGGATGTCTTTTGTGGCTCACTCGCCACCTTTTTTTGTGAGCCAGGGATTCTCACTACACCTGAAGCTCACCAGCTAGACTGGCTGACTCTAAGAGACCTGGGGTCTCCTTGCCAGAACCTCCTATGACTCCTATTACAGGAGTGTCACCACTCTAGAGGTGGTAGGACCTGGCAGACTGGGGCAGATAAACGAGGCACACTAAAGTCTAATGCAGTCAGAAAGTTCTCCTTTTCTTGGGAGTGTTCTCACAAGCACTCAGAATTCTCCTCACATAATTCCGTTCCTGGACCATGTTCTGACACAGGTACACATCACCAAGACTACCTTTATTTATGTGGATTTGGGGAATACAAACTCAGGTCCTCATGTTTGCACAGTAGCCACAAACACTTCTGTGGCAGGTATTAACCTATGGCTTCAGGCATGTTAAGACAAGCTCTGTACCGCTGAGCTCTATCCTCAGCCCTGTACTTCTTCTTTTTTAACCTTTTATTTTATTTTATTTTTTTATGTGCTTTGGTATTTTGCCTGCATGTATGACTGTGCGAGGGTGTCAGATCCTGGAGGTGGGGATTGAGTTATTTTTTTTTGTTTTTTTTTGTTTTTTTTTTTTTTGGTTTTTCGAGACAGGGTTTCTCTGTATAGCCCTGGCTGTCCTGGAGCTCACTCTGTAGACCAGGCTGGCCTCGAACTCAGAAATCCACCTGCCTCTGCCTCCCAAGTGCTGGGATTAAAGGCATGCGCCACCACGCCCGGCTGGGGATTGAGTTATTTATCACCAGGATTTTTTTTTTCAAATTGTGCTATGCACAAAGATGCCTAAAATAATTTCTGAGTTCGAGGCCAGCCTGGTCTGCAGAATGAGTTTCAGGACAGCCAGGGCAACACAGAGAAACCCTGTCTCAAACAAACAAACAAAAGAAAAATGCCTAAAATAGACTACTCAGGGTCAGACTCTAAGTTTGAAGCAGTACTGGCTACGGAGTCCCGTTGAGCCAAGCTGCCTTCTATCTCCCTCTGATCACTACTCTGTGGCCTTGGCAGTTGCAGAGATCCCTCCACACCACCCCATCTCCAACCCCTGCACTGCCCCAAGTTGGTTGGATGGAAGGAAAGGCTGACCCAGTCCCCAGGTCAGTACTATTTCTTGCCCCTTGCTCCTAGTCATTACCCTCACAGACCAAACTGGGGGAGGTAGGAAGAGGCAGGTGCATCTCAGGGCTTCTCATTGTCCTCCTACCCATTCCCCAGAATGACTGGAAAATTACACTATGTTCTAGGCTCCGATGACTCTGTCAGGAAGCTTCCAGCTTTAGCCTGATGCTATTACTCACACCTAATGTGAGAACTGAGTAGTTTCTAAAGAGGAATGTTTAAAATACACACATCGCTCCCAGCTGAATTCTCCCTCATTCCATTTAAGGATATGTGTGCTCTGGAGCGCAGTAAGTCTTCTACTGCTGTTGCCTGCAGAGGAGGGAAGGCAAGCTTCATTGAAAGCGAGCTGTGGCAAGCACTGTGCCAGGGGCTGGGGGTGGATGAGTGGGAGTGCAGGAGCCTTTCCCCTTGGGGCAGTGTGGCATCTGGGATTGACGATCCCTGCTCAGAGCTAGCATTTGATAGCATGCGAAATGCAGACTGCAGTATTGGACCTCTGTTCACCTACAACGTTCACTGACTATTTACTGAGGACTTCCCACAGACCAAAAAGTGTGCTCCAACTGGGCATAGAATGGTAAACTGAGGCCGACTGGATCCATAGCCCTAATGGAGCTACCCTAATGGTTAGTCTTATAAAATTAAAATAAGTACATAATTATAATTCATAAAAATTATGTATATAATGATGAATTATAACTCACTACTGCTTCCAAAGAAAGTGCATAGGGATATGAGATGATAGTGTAGTTTTGGGGGTTTGTTGTCGTTTTTGTTTTTTGGTTTTTATTTGTTTGTTTTTTGGTTTTTCGAGACAGGGTTTCTCTGTATAGCCCTGGCTGTCCTGGAACTCACTC
>NW_022196893.1:10388530-10414859 GCF_008632895.1 Mastomys coucha
GTCTCGAACTCAGAAATCCACCTGCCTCTGCCTCCCAAGTGCTGGGATTAAAGGCATGCGCCACCACCTGTCGTTTTTGTTTTTGAGACAGCATCTTACCACATAGGCCTGGCTGGCCTGGCACTTGCTATGTAGACCAGGCTGGCCTCCAACTCACAGAGCTCCTCTTGCCTCTGCCTCTGAAGTGCTGCAACAGTTTGCTTTGACCTAGTTACAGAGGTCAAGGTGCTGAAGGAAGAGCAGGAGTTAACTGGCTCAAGGGGAGAAGAAACAGCAGGCAGACAGAGGCTGGAAGGAAGCTCCTTGGGTGCTGCCCAGTCCCATGGCCACTACCCACACATGAAAACAAAGTTCTTAAATTTGGTTAGCGTAACTGAAGAAGGTAAAATTTCTTTTAAAATTAAGAAACCAATACATGGTAAAATTTAAAACATTTGTTCAATCTTATTTTTGACAAATCAAGTTAAGTGCAACAATAGTCAAGTTAATTTAATCTGTTTTAAATTGACCTGTAAAATCATAGGGCTGGGTATGGTAGCTTAGCCTTTAACCCCAGCACTCTGGAGACAGAGGCAGGAGGATTTTTGTAAGTTGGGAGACCAGCCAGAACTACATAGTGAGCCCCAGTCTCAAATCTCAAACAAATACAGCAAAACAAAAGGGTAGGGGGCAAAGCCAGGCTAGGTGTATGTCTGTAATTCCAGAGGAGAGGCTGAAGCAGGAAGATGAGATAAGGAGTATCTAGTGAGAACTTATCTCCAAATAAGAAAGGTGTTTCGGGGATATCACCTGTAGAGCGTGGAATCAGCGTGCACAAGGCTCTAGGTTCAACATCAAAAAGCTGCTAGAAGGATCGCAATTTACAAACGTGTTCAGCTTTGTTTCTGTTAGTGATTGCTATGCTAGATATGGTTGCTTTTGATGTGGAATTCTCTCTTCGGAATGCTGTGTGGCAAAGGTGGAGGAAAACTGCTTGGAGACATAGAACGCTGGTCCCTGTTCTTTATGCCTGGGATGACCTCGTACACCCACTAGGCAGCCAGGAAACGCCTCCTGGATGGCCCATTTCTTCATTTACCAAACTGAGCTACAATACCGCCCTTAGGACTTGAGGAACCCTGGCGCTGACTCTCCAGTTCTCTGCCCCTTGTTCACTGGGCGACCTTCCCCGGACCTCGGTTTTCCTTGCTTGTGGGAGTGTGGAGGAGGCAGGGCTGGCAAGAGCCAGTTTGCTAGCGTCCATTAGTCTTACCTGAAAGCTTCGGCGAAATCTCGAAGCCTCAGGGCGGGTCCCGACACCGGCCCCTCCGGTGACCTGACCGAGCTCCGGAGGGCCATCGGCATCCGCGGCCCCAAACCACTGGGAAGGGGCGCGGTTTGCTTTGTGGCCAGGGCGGGGGAGCCGCAGGTCGGGCCATTTTGCTACTGTGAGTCCAGCCTGGGTCACCACTTACACTTTTACCACAACAAAGCAGCTTTCAGCCAGCTTTGTTGCCAATGAACGCGGTTACTATGGCGACGGCGGCGCTGACCCGGGGATCAGACCAACATATATACGGGGGCACGCCTCTTCCAGCCTATGCCACAAGGCGTGTGGGTATCTCCAGAAGACGTGCCCAAGGCTGTCTTCTATTCGTAAGCCGGAGGGAGGCGGCAGGGGCCCCGCTGCTTCGCAGAGGCTCGTCTCGGAGGTGGTTCCCCCTGTCCCCCTGCATCCTCAGTGGTAGAAGCCAGAGAGGCTGCGCATGCGCGCGACGGGCGCCCGCCCAACGCGGTCGCGGCGGTTGACGCGGCCTGGGCGGATCCTTGCAGAAGGCTGCGGGCTAGCTGTGGACGTGGGCTTCGCAGACAGGTACACCAGGGAGTGGCAGTCGTGGTGGGTGGGATGCCCGGGTACCCCTGGAGAGGACAGCGGGCAGGCCGGGTGGTGGCGTGCTCCACGGGCATATCTTTGCTTCGGTAACTCGGAGATGGTGTTTTGACCCATCCTTTGAAGGTCTTCTAACCCTCTTTGGGTCCTGTGGCCCGTGAGCCTGCAGACGCGAGACTGGCTGGCTCTTAACTTTTTCACACCTTTTCCTTTGAGAATCCAATGAAAACCAAAGATGTTTCCTTTAATTTTTTTTTTTTTTTTTTTTTTTTTTTTTTTTTTTTTTTTTTTTTTTTGTTATAAAGTTTCCCTATATAGCCCTGGCTGTCCTGGAACTCACTCTGTAGACCAGGCTGGCCTCGAACTCAGAAATCCGACTGCCTCTGCCTCCCAAGTGCTGGGATTAAAGGCATGAAAACATTCTTAACCTATGAGCTGTGTGCTGTTAGTATTCGTGATTATAAATAAGGGGCTCGCAGCTGGAGAAATGGCTCCGAGTCTCAGAGAACTGGCTGCTGTTGCAGAGAACCTGGATTCAATTCCCAGCTCATAAACGCCAGTAACTCCAGTTGCAGGAATCTGCAGACACAAGGCACAACGTGGGACCGGGGCAAAACACCCAGACACATTAAAAACAACAGCAAACAAAGCCATTGAGGCCCTTGGGGGATAAAATGCTGGGATTCCCCTGAGGGTGAGCAACAGTGTTGGTTGGAAACCAGGCACAAACCCTTAACTTTCTTGGCCCTTAGTCCTCTAAGAGAGAGCTTCGCTAAAGAACCCTAGGATCTCAGCAGAACTGCTTATCCAGTCATCCAGAGGTCTTGCAGCTGCTGATACGGGAGCATCTTTCTGGGCACCAATATGGCCTGTACCTTGAAGGGTGTGTGTGTGTGTGTTTAAAAAAAAAATCTGAAGTGTACTGGGGGAAAAGCTCAGGGAATGTGGATGCTTGCTGCTCAAGCATTGAGGACATGGATTCAAATCCCCAACATCCCAGTAAAAGCCTGCTACAAATTTGAACACTTGCAATTCTAGCACTGTTGGGGGCAGAGACAGGACTGTTTGTACTTGCTGGCCTCCAGTCTATCTCCAGGTTCGGTGAGAGACACCACCCCACCACACACACCTACCACCCTGTCTAAAGGGAATACAACAGGACACCTGATGACCGCCTCCAGACTCCGAATCTGCACACAAATATTCATAAAGCACACACACATAGACACACTCACACACACCTGCACATATGCATGCATATAGCACATAAACACATACATTGAAAAAAAAAAAGTACCATGAAGCCTTGTGGTGATGTCACTGATCTTATGAGCATTGCATGAGGTTGTGCTGTGATTAAAGCTAGTGTGCTGGTGAGTGTCATTGCTACTACCATCATGTGCTGGCTCTCTCCTGAAGACTTTGCCTCTCAGGACAGGTGACTTGACACATGGACTGTGATAAGCACCACTCTACATCTGGGAGTGAAATTCATGGCTTCATGGCTTTAGGATGCCATCTATGCCATCTATGCAGAAGGTTTTTTTTGTTTTTTGTTTTTTTGGGGTTTTGTTTTGTTTTGTTTTGTTGGTTTTTCGAGACAGGGTTCCTCTGTATAGCCCTGGCTGTCCTGGAACTCACTCTGTAGACCAGGCTGGCCTCGAACTCAGAAATCTGCCTGCCTCTGCCTCCCAAGTGCTGGGATTAAAGGCGTGTGCCACCACCGTCCGGCACATTTTTTTTTTTTTTTTATGTATGTAAGTATACTGTAGCTGTCTTCAGACACACCAGAAGAGGGCATCAGATCTCATTACAGACGGTCGTGAGCCACCATGTGGTTGCTGGGAATTGAACTCAGGACCCCTGGAAGAGCAATCAGTGCTCTTAACCTCTGAGCCATCTCGCCAGCCCCCTATGCAGAAGTTTCTCGTTCCTGGTGCTGCTCTTCCTAGCTGATAGGAATAGTAGAAATGTCCTCCCATGCTCCACACTGTAATGCTGGCAAGGCCAACCCGTGACAGAGTTGCCTGAGATTAGCATCACTGTGAAGCCACACAAACTTTGGTTCCAATGCCTGTTCCCATTGAAGACCTTGGCTTTCCAAATGTCACCAGCCAAATGGGGTGAGTAGGAGAGACATGTCGAAGGGCAGTTGTGAGTTAAATGTGTTTATGCAAAGGCCTTGGCATACACAGCCTGGCCCATAAGAAGCACGTAGCACGTGCGCAGGGGAACTCCAACAGAACTATTAGGACCTCAAGCCTTCTTTTGCTGTTCTGTGTGAACGGACGACTCTTCCCAGTAGATATTGCCAGGACTGGTAATCATCAAGGGTAAGACGTTCTGATGGTTAGAGAACAATGAGATAAGGTTACTGATCTGTTTGACCCTAGGAGAAGGAAGCGCTGGTGTCTCCTCACTCAGTCAGGGATGCCTCTCTTTGGGAGCATATTCAGCCCAAAGAAGACCCCTCCTCGGAAGTCGGCCTCGCTCTCCAACCTACATTCTGTGAGTGGAGACTGGGGTGGCATGGGTGGTCGCTGGGTGAAGAGGCAACACTGCAGGAGGGCATCTGTGGTGTTTAAATTATTAGTCAAGTTTGAATTCCTGCATGGGAATGACTATCAGAGTTTGTTCAAGAACCTACTATGACAGATAGCCAGCTTCGGTGTGGTATGATCCCAGGTGATGTTGTCCAATCTGGCTTGCATTTTAGTTTCAAGACTTGTTCAGATAATTCATGTTAGTCATGTTTAAAGATCAAATCCAAGCTGGGTGTAGTGGCACACCTTTACTGTCAGCAATCAAGATGTCTGTGAGTTCAAGGCTAGCCTGGTCTACTTAGAGAGTTCCAGGGCATCCAGGGTACAGGGAGAAACTCTGTCTCCAAAAGTTAAATGAAATAATGTCATGTCTGGGGCCTTGAAAGATAGCTCAACAGAGTTCTTGTTGCTTTTGCAGAGGACCTGGGTTAGGTTGCCAGGCCCCACATGGATGGCTCACAACCATCTGTAGCAACTGTTCCAGGGGATCCACCACCTTCTTCTGACCTCTACTGGCACTGCATTTATAAGGTTCACAGACATACATGATGGCAGAGCACTCATACACATAAAGTAAAAATAAATCTACTGTTCTTTTGAGAACAGAGTCTCTGTGTAATCCTGGTGGTCCCGGAGCTTGCTGTGTAGATCAAGATGGCTTCAAACTCATAGAGATCTGCATGCTTCTGTCTCCGAAGTGTTGGGATTAATGGTGTGTACCCCCATACCTTGCTCCCCCCACAAAAAAAAAAGCTCAAAAAAAAAGAATCAGCTGGGCAGTGGTGTTGCACACCTTTAATCCCAGCACTTGGGAGGCACTTGGGATTTCTGAGTTTGAGGCCAGCCTGGTCTACAGAGTGAGTTCCAGGACAGCCAGGACTACACAGAGAAAGCCTGTCTCGAAAAACCAAAAAAAAGAAAGAAAGAAAAGAAAAAAATCAAGTTTATTTTGAAAGGATAATAGTTCCAAAAGAGGGCGTCCAAAAACATCTGGGGCTATGACAGCACTGGGACAAAGGTAACTTTGCACAGTCATTCCTAGCTATGAGATGCCCTCCCGTCCCCGGTGCAGATGCACACAGGTCCACACACACAACACTTTCAGCATCTGTGACCACAAACTGGGTGCTTCCTTCCCACCATATTCCTGTCCTTAAATCTGGGTGCTACTGCTGGGTCTTTCATACCAAGAGATGACAGACCCTCGTTTCTTTGTCCCTTCCCACATGACATTTGTGCAGATGAGCCAAGTCTTTACGGGTCTGTGGGTTAGGTAGCCAGGATCACCCCAGCTCTGAAGGCTCTGAGTCCATTGCCTCTAGTACCCAGTTAGGATCATGATGGCAGCCCCGCTAAGGCCAGGGATAAACATTCTGGGATCCTAGTTTTCCATGCCTTGGGCTTTGAGCCTCCTTCCAGACACCAGAGACACAGATGCACCTGGTACTCTCATTGGGACAACCCTTGTCCTAAAGGCAGCAGCCTGCTTCTAAAGCTACTGTCTGAGAGTGACTGGGAGCTCACCCTCCATGCAGTATTTGCAGGTTTTCACAGGCAAGTGCTGGGATAAGGAAACACAACACATTTGAGAGTTCTGGTTTTTTTTAATGTGTGCAGCATTCTGCCTGCATGTATGCCTGCAGGCCAGTAGAGGGCACCAGACCTCATTATAGATGGTTATGAGCTACTGTGTGGTAGTTGGGTATGAATTTAGGACCTCTGGAAGAACTGCCAGTGCTCCTAACCTCTAAGCCATCTCTCTATCCCCCAGGGGACTTAATAGCATCTTGTTGTGTAGGACAGTGGCTCAGGTCCTGAGGGAGGCACATAAGGCCCTTATGGCTGTGTCCTCTGTGCACCTTTTGTTTCACCCAACCTTACAAGAACCTCCTCTATGCCTGTTGCTCTGCCTGCCCAGAGCATCTTCCCTATCCATCAATTCTATAGCAGCCAATGTCTTCTGACCTTTACAGGCACCAAATATGTATGTGGTGTATGTACATACACATGTGCACACACACACATACACACACACACACACACACACACACACACACACGCACAATCAACTCTAATTTTAAAAATCTAATAAAAAGCAAAACTCTGGGTACTGTAGCACATGAGTGAGGGGCAGGGCATAGGAAGCAGACACCAGGCTGAGGACAAGAGGATCTTTGGGACTCACAGGGCAGCCAGCCAGCCTGCTTCATGAGCTTCAGGAAAGTGAAAAGCCCCTCAACACAGGAACTGAAGAAGGGTGAATGGGAAAAGGGCCGTTACTAGGGAAAATGCAGAGGGGAGGAAAAAAGAGACCCTACCTACAGCACGCCTTTGTTTGAAAATACCATCATGAGCCTGGGGGGGGGGGGCGCACACCTTTAATCCCAGCACTTGGGTGGGGCGGATTTCTGAGTTCGAGGCCAGCCTGGTCTACAGAGTGAGTTCCAGGACAGCCAGGGCATACAGAGAAACCATGTCTCAAAAAAAAAAAAAAACCATCATGAGAGCTAATGGCCTATATGCTGATGTCTTTATTGTTGTGGAGGGCAGAGTCAAGACAGGGTCTATCTATGTAGCCCTAGCTGTCCTGGACCTTTGTCTGTAGGTCAGGCTGGCCTTGAACTCACAGAGATCTGCCTGCCTCTGCCTCCTGGGTATTGGGGTCAGAGGTGTGCGGTGGCCATACCTGGCCTGAAAGTTTTTTCAAACTGTGGATGGCACCTGAGGAATGATACCTGAGCTTGCCCTCTGGCCTCCACACATGTGTAAGCATTCATACACATGAGCACTTGTACACACATACACACACACACACACACACACACACACACTTTAAGGGATATATGTCAGTGGAAGTATATTCAAATCCCAAGATTCAAGCCCCAGTAACAAGAAAAAAAGGGGGGGCGTGAGGGGGAGGGAGAACCAAGTCCCTGCATCTGTTGAGTGGGCAGACATTTTGTTGTTTTGTTTTGTTTTGTTTTTTGAGACAGGGTTTCTCTGTGTAGCCCTGGCTGTCCTGGAACTCACTCTGTAGACCAGGCTGGCCTCGAACTCAGATATCTGCCTGCCTCTGCCTCCCAAGTGCTGAGATTAAAGGCGTGTGCCACCACGGCCCATCGTGGGCAGACATTTTAACAAGGAGAGTGATGTGGAAACAGTTGTTATATAGGGTGCTCAAGAAAGTCCTAGCCAAGCAAAGGACATTTCAGCACACACTTGAAGGAGTTGTACCCTGTCTTTCTCTCTCTCTCTACCTACCCACGCATGCACGCACGCATGCTCGCCCACTCATGTGCACACAACCAGCTTGTCAAGTTATTCATGTCTCCCTCTCAGGGTTAAAGGCTTCTTTCTGGCAGAGCTGGTCAAACTCATATCTGAATGAGCAGGTGTCAGGCCTGACTTAGGAATGTTTGATGAGTTCTGTCAAAGAATACAGAAATTAGAGCTTCATACATTAAACAAGTCCTACCAGGAACTGTTAGGATTTTGTGCTTCCACATTTAGCAAACAACTTACAAATTTCATTGTATTATAAATATACACAGAAGAGGAAGAGAATGAATTAAAACCAAGTATGACTACATATATTAAAATGTACAAGCTGGGCAGTAGTGATACATGCCTTTAATCCCAGCACTTGGGGGGGCAGAGGCAGGCGGATTTCTGAGTTCAAGGCCAGCCTGGTCTACAGAGTGAATTCCAGGACAGCCAGGGCTGCATAGTGAAACCTTGTCTCAAAAAAAAAATTTTTTTGTGTCTTTAAAGGTGCTAAGCCCTGGTGGAAGGAGAGATGTCAGTTTTGTTGGTACTAGAAGTGGTGGGAGAAGCTGGGGGCATCATCTCTCGTTCTGATATCATCTCTTGTTCTGTGGCTTCCTGAGCCATCACTTTTGGTGTCTTACCACAGTTAGATCGGTCAACTCGGGAACTGGAGCTGGGCCTTGACTATGGAACTCCCACCATGAACTTGGCTGGGCAGAGCCTGAAGTTTGAAAACGGCCAGTGGGTGGCAGGTGCGTGGCACTTCCTGATGTTTCGTCAGTCAGGGTGGCAGAAGGAGACTCCTTTCATTCCTGTTCTGTGTCCCCTAGACTCAGTGATCAGTGGCGGTGTGGACCGGAGGGAAACTCAGCGCCTGCGCAAACGAAACCAGCAGTTGGAAGAAGAAAACAATCTCCTGCGTCTGAAAGTGGACATTCTGCTAGACATGGTGAGGAGGCAATCCCAAGTGATGCCTAGGTTTTCCCGTTAGGGAAGCCCTACCTCAAATCTAGCCATCCAACTGATTTCCCCAGGGCCTACTTGCCGGGTCCATTTCCTGGGTACCCACACACAAATATAAAAGCCAGCCTTGCCACCAAAGGCTGGAGCAGGGATGTATTATAGTACCCGCAATCTCTGTGCCTGTGGTAAGGATATCCTTTAGTCCAAGCAGTGTTTGATACCCGCCCAGGAGAAGAGGCCTATGCAGTGGAGAGACGTACCAGGATAGTGGCAAGAATGGAAAGGAGATGAGGGCATCCCAGGTGGTGGTGGTATCTGCTCATGGTTAGAGGCATCCTGCCTCAAATAAGCTGAATCAGTGCCCAGTGCAGACCTGCAAAGGGCACATACTGAATTAATGTCCATCTCTTGTGTGTGCTGGGCCTGGCGGTGCATGCGCAGGGGATGACAGGCGTGAGGGAGCTGATGGAAGCTGCTCTGCTCCACCAGCTAACTACTCTGTGACTTCATCTCTCCAGCATGACAGCTGGCAGCAGAGTAGCACTAATTAGTGGAACTAATACTACAAGCCACAAACACGCTCTGAGAAGCAGAGACCACCCGCCCGCCTGCCCTGTGTCTTCATGTTCAGTGTCTGCCTCCTCCTACTATAAAGCCTGGTCAAAGATACTGATGAGGAACGGAGCACTATTTTTAGAGCATCCCATCCCCCAGACCTGTTTTTTTTTTTTTTATAGCATTGTTTGCTAAGTGCCATTATACGAGATAGACGGCGCAAAGTGATTTATAATCTCCAGACACCCAGCGAGTGTTTTTTCTGTCTTCACATGTGGTATGCCATGTAGTTGTGTAGATGTGCTAGAGGCATGAGGAGGGGGTAATTCCTCTTTGACCAAGGCTTAGCTGGGTGAGGAACGGTAGTTTTCCTTGGCACACAGTAGCTGTGTGTGTCTGCAGCGTGACCTGGACATAGCTTTTTTCGTAACAGCCTGATGCTCTTACTTCCAGCTTTCAGAAACCACCGCTGAGTCCCACTTAAAGGACAAAGAACTGGATGAACTGAAGATTTCCAACCGCAGGAGGAAGTGAAGACAGAGCCCGGGGACACTCGCTAGGAGACTAGAAAGAGCCCACTGAGGGGAGGCGGATGCGGCAGAGCCCTTTGATTTTTCATCAGATTAGTAGACTTGCCCTAGGAGACAGCTTTACCAGGCCCTGGCTCCCTGGGACAGGGGATAGGGAAGAGAGATGGATGGAAGAAGCGAAGGTGCCAGACCAGGGCCATAGCCAAGGCAGCACCCCAGACTCACCCAGGGTGTCAATCTGAAGCATACCCCAGGAGGGCCTAGGAACAATGAGTCTTTGGTTGCTGTCGGCAGTGACAGCATATAACTGTCCATGTCTCAGAGTTCAGACAGCTGGCAGCTCACCTCTTGACACTGACTCCTTCCAGAGAGCACCTCTTGTGAGGGTGCCCAGTACGTGAGTCTGGGTTGTCTGCACCCCAGCCCCCAAACTCCCAGCCATAATCTCTCTGCCTTTAAAGAGCCCTCATCCCCAAATCCACAGCCTCTTCGGGCATCAGCTCTCCAGCAGCAAGCTCCAGTCTTCCACAGCACATTCTAATTTACTCTATTTTTTATTAAATGGTGTTCAATAATCTCTGTGTAGCAAAAATAGATCAACAACAACAGCCAAAAGAAAAAGACAAAGTGTCGTTTCCTCAGGAAGTAACCAGAGCCTGGGTTCTCAGTTTGTGTTGCTCTACAGAAAGAGAAGGTGTTTAGAATAGGGAAATGGCGCTTTGACGGGGAAACCCACCCTAGAAGAGAAACAGCGACTTCATGTTCCAACTCCCCTGCTTACCTGCATCCTCGAGGTGGCACCGGTGCCCTCTAGCTGGTCTGGACCTCTTGAGAGGTGAAAGGCATGGAATCAGTGCCCAGGTTAGTGTGAACCAACCTCCTCTAGCCAGAGAAGAGTCCCACTTAAAGGACAAGGAACTGGATGAACTGAAGATTTCCAACCGCAGGAGGAAGTGAAGACAGAGCCCGGGGACACTCGCTAGGAGACTAGAAAGAGCCCACCGAGGGGAGGCGGATGCGGTAGAGCCCTTTGATCTTTTTGTCAGATTAGTAGACTTGATTTCATCAAATTAGCAAACCTGAGTTTGATCCTCATGACCCACAGGGACAAAGAAAACTGACTCCTGAAATTTGTCCTCCAACCTCCACAGCGAGCAGCAGGACACATGCAACCTACCTCATAAAAACAGAAAATGTCAGACTTAAAGGGGAGAAAGGTACATTTCCAGGTCTGCTCTCAGGCTCTCTTGTCCATCCTGGAAGAGAAACAGTGACTTCATGTTCCAATTCCTCTGCTTACCTGTGTCCTTGAGGTGGCACCGGTGCCCACTAGCTGGTCCGAACCTCAGAGTTCGGCAGGGAGCACAGGTTGAGGCATGGAGCCAGAGCATTAAGCCAAGGATGGCTACCATGGTTACCTCCTCCTCATTTGGTATTGAGCCTGGCAGAGGGCTCAGTCCCTTGCATGCAGCCCCTCAGCTCCACATCTCCACAGCTCAGCCCTGTCAACATGCTTAATTGTAACCAGGAGACAACACACTGTTTAGTTTGGAAACTGCTGTAGATGACAGTGCAAACGCTGGAGGCCTGAATCCCAGCCCACAGTGACACAGGCATCTATACTGAGGCTGTGGCTTATAGCCCCTCCTAAAAGCTCGCTGAACGCCGCAGGGGTCTGGACAAGAGAGCCTAAGAGCCAGACCTGGAAATGTACCTTTCTCCCCTTTAACTCTGACATTTTCTGTTTTTATGAGGTAGGTTGCATGTGTCCTGCTGCTCGATGTGGAGGTCAGAGGACAAATTTCAGGAGTCAGTTTTCTTTGTCCCTTGTGGGTCATGAGGATCAAACTCAGGTTGTCAAGCTTAGTGACTTGTGTTCTTATCCCATGAGTCATCTTGCTAGCGCTTAATACTGAAGAAACCAGGAAAGGATCCAGATATATCAAATAGGTACAGATTATAGAATAATGGAGTTTGCTTGTGTCCAGACCACAATGTTTTTGGCAACCATTTATTGAGCACTGATGATGATGGGTATTTTTTTTGGTTTTGTGTTTTTTGGTTTTTTCGTTTTTTGTTTTGTTTTCTGAGACAGGGTTTCTCTGTGTAGTCCTGGCTGTCCTGGAACTCACTCTATAGACCAGGCTGGCCTAGAACTCTCAGAAATGTGCCTGCCTCTGCCTCCCGAGTGCTGTGAATAAAGGTGTGCACCTATGTTTAATTCTCATGACAACTGTTTTTCAGTTGAAGCAACCAGTCCAGTGAGGTGAGGGATGGAAGAAAAGGAGCTATAGCTGGAGCCTTGGGCATCACTTGGGGCGCACTTCTATGTCCAAATGATGTGACTTCCTCTGCCAACACTGGCACCTTAGGCAGGGTGCTGGAGTCAGTAGGTCATAGGGCAGCTGTGCAGTGAAGGACTTATTTTGAGCAGAACACTGCCATAGCCCTGGCTGTTTTGTAGGGAGAACAGGTGGAAGGGACCAGGCTGTTCCTATCACAATGAGGTAAAAACAGAAGAGTGATGTGACCAGTGTGTACATGGGACTTACAGGTGGGGTTGGTTCATCAGGCTTTTTTTTTTTTAACAGAGTGATAGTGTTGTGGTTTTAGAAAGGGGCCAACAGTAACCCTCGTTGACAACAACAACACCACACAGCCCTCACCTCAGCCCTATTTCCCTTAGGAAGACTTTTTTTTCCTTTGAGAGGCATGCAGTTTTTTGAGACAGGATCTCTCTGTGTAGTCCTGGAGCTCAATACGTAGACCAGGCTAACCTCCAACTCATAGAAATCCACTTGCTTCTGTCTCCCAAGTACTAGGACTAAAGTTGTCCCAGATGTCTCAATGCCCAGCATGTCATTCTTACAAGTTTCCTTTTTGGGTAGATATCACCTTCAGGTTCTGGCTAAAATTCTCCCTCAAAGCCTTTTTTTAGTCACACTAGAAATTGCCTGGCCCCTTGACACTATTTCTTGTAACCGAGGCAACAATTTCATGAGGTTCTGTACTGAGCTGGATTAGGGAAGGATCGTCACTGATGATCTGAAATATAAATTTCTGTGGGTGCAAGGCAGGAGAGGCCCGTGTGGCCCCACACCTCAAGTAAGAGCTTTACCTCCAGCCTCAAAATATGACAGGACTGAAAGACCCCTGGGGGAGACCCCCACTCAAATCTCGGGAGGACGTACACCAAGGAATCACGAGAGACCACATCTTGATGTAATTACAAGAGGTATATTTTAATTTCAGGACGCCCTGGTTCGGCACCACAGTTATCTCACGCAGGAGATAGTGGAGCCGACCACGAGGCTTGAAAGTTAGGGGGTTTTATAGGGAAAAGGTCTGAGGGAACAAAGGGATCAGTGTCGTCATACATGATTGGCTAGTTCAAATATTAACTATTACGTGCAGAGCAGAGTGGAAAATTCCTAAGGTTGGTGTTAATCTGAGTCAACAAAGCATCTGACCTTAAACCATATCTGAGAGGACCAGATGGTCCATTACTTAGTGTCTGCCAGGCATGTCTTTGCAGGCCTGGGCCTTGGACATGTCCTTGTTTGCCTAGACATGTTTTCCTCTATGTTTATAGTTTTATGTCTTCTTGACCTGCCAGCTCTTATGATATCTAACAACTTGTTTGCTCTTTCCCAGGCCTATGTGGCCAGTTTGTGATGGATTCTTAGGCCCATAACTTTTCTTCCTAGTCAGCACAGGTTTAAAGCTTTAATTTTTCCTTACAGGACCAGAACAGGAATGGCAGTTCCTGTATCCTCCAGGAAAGAGGCAGTGGGCCAGCCAGGGGCTGAGGGTTCTAGGACACCCCCCTCCCACCCAGGTGGACCATCACCACTCACTGGAACTCACAGGTCCTTTTGTCCTTGTGACCTCAGGCCTGATTCCACTCACTGTGTGTGGCCTTTGGTGCTGGGCATTTGCCCTTCACACACACACACACACACACACACACACACACACACACACACACACCTCCCCCATTCTGGAGGTCTGTCATCTGCTCCTGTTCTGGGATTTTCTGGATCATCTTGTCTACCCCCGCAGTGGTCTGAGGGTAACATTGCACCATCCCACTGTTGTTTGATCTCTGGGCAATTTTACAATAGTTGAAAACCCTTTTACTGTTAAACATACTCTCTTTTAAGCTCACATATATGCTGAATGTGATGTTGCATGAGTTTAATCCCAGCACTTTGGAGGGAGAAGCAGGTAGATTTCTGTGAGTTGAAGGTCTACATATAGAGTTCCAGGGCTACATAGAGAGACCTTGTCTCTTAAAAAAATTTATAATAAAAGTTATGGCTGAGCCATGTTAGTGGCTCAGTTGGTAGAATAAGGGCCTGACTTTGATTCCTGTGTGATGACACACCTGTAGCCTTAGTACAAGGTAGAGGCAGGAGGATCAGAAACTCAAGGTCATCTTTGACTATACCTGTAGTCTTAGTATGAAGTGGAGGCACAAGGATCAGAAACTCAAGGTCATCTTTAACCACAAAATGAGTTCAAGGCGAGCCTGGGCTATACGAAACCGTGCTTTCCTGTTGTGTGTGGGCCCCAGGTTGGGGGGAATGAAATGGCTCAGTGGGTTAAAGATGCTTGCTGCTGCGCATAATTTGATCTCCAGGACCCACATGGTGGAAGAAGAATATTATGGATATTTACTAGAGAAGACTTCGTGGACACGGGTTTTAAGCCATAGAAAATCTTGATTAGCCGGTGTTCAGGTTCTCAGTATAGCCTACCAAGCCTTTCTCGGGGTGAGCTTTTAAGCACCTATGCGCACACACACACACACACACACACACACACACACACTCAAAACAAAAAACACGTTTTGGGTTGACATACCTCAGTTAATAACAGTTAGGTAGAAGCAGAACTACAGAAGCCAAAAACCAAGGTGAGTACGTTTAGAGACTTTCCCAGAACTATGGACTTTGCTGAACTAGATCTTTGTTTCAATTTTTGGATGATGATGCGATGTGCCTGAATGGCACATCCATCATGTAGTCAGTTGTGCTAAGGTCTGGGGCCCTGTTACAGAGAGAATCAACTCCTGCAAGCTGTCCTCTGATCTCCATAAGCACAACATGGTATATGTGTACCTATGCACATGCACACATAAAAGTGTAATTTTTTAAAATAAGATTTAGGTTTTTTCCAATTATGTGTTGTTGGGGCTGGAGAGATGGCTTAGCATTTAAAGATTACTTACTGTTCTTCTAAAAGACCCAAATTCAATTTCCAACATCCATATCAGGTGGCTTCATGACTGCCTGTATTCCCTCCAGCTCCAGGGATCAAAGACCTCTCTGGCCTCCAAGCGTACCCACACTCTTGTGCACATACACATCATTTAAATTTAACACATTCGTTGTTGAGTGCAATGGCACACGCTTGTAATCCCTATGCTTAGGAGGCTGAGGCAAGAGGTCTAAGGCCAGCCGAGACTACCAATGCAATACCTTTTAATCTCTGAGGAGGCCCAGGCAGTCATATTTCTGTAAGTTTGAGGCCAGCGTGGGCTACACAGACCTACCTATAAGAGAAGTTTTGCTCTTTTGTGGTGGTGCACGCCTTTAACGCTAGGAGGTAGCCGGCCGATTCTGAGTTCGAGGTCTACAGAGCGAGTTCCAGGACAGCCAGGGCTACACAAGAAACATCTCAAAAACCAGATCTCTCTAAAATATGCAGTTTCGGAGCCAAGCCCAGACCCAACTGCACAGAATAGTTGAGAAGCGCCCGCATCTCTTCTTGAACATGCTCTTACTGTCAGTTGAAATTAAGAGACTAGCGACACCAAGGGGGCGAGATGGAGGAGAGGCCAATGCTCGCTCTCTAGCCAGCTTTGCTCGCTCCCGGAAGACGCTCTGGCCAGAGATGGGCCGATCTCGCTTGTTCTTTCCGCTTCCGGTGTCCTACAGCCATGGCCGCCGCCGTCGCTGCAGCCGGCGCGGGGGAGCCTATGTCCCCTGAAGAATTGCTCCCGAAAGCCGAGGCAGAGAAAGCCGAGGAGGAGCTGGAAGAAGACGACGATGACGAGGTGCCAGGGCCGGCGGTGCCGAAGCGGGCGGTCGGGGCGTGGACGCTGGGAGGGTGGCTTCTCCGCGCGGCAGGGGAGGGCCAGGCCCCGGGCTCGGCGGCTCCGGTGCTGCTGCCGCTTCACCAACGACCCCACACCTCCTCCACCACAGCTAGATGAGACCCTATCGGAGAGACTCTGGGGTCTGACGGAGATGTTTCCCGAGAGGGTCCGGTCGGCCGCCGGCGCCACCTTTGATCTCTCGCTCTTCGTGGCTCAGAAGATGTACAGGTAAAGGGCCGAAGTAGCTCCACCAGGAGTGTGCATTGGGGGTGCTGTCAAAGGACACCGGGCGTCGGAAGTCGCAGACCAGAGTTTGAGTGACCTTGGATTCATTGTCATACCCCGAGTGTGGTTGGTCTTCTGCAGCATGGAGTTCTTACCGGCAGGGTTGTTAGCAGGCTAAAGTTACTATACACGAGGCTTATGAGAGCGCACTGTAATCACTAGGTAATTACTGCTCCTCTTGCCTCTGCTAGGACTCTGGTGCAAGGAATGGGTAGGGTACGCTTTCAGAAAATTGGGGGCTGTACTGTATTGGAAGTCCTGTCTCAGGTTCGGCCCTGGCCAGATTGCCTGCTTTTCTTTGCATGGCTCCACATGCACTCTCCCCCTGCAGATTTTCCAGGGCAGCATTGTGGATTGGGACCACTTCCTTCATGATCCTGGTTCTTCCTGTTGTCTTTGAGACAGAAAAGTTGCAAATGGAGCAACAACAGCAACTGCAGCAACGGCAGGTAAGCACATGCTCTTGGCTTTGGGCCAGCGGCAGAGCCCCAAGGAGATTGGCACTTGACTCCAAATGGGAGTGGGTCTCTGTACTTGTAGGTGCTCATTAGTGTAGAATTTGCCTACCCTTCATGTGTGACAAAAGAGACCTACTGAAACTATACAGTGTCTTAACAGTCTTATTTTTTCTTTTCCAGATACTTTTAGGGCCTAACACAGGGCTGTCAGGAGGAATGCCAGGGGCTCTACCTCCACTTCCTGGAAAGATCTAGATTCTTACTTCGGTATTTGTCCTTGTGGGAGAACTTTGAAATTCATTTGTGTTTGAACTGCTGATTGAACTTTTTATTCTTTTTTTTTTTTAAACCTTGGCACATAGATCTATTTGAAGGTAGTGGGAACTTTCTCCGTTTCTCATGGAGAGACCCCAGGTACACCTGTGCCCTTCATAATGAATGCCCTCACTTCCTGTTCTCACTCCGATGCTGGAGTACAGCCATGTGGAAGGTTATCCCACTCTCCTTTAATAAATTGCTCCTAAGGAAGTTCTTACGTGCCCATTGTGGGAAAGAAGTAAGTACCCCTGACCATAAGGACTTTTTAAAAAATGGAAATGTCTAGGACATGTGAGCAGTGTGGGACTGACAACATCCATTACACCTGTAGTACAGAACAGTCACCAGGATCCATCCCTGTGCGTGCCGGAGAGAAGGGAGGCTGGCTGGAGCGCTAGCCAGAGGGGGCTGGGCAGGGCCACCACTCATTTCCTCTGCAGTTTGCCTCTTAGACCAGTGTATGTATAAAAAAGAAGTCAGCGCTCACTTTTTGTATTTAAATATTAAAAGAAGTCGAACTGAAAGTGTCATTGCTGTGTTTGTGATAGTATTTCACACCTAGGTTGTTTTAGAAAGCCAGGGACATTGCCTGCCAAATTTCCTCTTGCTTAAGCCAGTGCCTCTGTTTCAACCTCATTTCATGCTTCTAAGTTAGTGGAGTTTGCCCTTTTTTTTTTTTAGGTAGAGTTTCTTTGTGTTGTCCTGGCCATCCTGGAACTCAATGTATAGACCAAGCTGGCCTCAAAAAAGCTTTTTTTTTTCCTTTTTATTTTTGGTGTGTGTGTGTGTGTGTTTCTTTGTGTAGCCCTGGCTGTCCTGGAACTTCATTTGTAGACCAGGCTGGCCGAGAGCTCAGACTTGCCAGCCTCTGCCTCCCAAGTGCTGGGATTAAAGGCGTGGGTCACCACTGCCTGTTTAGTGATATTACAGAGTCCCCACGGAAAGTGTGGGTAACTTCAGAGGCTCTGATAATAGATCTAACTGTAGCCCTCTCTTTGAGCTCTGCAGTTTTCCTACTTAATATTGGCCTTTTGTTTTACTCTTGAAATGGGGTTGACCATACTGACTTGAAACTCAGAATTGCCTGCCGCTGAGAAACCTCAATCAAGCCTGAAAAACCTCCTCAATGGTGTAGGACCCACATCTAGCTTGGCTTTGGTTTATCGTGTAGGTTTTCTAAACCCTTTATGTGATTAGTTCTCAACAGCACGATGTGATTAGGAAGTGTGCTATTCCTGTGGGTTAAGGAGTCTACACAAAGCCTGCCAATGTTGTATGCTCTCTAGATCTGCAGCTCCAGTGTGCCTGGCCTTTCACTCAATAGTAAGGGAAACACCAACAGAAGTCTCTTTTTGTTTTTTGTTTTGTTTTGTTTTGTTTTTCGAGACAGGGTTTCTCTGTAGCCCTGGCTATCCTGGAACTCACTCTGTAGACCAGGCTGGCCTCGAACTCAGAAATCCACCTGCCTCTGTCTCCCAAGTGCTGGGATTAAAAGGCGTGCGCCACCACCGCCCAGCTCAGAAGTCTCATTTTTAAAACTAAAGAATTCTTTAGGGCTGGGGAGATGGCTCAGTGGTTAAGAGCACTGACTGCTCTTCCAGAGGTCCTGAGTTCAAATCCCAGCAACCACATGGTGGCTCACAACCATCTGTAATGAGATCAGATGCCCTCTTCTGGTATATCTTTAGACAGTTACAGTGTACTTACATAGAATAAATAAAAAAAAAGAAAGAAACTTAATAAATCCAGATGCCTCAGGGGTGTTTTTGTTTTCTGAGGCACGGTATAGTCCACTGTAATCCAGATTGACTCTCTTGCCTCAGCCTCCCCACTGCAAGCCCAGCAGTGTGGCTGGGGCACCTCTGTACTAATCCCACAAAGTGGGTACTTTCTCTTGGTTTTTCAGGAAATTGGATTCATGTGTCTCAGAGTGGTGATATCCCTTCTGTGGTAAAAATCATACCAAAGGTTTTTACAATAATCAGACAACAAGTAGATTTGTGTTCAGGTTTTCATTTTTAATATTTGGTTAAACAAAATACATCTTTGTAAACAAACCCAGCACAAGGCCAACAGAAAAAGGGAATAAAGCAAGATAAACAAAGCGTAGGGTTGCCCCTTGCTGGGCATCAGGATCAGGATGCCCCTTCCTTTTAATAGGAATGGGGCTTTTTGCCCTTTGGGCATCACATGGGTCCCTGTTCCTAAGCACCAGAATTGGATATGAACAGAACCAGCCCTGAAATGCTTAAGCGTCTTTGTACATCCCACTAGCTCATGTACTCCACATGTGTGGGACTCATTTGCAATGCCATTTGCACAGGCCCAAGCAGATCTGTAGGGAGGAGTCTCCTCTTCCCAAGAATGGCTTACTATCACCGACAGTGCCAATGGACCAAGGTCCTGCTTGTGACAATCAGCAAGGTCGGCTGTAACTTCTGGCTGGTAGTGATTGGAATGTCATTGTGCAGGGGCAGAGTTCCCCGTGGTGCCAAGCAGATCTGGTGTAGAAAATGGTGCAGATAACCATGGCTGAGCGCAGAGCAGTAGCCACTTGAGGCCTCTGCTACTTGAATAAAAAACGGCCTTGTTGGATTGAAGATACATGTGCAGAAAAAGTGCTGGTGTAAACATGCACTCCAGTCACAGTGGGGAGACAGCCCCCGCTTCACCCCAACAAGCTTGCTTGCTCAGGATTAACATGCAAGCCCCGGGTAGCTCTGCTGCCAAGGGGGAAGCAGGCCAGTGGGGCAGCTCTCAGACCTGCAGAGACCATGGATCGGTAAGGGCTGGCCAGGTCACCTGCCTTGAAGGCCACCACAAACACATTGGTATGGGGGTATGGTACTTATTTCCCCTTATTTTCCAAAATAACAGGAGGAAAAATGGTCTAGAACTACTTGAGGTGGGTGAGCCAACCCTGTTTGTAAAAGAAACTACACAGATGTCAAACCCAGAGGCTCTAGCTCAATGCATACAACCAACCTGGGATTGCTGCCATAGCTATGGCACTCAGGATGTGCCTGCTGGCCTCAAACCCTGAAGCTCACCTTTATGGCAGTTTCCTCACCCAGCTCTGTCCCAAACCATGGAATTTGATGTCAGTGGTAGATGTGTTTCTGATTTTGCTAAAATGGGCCAACTATGAGTATTATCCTTGTTCATTGTCTTTTGCCCCAGAATCTCCCCAGTCAATGTAGTGAAATGGTAGGGACATAGAGTGAAGAGCCACCAGTGACTACCCTACTGTGGCTTTACTCACATAGTATTAGGTATATCTTTCACCATTGTCTTGCTAGAATAATGTGCAATTTACCTACTTTGGAATAGCAGAACTTTTCATTATAAAACTTCAAGGCTGGCTGGGATTTAAAAAGGGCTAAGAGGTGGCATAATGGACTGCAGATGGCATGCAGTACCACTGCTGGAATCTTGACAGTTTCCTGAGAGACAGTTTCCTGGCTCTGGGTCCTTTGAGCCAGTCACTGGGCTCTGCATGTACTGTGTCCTCAGACCCCATGGTGCCACAGGAGAGAAAAGGGGCGGGTGGCCTCTCTGTGAACCTGAAGCATCAGTGACACTACCAGCAGAACCTGTATCAAGATCTCATGAAAAGGGAGAAATAATCCAGCCCCCTCAAAGGACCCCCTTTTCGGCCCCCTCTCTGAAATAGCAAAGGGTATTCAATGGCTTGCCCTAAGTGTTCAGAGCTCCTACCTTCTGCCCCCAGGCACAGACTGCTGGGTGGCTCTGTGACAGTCCACACATCTGTCCTATTGCACTGGCAAATCTGAAGGGAAAACCCAATGAGATGTTTGGGGAAGTGGACTGTAGAGGCCACAGCACATCAAAGAGGTCTGCAGGGTTGAGACAAAGAAGGTCAAGCAGAACTGTCACACGTCAGCCCTCCAGCTCTGATGGGCTTCCACTTCTTCCGGTACCACCAGTAGGAGTTCACAGTTTTTACCTCGCAAATGGTATTTTAGAAATTTCCTATGGAAAAGGGAATAGGCAAAAAGAAATGAGATGCCAGTAAGTTGCAGATTACAGTCCCAGGACCACCCACTCACCAGAATCCTCCCCATCAGAGATCTACCGGCCTCTGCCTCCCAAGTGCTGGGATTAAGGGTGTCTTCTACCACCACCAAGTTACACCCATGATGATCTTAAAACCCCAAGGGTGACTGGCTCTTAAGAGATTCCATGTTTGGTTACCCCTCCACTCCTCTAGAATTCCAGTCTCGGTTCCTGCACATTCTCATGTGTTCCGATCACTAGTGGCTGCAGGCAAAGGATGAGAACATTGCACATTCTAATGGTTACTAAGCTTCAAACAGCAGCGTCAAACCTGGGTGTAAAGGGCTTGCCAGGCAGGCCTCGCAATCTGACTGAGATCCTAGGAACCCACAGTGGAAGGAGAGGACCAACCCTGAAAACTGTCCTCTGACCTCCACACATGCCCAAGAGCACACAGGTACCTGCACACATACAGTAATAACAGGAAAAACTTCAGCCATAGGGCTGCGTGTGGAGGTGACTCGTGCAAGGGCAGGTAGAAGACCAATCTCTTTGAGTTTGAAAACAGTCTGGTCTACATAGGGAGTTCCAGGATAGCCAGGAATTCAGAGAGAAACCCTGTCTTTCACATAGAAACGCAGCCCTGTCTAGAATGACATCATCCTCTTCTCTCTTAACTGGCAGCTGTCTAAGTAGAGAGGTGACAATGTCAGTCCCACCACACCAGAAAGCTAGAATCAAAGAATGTGAAACCTGGGGCTGAAGAGATGGCTCAGTGGGTAAGAGCACCACCGACTGCTCTTCTGAAGGTCCTGAGTTCAAATCCCAGCAACCACATGGTGGCTCACAACCACCTGTAATGAGATCTGACTCCCTCTTCTGGTGTGTCTGAAGACAGCTACAGTGTACTTAGATATACTAATAAATTTTTTTAAAAAAAAATGTGAACCCTGTTCATCAAAGGAATGGAGTCCTATTTAAGTCCAAAACTCTATGATTCCAAGGGGACAGGGAAAGGACCCAGGACACAGGAATTTCATTTCCTTTGTCAATCAGATGAGCCCAGCTTTCCCAGCAGCCCAGCCTTGCAGGCTTACCTGAGCTCACTCTCGCCTCCAATCCACTCTGGCATCTTGAGTTTGGAGTCAAGGTTGTAGTAGGCCCCTCCCACCTCACGAACACAGATCCAGTGCTGCCTTTTGAGAGGCAACTTGAGTGGACCCCAGCACAGGCTGGAGGGCAGGTTCATGATGAAGCCCATGACGTTAGTTAGAGCAATGACACCCACATCCCTGCAGAAGAGAAAAGGTGTCAGGCTCCGGGGCAGCCACACTCCATGGTTGCCCCCATTCACTTGGGGTTAGAATCACAGCCTGATCCTTTCAGCAAATCAAGGTTGGTTTTCTACCTGCGCTTGTCCCACCAAACAGCTTCATAGCCTTTGGTTTGAAGTGCTGCCATGATGACATTCACATCATAGTTCCCATTTCCCAGCATGCTCTTCTTGTGGGGCGTCACCATAGTGTTCGGAGACAGCCTACAAATGTAAAAGGAAACGTTTAGGCTTGTTCATCTGCCCAGACTCCCCAGGCTTGTACCACCAGAAAAGCACTTTATAACACTGCCCCTGGAAGCTGGTTCCTGCTAGCCTAGAGATTGCCTCTCCTGATGCAAAACAATTGAGGAAGGTTGAGTCCTAGCTGGCCCTCTGAGTTGGGAGTTACAGTAAAGAGAGTGACCACAAGAGGCACTGGCCTGTCACTGCAGAATCCTACTGCTGATGTTCTGCTTGGACACAAACCTTATAATAATTAATAATAATAATAACAACAACAACAACACTGGCAAAGCTGGGCATGCTGGTGGCACAGGGCTGTAATTCTAGCACCCGTGAGGCAGAGACAAGGCAAACTCAAGTCTTTGAGTTCAAGTCCAGTCTCATCTACTTGGTGAGCCAGTGGGAACTACAAAGTGAGACCTTTCCTATAAAAGCAAAAAGCACTAGTAATTGGTATGTGGTCTTCTAAATGGCACAGGCAGTAACTGCTACCCTTGCTGCCTGTGATTTAAATGCTGTAAGGTCTGCACTTCTGTAATCATTAACTATTCAGATGTGTGCAGTGGCTGGGACAGACAGCAAACTGCATAAACTAGAGCCAAATGAAAGGCAATAAAGGGTACTGAGGCCTGTTTCACTGGAATGCAGAACCCATCTATAGGCAGTGTGCATGTGTGTGTGCCTGTGTGTATCCTGAACAAAAGAAACATTAAAAGCACAAAGGGTCAACTGGGAAAAAACCTTACAGGCAGAAACAAGTTAATGTCTGAGTTCAAGGCCAGTCTGCTCTACAGCGCAAGTTCTAGGACCTTCAGGGCTGCACACAGAAACCCTGTCTCAAAAAAGAAAAAAAAAAAGGTACTTAATTGTAGCTCTGGTGGCCCACCCAGCTTTCTTTCTTTTCTTTTCTTTGTTTTTGTTGTTGTTTTCAAGACAGGGTTTCTCTGTATAGCCCTGGCTGTCCTGGAACTCACTCTGTAGACCAGGCTGGCCTTGAATTCAGAAATCCACCTGCCTCTGCCTCCCAAGTGCTGGGATTAAAGGCATGCGCCACCACTGCCAGGTCCCCACGCAGCTTTCAACTAAGCTCAGGCTAGCTATGAAATCGGGATCCTCCTGCCTCAGCTCCAGAGTGCCAAGATTATGGGTATACAGCACCTTACTATGTCAAGCCCTTTCTTTTTATTGCTCCTTTTAGAAATTCCATTTTCCAGCAAGGCCTGTGCTGAGGACACTCCCAAAATTACTTTGTTTTCACAGTCTGGACAGGCCAGCAGATGAGGAAGGCCACTTTGACTGAAGGAGGGTCAACGTCTTTTTGTTGGTGGTTGTTTTGTTGGTTCGTTTATTTGTTTGTTTTTGAGACAGGGTCCCTCTGCGTAGCCTTGGCTGTCTGGGAACTCAAAGAGATAGATCTGCCTGCTTCTGCCTCCCAAGTGACAGGATCAAAGGTGCATGTCACACGATGGAGAAAGAATGGAAACTGGCAGGTTCCTCAGGAAGGAAGGGGCCCGAGGCAGTGCCATGTCATTTCCAGAAGAAAATATCTATTTTGACCCAAAGAAGTCAATTCTAAAATTTTAAGAACTCTTGCTTAAAACCAAAAACTTCTTCAAGCATAGTGCCCATGTTGATTTGGGGTGGGTGTTAGCAATGCTACAGCCTCATGCATGCCAAGCAAACACCCTGCCAACTGACCCATATCACAAACCCCATTCTTCAAATCTAAAACATGCCCTTGACACAGTTTAAAACTCTCCAGTTGCAAAGGATGGTGGTCCACGCCTGTGATCCCAACAACCAGGAGTCTGAGGCAGGGCTGCTGAGAGTTCCAGGTCAGCCTGGACTATAGTGTGAAACCCTGTCTCAAAAAACAAAAGGGGGATGGAAGGACTTGAAGGATGACCCAGCACTTATGCAGTGGCTCAAACTGCAACTACAGTTCCAGGGCATCTGAAGCCCTTCCCTGGCCTCCACAAACAGTGGACATAACGGGAAGCAAATATACATGCAGCCAAAATAGCCATACCCATAAAATAAAAATAAATAGACCAGGCGGGCCTCAAACTCACAGAGATCCACCTGTGTGCCTCCTGAGTGCTGGGACACTGGGCATCGCAGGGGTTTAGGGCTGGAGAGTGGCTCAGGTTAGGGAGGACCCAGGTTTGATTCCAAGCAGTCATGTGATGACTCATAACAATGTGTGATTCTAGTTCCTGGGGATCCAACGCCTTCTGGCCTCTGCTGGCACCTGGCCTCTGCTGGCACCAGGCACATGTATGATGCACAAACATACGTGCAGGAGCCAGGCAGTGGTGACGTATGCCTTTAATCCCAGCACTTGGGAGGCAGAGGCAGGCGGATTTCTGAGTTCAAGGCCAGTCTGGTCTACAGAGTTCCAGGACAGCCAAGGCTACACAGAGAAACCCTGTCTTGGAAAAAAAAAAAAAAAAAAAAAAAAAAAAAAAAAAAAAAAAAAGAAGAAAAGAAAAAAAGAAAACAACAACAACAACAACAAAACCCAAAAACATACGTGCAGGTAAATACCCCTGACATTAAAAAAAAAAAAATTCTTGACTGATGTCTTTATTTTTTTTAAAAGATTTATTTACTTATTATAAGTAAGTATACTGTAGCTGTCTTCAGACACTCCAGAAGAGGGCATTGGATCTCATTACAGATGGTTGTGAGCCACCATGTGGTTGATGGGATTTGAACTCAGGACCTTTGGAAGAGCAGTAGGTGACCTACCCAGCCATCTCTCCAGCCCCTTTAATTATTTTCAAACAATATATTTTGATCTCATTCTCTTCCCCTCAACTCCTCTCAGATCCTTCTTACCTCCCTAATTACTCAATATCATGGTTTTTCTCTCAAAATACAACAAAAGGAAAATCAAACTAGAAAGAAAGATTGAAAAAACAAACAATTGTACAAACAAAACAAAACAAACAATGCAAATAAAGAATTTGTTGGCCAACTGCTCCTGACCGTGGGGCCTACCCTGGAGTGTGGCTGATTCACTTAGTGACATTACTGGAGAACATTGCTACCACCACCCTACACATTTAATAATAGTAACTTGAAAGAGAAAGCTCTCATGCTCATCTCCAGAGCAAAGGCACTGCTTCCCCACACATGAAGCACATATCACTTACTTCTGACAGCCATCACTAGGGCAGCTGCCTTAATAAGTGCCTCATTTTAAGCCTCACAATAAGAAGTGTGAGTTCATTCTATAGAAGTAAAAAAAGCCTGAGGCATGGGGCTGGAGAGACGGCTCATCAGCCAGGACT
This sequence comes from Mastomys coucha, assembly GCF_008632895.1. Lineage (NCBI taxonomy): Eukaryota > Metazoa > Chordata > Mammalia > Rodentia > Muridae > Mastomys > Mastomys coucha. The sequence goes on from NW_022196893.1 coordinate 10,414,294, forward strand.
GCTTGCTCTCCTGGAGGACCTGAGTAGATACTAAGATTTACCTCAGGCAGCTCACAACCATCTAACTGCAGCTCCTAGGGAATCCGCTGCCTCTAGATTCTACAGGTCCCTGTACTCATGGCCACATACCCACACATACTCTTTTTTTAATGTGCCCCCCCCTTTTAGTTTCTTTTCTGTTTCAAGTCTCATCCCTCAATTACCCAGAAAGCCCAGGATCGGGCACTAGAACAAGAAATCTCAAAAACACAAGGCAAGCCAGCCCAAGATTAGCAGGTTCCCTCCAAGAGAACTCACAATCTGGACGCTAGTGTCTCCACTCACTATGTCAATAAAAGCTGGCATAGAATAGGGTAGTTCCACAAGCTAGCCGCAACCTGCCTAGAGGGGTTTTCTGCAATAGGGTACCCCCCAACAGACTAGGTTATATAAAAAGGAGTGTTTGTTGGCCTTGTCAAAGAGCTCCTTCCTGCTTTGCCGTGATGGAGCATAACTTTATTTTTTTTTTAAAGATTTATTTATTATTATAATTAAGTACACTGTAGCTGTCTTCAGACACACCAGAA
>NW_022196893.1:10414929-10464526 GCF_008632895.1 Mastomys coucha
ATTACGGGTGGTTGTGAGCCACCATGTGGTTGCTGGGATTTGAACTCAGGACCTTCGGTAGAGCAGTCGGTGCTCTTACCTGCTGAGCCATTTCCGCCAGCCGGAGCATAACTTTAATCCCAGCACTTGGGAGGCAGAGGCAGGCGGATCTCTATGAGTTTGAGGCCAGCCTGGTCTACAGAGTGAGTTTCAAGACAGCCAGAGCTACACAGAGAAACCCTGTCTCAAAACAAAACAAAACAGAAAACAAAAAAGCTCCTTCTGGTAGGCAGCCAGAAACCAGGCACCAATATGACAGAAAGCAGTCCTACTTGGGCCATGATTGTGGATTGGTCATTCATTCATTCATTCATTCATGTGTTTGTTTGTTTACTTGTTTGCTTGCATATTTTGAGACAGGGTTTTTCTGTGTAGACCTGGCTGTTCTGGAATTCACTTTGTAGACCAAACTGGCCTTGAACTCACAGAGATCTTCCTGCTTCTCTGCCTTCCCAGTGCTGGGATTAAAAGTGTGTACCACTACATCCAGATTGGGAAAAAAAAAAAGTGTGTGTGTGTGTGTGTATTTTAATTCTAAAGTTAGGTGGTAATTTTTTATTTTCTTATAAAAGGTTTCATGTAGCCGGAGCTTGTTTCAAAGTCACTATTTAACTGAAGATAAATTAAAACTCCTTTCCCCCTGCTTCCAACTCGTGGTGCTGGGAAAGCTAGGCATGTGCCACAGCACCACACTCAAGCTTGGTGATTTTAACCAATTTGTCCATGAACACTAACAGCTGACAAAACTAAGCTCCAACCTGTGTTCCTACGTATTCACTAAAGGTTAGCCAACTCCAAGTCCCAGCCTGCTCAACCTGCTGCTGCCCTCTCCTGAGGGCAATGTACACTCAGGCACTAAAACTATGTGGCCTTAGTAATTTATCCTACTTCTGACTACATGCCAAATCCCACGGTTTCTTCAGACTCAACCTCACATTGTCTCTTACACAGAATCCTTCCTGATTCTATGAAAACGGAAGGAGACTCAGACGACCACACATAATACCAATTTATCCAAGTATTTTCAATACTAATTTTTTGAAGAATTCATCTGGCGTACATTCAAGCAAACAGTAAGTCCTGAGATCTTTTTAGTACTATCTTTCAGCCAGGCCTTGGCATCTAATAAACATGCCCAAGCTGGCCGATGTTGACATGAGGCTGTTGTCTAGAACTTGGGAGGAGGGGGTCCAAGGATCAGAAACTTATGATTGCTGGTCAGTGGTGGTGCATGCCTTTAATCCTAGCACTTGGGACGCAGAGGCAGGCAGATTTCTAAGTTTGAGGCCAGCCTGGTCTACAGAGTGAGTTCCAGGACAGCCAGGGCTACACAGAGAAACCCTGTCTCCAAAAACCAAAACCAAACAAACAAATAGAAACTCACGATCATCTTCCAATATATAACCAGTCTGGACTACAAGATCTCCTTTCAAAGAAATCCCAAATTGACCAATATAGGAATTGCTAACAACACTTTCCATTTCATTCTACAGGGCTAGTTGTCTGGTCCCAAGAAATCTCTTATCCCAAAGTCTGGCATTTAGACAAAAGCCAGCACCCCCACCCCCCAGGGACTTGGAAAAATAACTTCCACCTGCTAAAAATAAACATTCTCTTTATCTCTGGCAGAAGGGACCTCCCACTAATTTATATGCCTACGGTGTTCATTAGCACATCAAGGTCTATCTAGCTTTTAGGCTCCTTCAATCTCTAGTCAACAAGTTCTTGGTACACCCCAGTTTACAGATTATCTTCCTCCTAGGCACCTGTTCTCCTTAGAGCCCTGGAAATCCCCAAACCCTGTGTTTCTGCTTTCCTGAGAGGCAGCGAGGTGACTGTGGAATAAACTTTTCCTTTACCTACGAAACAGCTATTTTGGTTCCTTTATTGCACCCGTTTTTATCCACCCATGGTCATTTGAAGATGAGGGATTGTCTACCCCTGTGATCAGCTCCCTGCCCGACAAAAGTCCTTTTTTTTTTTACTTTAAGGCTGACTGACTCCCCAACTAGGCTAGCTGCTTCAGGGTGTTATGATTTAATCCTGTCACAATCTTTAGATACTGTAAACAAGGAAGTTGAGGTGCAAAGGTTACAGTGACTTGCACAGTCACCCACAGCTGGTTAGTGGCAGTGAGGATCCAGCCTCGTAAGACAACACTGAATAGCTTTCCCAGGATTACTTCCCCACAATGGTCCAGCAGAGCCTCTTGGGTACAGTGGCTGCTGCTCAGGACTGCCTCACCGATTTCCACAGACAGCTTACAGGAGACTGTCTGCCATTACAAACACGAGTTGGGGGCTCAAAGGTGGGCTCTAGCCCAGGTCCCCACTGAAGTCCTTAGTCCACTGCAGAGTTACTACTGGGCCTGCTAGGGTGGGGTTCTGGATTTTAATGGGAAGAAAAAAGGAAGGAGGAAGGAAGATTTAATCAACCTTTCCCCCTTAATCCTGTCTTTCATCAGAATTTCCTAATATGTTTCTAAATAAGACATAGCTCGGGCCAGGCAGTGGTGGTGAATGCCTTTAATCCCAGCACTTGGGAGGCAGAGGCAGGCGGATTTCTGAGTTCGAGGCCAGCCTGATTTACAGAGTGAGTTCCAGGACAGCCAGGGCTACACAGGGAAACCCTGTCTCGAAAAACAAACAAACAAACAAACAAACAAAAAGGCATAACTCATAGGAGTAGGTAAGTGTCAGCTATTCCCATCATGGGCATGGTTGAGCTACTCCAATCCCTAGAGTTTAATTTTTGGCACCCAGGACGCAGGTTTGGTTCCCAGAACCCACGTAGCTACTGACAACCACCTGCAACTCCAGTTCTAGAGGATCCAACAACACATGTATGCAGTACAAAGACATTCATACAGGCAAAACACCCAGACACATAAAATAACATAAAATAAATGCTACTGCAAGCTGAGGGCACACAGTGGCAGAACACTGGCAAACGTGTAAAGCTGTGAGTTCAATCCTCTATGAGTGCATCTCTAAGCCCTTTATTTTCAAAGTTTGGATGGATACATGGTACAGTGTACGTGGTGAGATACACGCTGATGATGTGTGTCCACCGTGCATTCCTCCCCTCCCTGACTGCTTGTTGCTAATCAGCATTAGCTTAGTTCTAAATTCTTAACTCATTTCTATTCCGAGCCTGAGTCATCTCATGCCCACAGCTCTCTTCAGACTCCACCCTGCTTTTGTATTTCTCCTCCTCTAACTGGCTAGAATGCCACTGCTAGGATGAACTTCCTCTCAACAAGCAGCTCTTATCCACACTGTCCTCCCGGCTCTGCCCCTCATGAATCCAGTTTAAAAACAGCATGGGTCACTCTGTCAGTGTTCTCCTCTCTGAATGCCAGTTTCTAAGGAGACCATCTTTTCATTTCTAAACTGTCCCAGTGTCTGTGGCTCTCTCTGCACCTCAGTCCTATGTACAGCCAGCCCTGAGGTGTCCCGCTCAGCTTGTCTTCTCTACGATGCCTCCCAGTACCTGGCACACTGCAAGTGGCTAGTCTTTTCTCTCTCACCTCTTCTTCCATTTCCTCCAGACAGTTCCATTCACTCCTTACATACATTTGGGGGAAGGGTCCCTACTTATCCACACAGTACCTTTACAAGTAAAAATGCTCTAGAATAGAACTCCTTTTCTGGGATTTCCTTACTGGTCAGCCTGTACTGTGCTGATCAGGAACACAGAACTATATCACAATTTGCAAAAGCTTCCAAAGGAACAGGGCCCCGGTTCTATGTCGTGATTGGCAGATATTTAGCCTCTTTCATTCAGGAAAAACACATCTGAGAGATGCCCAATTATCCACAAACATATAAAGCCCAGACCCCAAATCCTGCTGACTTACTAGCCAGAAAGGCAGCTACTGAAGTTCATGCTTCTCTGAGATTTTTCCAGTCTGCAGCAAGCCAGGAGGAGCCCTTTGGAGGCAGGCCCTGGGGCTATAAAGCTTGGCAGAAATCTCGACATTAACAAATACAAAAACAAAACTCCACGTCCTAATTTCTTCATCTGGAATAATAGGAAACAACAGTGCCTACCTCCTAAACTGGGTGTGAGGACTTAGCGGCTGCGCAGAGTCTTCAGAATGGTGCCAAGTGTTGGTTTGTTAGTGCTCCATTAACTCCCTTGTCAGTCCAGGAGCCAAACTCATAGAGGTCAGAATCCATCAACCTGAGCGTGACTAACTACATACAATCTGACTTACCTGAGCGTGACTAACTACATACAATCTGACTTTAGTTTACTGGGGTAAAACCAGACAAGCTATACCAACGCAGTCCTGGCTTCCCAGGCCACTGCCAAGGTTGCTCTAAGATGGTCAGTGCACACTACCAAGTAAGCACACTCAGATGCTTCGGGTCAGTCATTTCCTTCTCCCTGGTTATAGGTGAGAAAACAATTCAGAGCTACCCAGCAGAGACATGAGCAGCTTTCCAAAGGGACGCAGTTGAGAAACCTGGGCCCTCCTCTCTGTCCCATGACTGGGTGGTGGAAGGCCTTTTCTTACCTCCCAGAGCTTCATCTTCTGAGGAGTGAGCTGTACTTACAGAAAGTGGTCTTGGGGCAAATGGCATATCTGCCCTGCTGCCCTCTGATCTTTAACTGGCTCTAGAAAGTAATTACTCTCACTGTAGTTCCGTAGGAGCACTCAGGATACGGCCCTTCTCAGGGACTCCTACAGTTCTTTCAAGATAAGTGGTCCATACCTTAGGCTCACCAATCACCTCTAGCTGGAACTGACATTCCTGGGCAGAGGCTATTTCATCTCCAAATGACTGGGACCTCAGTATACACCACTTAAAGCATCCTTGAGCTCCCTCTGTCCTGAGGTCTTTTCCAGTGGGGGGGCGTTAAGACCAGCTCACTGTCAACGCTACTATGGACTTCAGTCATGTGGCTGGGTCCAGTCAGACACTACAGAACTAACTCTCAAGGCCCTTGGTAAAAGACCTTTCAAAAACCAAAGCAATGGGCGTAAAACTGTACCCTGGCCACGTATGTTATGGCATATCTGTGGGGTCAGTAACTCTTCTTTCAGGGAGGCCTGGCTAGGGACTGCACTTAGGATCTCCTATGTAATGTGCGAGCACTCTATCACTGAATTTCACACCGGCCCCATGAAAGTCATCCAATAGCAGGAGAGAGCTGGAATCTGCTCTAATCACAACAGAGTTACTCAGAAGCTGCTCTGAACAAATTACTTGACCTTTCTGTCCATTTCTCTGTTAGTAAAACGACTGTGAGGAAAGTCACACAGAACAATGTATGAAGGACACCATGGGCAGCACAATGGCCCCAGGACAGCTAAGCATTGTGGGTACATTTTTCTTGAGATTTCCATCATGTCCCACCTTTGGTAACAGATGGCAGAATGTCGGTGTATTTTGTGTCCCTCCTAGACTGTAAACTCCTTGGTGGCAGGGTCTGGAAGGGAGGCCATATAGCAGTGACCACCAGTGGAGATACGACCCTGAACTCAACCCTGAGTCCAAGGCTTGTTGGGTTGTTTGGAGGAAATTAAGGAACTCCACAAAGGCCTGTCTTCATCACAAATGGGAATAACACATGCGACACGGAGTCCCCTGTCTGACCACATCCGTGGAGACAGCGTACCTGAGTTTAGTCCAAAACAGATGGACTGAGGGTGATTATCGGCCATTCCTATGTTCCTTATTCCTGCCGACAGGATCTTAATTCCAAACCTGAAGGTCTGAAGGTTTCTGTCCCTGAGACATTGCACCACCCACACAAATTCTCAAATACCAAGAAGTGGGGATCGAGATGCCAAGCAGGGGAGCCCTACCTCTGGAAAATCTCCTGCAGCGTTTCCCGCGTGAAGGCGTTGCTGTCCTGGAAGACGTTGTTGAGGGCATGAAGAGCACAGAGCTCCCTGCGCTGCTTCTCATGGTAGATTTGTGGGGGTGCTGCCTGGGGAAGCTCCAAGGATTCAGATTTGGCCTTGTCTCCTTTCCATGGCATGCAACTCATGGTTTTTTTCGATTTAGATTCCAGGCAGAGCCGATAAACACTCCGCTCCTTTCCTCCTGAGGAAAGTCTAGGTTTCTCTGTCTTCAGATTCCTGAGATTCACCTATTCTCTGGTGTCCATGATTTATGCTTTGTCACTGGGAGGAAAGAATGGAATCAAATGGGACAAAAAAAAATCTACCTTTTCTGTCTTCTCGATAGAAAAAAAAATAACTTTTGGATTAGTTTATTTAGCCAACACTTTCAAAGTGCAGAATTAACAAAGGAAAAAAAAAACATATAAAACGCAGGATTCCTCCCTTTCGCTACCTTCCCCTCCCACCCCCTTTGGAAAAAAGGAAAACACCACGCTTTCCTGGCTATGTTTTCCTCTCTGCAGATGCCAACTAGGCCTCAATGCAGGAGGGCAGAGCCGAATGGGTCACACCGCTCCTTTTCTTCCATTTCGTCCGAATCACAACGCCACAGGCTCCGAAGACAGGGTTGGGAGGTGAAGAAAAGGCCCAATGCTAGCGAGGACCGGAGGGCGTGCGGTCGCGGGCCGCGCGGGGGACCCAGGGGTAGCGCTCCATGCCCGCCGGCGGACTGGCGGACTCGGCCCAGCGGAGGAGCCGCGGGAGGGGAACGGCGGCCGGGACGCCGCCACCGGGAGGTTCCGCCTGGCCCGCGAGGGTGCGGCCGGACGCCTGGCCTCGCCCGCTGCAACCTCGGCCCACCGGGCTGGCCGTCCCCGCCGCGACCTCCCGCTGTCACGTGAGGCGAGCCCGGGCTCCCTCCCGCTGCCCGCCCGGCGGGGACCGCTCGTCGCCTCTACGCCGCCACCAGGAGCTTGCGGGCCGCCACCTGGGCCACGCGCGGACGAGCAGGCGGCAGAGCGGGCGGGCGGGCGGGCACGCGCACCTGAGCCCGACGTCAGCGGCGTTCCCTCGGCGCGCGCCCTGGACACGCCCCCGCGCTGGCCCCGCCCGCCGACCTCGCGTCACCCCTGACGTCGCGTGACGTCACCAGCGCGGGCTGATGGCGGGGGGGTGTGCTGGGATTTCGCGGAGCCGTTGTGCGGAGCTGTGGCGCTCCGCGGTAGCGGGAGCGGTCGACTTGTCGCTTCTCCGCAGCTCGGCCCCCGCAGCGGGGACTCGACTCCCGCCTGGACGCCGCAGGGCTCTCCTCCGGGCGGCTGCCCTGGCCCACTCATGTTCACCAGATTTCCAAACACTTTACCGACGTGGTCGGGCATAATCTTGGGTTGGTGAACCCGACCGCCTTCAGTTTTCTTTGAGAGTTGAGGGCAGGACTCTCGCGGGAGTCGTTATTTCAAATGGAAACCTGAGTTCCATTTCAGATCCTTGGTGTCCTATTCCCATTCACTTCACACAAACCACTGCCCTTTGGCTCAGCAACCTTCTCTTGATGGCTGTCACAAGCCTTCCTTTCTGTGTTTTCCCTTCCGATCCTTCTTTTTAGACGTGTGTGTGTGTTCTCTAGTCCAGCTGACCTCAAACTCATTACATAACCAAGAATGTCCAGATTGTGCAGGGCAGAGGATCAAACTCTGGTAAATGCAAGACAAGCACTCTTAACCTACTAGAGCTCCGTATGTTGAGTTTAGCCGAGTACATTGTGTCCAAAGGCAGAGTATTTGCAGTTTCCTTTGGATTTAAATTAAATCATTGTTTCTAACTGCCTTCCTATCGGAATTTTGTTAGGGAAAACAACAGATTTGCGCTTTCAAAGTGATGGTTTCTCCAATCCTCATGATCACCCCAATCAACAGTATTGTGCAACACATCTGAGAGAACATCACGTGGTAGGGAGTCCTCTGCTTCTACCTAGACTACTTTTGAATTTTTTTTTAAGATTTATTTATTATTATAAATGAATACACTGTAGCGGTCTTCAGACCACCAGAAGAGGGCGTCAGATCTCATTACGGGTGGCTGTGTGCCACCATGTGGTTGCTGGGATTTGAACTCGCGACCTTCGGAAGAGTAATCGGTGCTCTTACCCGCTGAGCCATCTCACCAGCCCTGTTTTTGAATTTCTTAATTTTTGTGTGTGTGTGTAATGTGTAAACTACCAACTACACAGTTACAGTGTATTTACATAGGATTTATCTCCTAGGGACTTGCTGTTCAACCAGGATTATTGTAAACACTTTACATATATTAATTAACTGGTGAGTAATTAATTACTGCCAAGTAAATTAGACGTTTTTCTTTTTCAGGAAGAAAACTGCAGCCCAAAGAAGTTGATCACTTTGTTTGAAATCATTATGTCTGTAGTGAATTAAGCTTGGGCCAAACTGTTTTCAGAAAGAGAATGTAAAGATGAATAGGGAATTACTTCTCAACTGTTACTTTTTATATTTATTTTACAAACCAATTGGAAAAGCAAGTACTCAGAATGTATATCCTTTCTAGGCAAATTCTGAAACTGAGCTCTTTCTGGTCATACAATGCTAAATAGCAATCAAAGCAATAGAGTTAATATAACTGGTAACTCTGATCACCCCCAGACTAGCAGTGAGCAACCTCCAGTTGGATTCTTAATACTTAGAGATACTGTCAGAATCCACAAATAAAGGGTTACGGTCCACAAGACAGCCTCTCTTAGGAGTCTTAGGAGTCCGAACCTCTGAGGCTGAGGTTCAGAGCACTGACAGGTTTTCCAGAAGACCTGGATTGGATCCCTGGTACCTATATGGAGACTAATAATCGTCCGTGACTCTAATCCAAAAGGGTTCCCGTGCCCCATCTAGACCCTATAGGCTCTGCACAAAGGTACACACACACACACACACACACACACACACACCATTCATACAAAATAAAAAAATCTCAATAACAATAAATCCTTAAGACCAGGTTTCCAGCAGCATCTGTTCAGACATGGTGGTACGTAGTTGAAAATGAAAATGAGAACAAGATTCTGCTGTCAGATAGACTCCCCAAATTAGGTGATGGCTATTTTGAACCTTTTTCCTTGCTCACTATAAACATGCTGTGGTCCAATCCCTAAATTTCCCGTACTTTCTCAGACTGCTCTTTTTTTTTTTTTTTTTTTTTTAATCTATTACCAGGACGAGTGGCCAGGTCCAACCAGCATATTTAGATCTTGGTAAAAACCAGAACTCACCTAACAAAGTCTAAGTTTTTCAGACATTTGAAACGGGAATTTCAGGCACACGGACTGAGTTTTTTGGACTAGGACTTTCCAAAAGTGACAACTGAAAAATAAGCCGCAAAAAAAACTACCATGACAGAAGCTAGACCTGTGGCTCAGCTGTTCACCAAAAAACGTGGTGAGGGGATTTACGCTGGTGTTCGGGCTGTCAACATCTCCTTTCTGTTCACTCAGTTGCTCTCCGAGGAGTCAATGAATGGAGCTCCCTAAGGTCAGCGTTTAATTAATTGTTTTGATCTGGCTGCTATAATATTACAACTCCTGGAATACATCATCGATTCTACTATAAAAATTGCCTGCGTATGCCAGCACGCCGGACCTAGTACTGTAGCAACTGCCTTCAATCATTCGGAGTGCCAGGCTCATTTTGCAATTTACTATCTGGGTGTGCGGCGGCCGGACGCGCGGGACTTAGGGAGTACAAGATTGGGTCCCGCCCTTGTCCATCACTCTGAGGCTCCAGGCGGGACTGTTTTGCAGTGTGATTTGGAAGCTGGCCCCGCCTCTGGAAAAAATGGGGGTTTGGCGGGGGCGAAGAATGGATCTCTCTTTTCATTGGATAGCTGTCAAGTCAGTCAAACCTCTGCTTCGCTCCCGTTGGCGGGAAGGATCCAGGCAGGTAGCGTGCACGCTGTGTTAGCCCCGCCAGAGGTGGGGCCAAGGCTCCCGACCACTACGACGTTTGTTGTTGGGGTTTGGGTCTCATTAAATATTCATTAAAGTATTTGAGAGAGCTGCACCGATTGGTAGCTGAGACCCGGTCGCCTGTGTCACTGCTAGAGATACGTAACACCCTCGGGAGGCGGGGGAAACTGCGCATAAATTATTCCAACCAGAAGGGGCGGGGCCAGGCATAAATTAGTTAAATAAGCCAGGGAGGGAGGGCGGTCGGTCGGCTGCGAATTAGCCTAAGTTCTTAAAGATGGCGGCGGAGCGGAGTCGCTCCCCGGTGGACTCGCCGGTGCCGGCCTCGATGTTCGCCCCCGAGCCCAGCTCTCCGGGGGCGGCCCGGGCGGCTGCGGCCGCGGCCCGACTCCACGGCGGCTTCGACTCGGACTGCAGCGAGGACGGCGAAGCGCTCAACGGCGAGCCGGAGCTGGACCTTACCAGCAAGGTAGGCCCGGGAGGCGGCGGCGGGGCCAGGGGTACGCGGACGGGCCGGGCGGTCTCCGAGGCGACGGCGGGCAGCCGGCTGTCCAGTGGCACGGCTCACGGGAGCGCCGGAGGGACGCAGCCCGCCCACCTGCCACTCTCCGGGACCTGCGGGGCCCGGGCCCACTCTCCGCACCCGGCAGCATCCACCCGGCCTCCCGCGCTTCCCGCTCCCGCCTCGATCGCTGTCCCTCGGCTCCGCCACGTGGAACGGGGCTCCCGACTCTGGCCGCGCGCCCTGCGTCCCTGTCCCCGAGTGGACCAGCCCGCCCTCCCCAGGAGGGGTCCCTGAGACGCAGGGTCTTCCTCTTCTCGGAGCGTCCCGGAGGACCAAGTGTCAAGGTGGCTTGGGCAGGGGGCGGGATACTCGCGAAGACAGGTAAGGGGTGGCAGCCGTTTCTGTTCCCGGTCTCTGGAAAGGAAACAGAAACTAGTAGCTCTGTCGGCGAGAATGATGTCCGAGGAGCATCCAGTTTCCGTGTCCACCCAAACAAAATAAAAAGATAGGGCTGACAAGATGGCTCAGCGGGTAAAAGGGGCTTGCCTCCTAAGTTTGACAACCTCGGTTCGATCTCCTGGACTCACCTAGTGAAAGAGAGAATTGACTCCCACAGGTTGTCCTCTGATGTCTACACGTACACCGTGGCACTCGTCGCCTTCCCCCACCCCTTGCCTTATCATAATTTTTTTAAAAAAATAGGCATGACCCTCAGTCTTGCCACTTAGGAGTGGAGCCACCTCTTGTATTCATGGAATATGGAAGGGCGTCTTTAAATAGAGTCTTCTGCGTAGTTGAGAAGGTAGGCAGAAATTAAGATCTCACCATTTACTTGGCATTGTGGAAAATAAGAAAGTAACTATAAGATGTTTCTGGTGTTTAGAAAGTGTCTAACATCACTAAAGAAACTAATGCCAAGGGGAGGGACTGGCCTTCCCTTCCAACTGTTGCCATTAAAAGGGTCTGTGACCTTAGGAAATTTTCTTAACCCTTCAGTTCTCCAGCTATCCCATCAAGAAAGTGCAGATGTGTTGCAAAAATTAGAAGAGAATGTTAAGACCCATTATAGTACCAGGTGCATATCAGAGACTCAGTAAATGTTTGCACTAGATAGATGATGACTCCCTGTGAGGATTAAAAAGCAGCTGATGGAAGATAGAGCAGCCCTACCTCCTGCTCTTTGTAGGATAATTACAATAGAGATTTTTATGGAGCTTTGATGTCTGTGGTTGTACTGTGCTGAACGAGCCTGATCTCGTCTGATCTCAGAAGCTAAGCAGGGTCTGGTTTGATTACTACTTGGATGGGAGATTTTATAGTGGTTTGAAAATGTGACATCTCATGATGGCACTGCTACATAAAACTTGTCTCTAAACTGGAAAGAACCTTTCCCCCACAACCTAAGGAAGCAATTCCCAACTGTTCTTTCTCCTTCTAGTCTCTGCTGGGCCCTTGGAAGCTAACTAGCTTCATTTTGTCATGATGGTCCTGTCTAATGCCTCTAATACCATAATAAGGGTGGCCAAGTTCAGGGAGACCTCCATCCAAGCAGGATGCAGGAGACAGTGTAACACTGGCAGCATCTGGGTTACAAATACAAGCTCTGATGAGTCCAGTGGGCGTGGGGGAAGTGTACTGGCTAGATGTCAGTACATGGTCAGGGAGCTGAAGAGACCTGAAAACTCCGTGGGAAGTTGGGACAGAACTATGAAGAGGGCCATACCTCTGTGACCATTTTAGTTAATTGCCTTGAGTAAGGAACTGTTACTTCATCAAGGAGCTGGGGAAATCCTTTGAAATTGAGGGTGTGTGTGTGTGTTAAAAACAAAAGCTGACCATGTGGAGGAGAGAAGGGTGAACTGAATAGATTTAAGTCCTAAAAGGAGTAGACATTAAATATGTATACCCTCACTGTAGCTAAATGGGGAGAAGCTAAAGCTCTGAGAGCTTCCAGCAAGAAAAAGAGTTACTGATAAGTGGTGTGAGATTCATGCAAAGTTTTTAAAGAAATGAACTTGTTGAAGATAACTGAAATGCATGTTAGCCAGGCAGTGGTGGTGCACGCCTTTAATCCCAGCACTTGGGAGGCAGAGGCAGGCGGATCTCTGAGTTCCAGGCCAGCCTGGTCTACAGAGTGAGTTCCAGGACAGCCAGGGGTATACAGAGAAACCCTGTCTCGAAAAAACACAAAACAAACAAACAAACAAAAACCAAAAACAAAAGCATGTTAGTTGAGCCTGGCCTGGATGCTTTTGTTCTGTTTTGAGGTGGGCTCTAACTCTATAGCCCAGGCTGGCTTCAGTCTCAGCGGTTTTCTTGCCTCTCTTGCCTCGGGTATTCCAGCACTGCTATTGCAAACTTGAGCCAGTCCAGATGCTTTACTCTCTAGACTAGAAGATTGAGATTCAGAGAGGTTAAGTTCTTTGTCCAAGGTCACAGAGGCAAGGCTAGAGAATGAAATCCACTTGCCTCATGGCAATGGCTTCTGCAAGTAAGTGGTTGATACTTTGTTATTGACGGGATTTGCCCAGCTGTGCTTCTAATAACACTAACCTTAGTGGAGGTAGGGTTTGGTTGACAGAGATGGCTTCTGCTGGCAGTTTTCACTGTAGTAAGTGAGATAGCGTAGACAAGGTAGAACAGAATTCTTTTGTTATTATGAGAGCACTGGGCTGTGGGTGGAGAGCTTGGCTGTCAGTGAGCAATCTGTTCTTGACCTCCCTGATGCACACCGCAGGCAGAAGACGGTGTAGAGGTGCAAAGCACTGCTGGACAGCTTCCTCGAAATGTCAGACTGTCTTCTCCCTTGTTTGGGACCTAATCCTCTGTGAAGCAACAGAAGCAGGCTGTGTACACCTGTCCTCCTGCGGGTTGTGGTACAGACACATACTCAGTTTATTATATAGTCGAGTGCCTGAGGGGACTGGACAGCTGTGTTCCATTAGGGTGCCCTGGGGTTTGGTCAGGGTCTTTGGTCAGGCTGTTGATCAGCTTTGGCTGTGGCCCTTACTAGTGAGTGTGGTTCTAAGGCTATTGGTTTCTCTTCTAGCTGGTTCTAGTGAGCCCTACATCAGAGCAGTATGACAGTCTACTTCGGCAGATGTGGGAGAGGATGGACGAGGGATGCGGAGAGACCATATATGTCATTGGGCAGGGATCAGGTGAGCATAGTTTTTCTTTCCTTTGTTTGAAACAATTATTTAGTGCATAGTTCTCCATCATTACCCTTTCCTCTCATGTGTCTCTTGTGCGGCCACACTGTAGCACCTGCACATCTGTCTGGAGGGAGGGAGGGACCAGCAACGGAACACCAGCTCCTGTGCTAGCAGTCAGGACAAATTTGGGGGTCCACCAGCCCAGGGGGCCCTAGAGATACTTCCTCTCCACCTCAGGATTCCTCATTGGCATGCAGAGAATTGAAGCATTAAGCAAGGAAACCCCTCGTCTAACTAAGGTAAGGGAGCAGGGCCTCGCTAGGTCTAGAATTAACACACCCTGCTTCCTCTCCAGGCCCTGGATATGGTTCTTACTGCATTCTGTTTCCTACCTGGCTGGGAATTTCTGTGGTTCTTCTTGAGCCCACCAAGGAAACGACACTCAGGATTCCTCCCTTCCATTGAGCTACTGTGGCCCAGACCACACTGACCGCTCAGTCTGGATAGCTGTGATAACAGGTCCTTCCTGGCCCCTAGATCTAGTCAGACTTGGAGACTTGTGACCATTCTGATTATTGTCCTCCAACCTACTTGTTCATCATAATGTAGCTGACAGTTTTAGAGAAAGGCAGACCCCATGTCAGAGTCCCACATGAGATTATAGAATTGGTTTTGTCCAGCCTCTTGCCCACCCTCTGGTCACTCAGAGTTTTATACCCTCAGTGTTGTAACCTGCTGACTACCTTCATCTTTATTACAAAGTTATCTTTGCTGAAATGAAAACTGAAGTTGTTGAGGATCACTTGCAAGAAGGCTAGGCTGGGCCTGAGCATCATTAGGGCAGTTTTCTTTGCTTAGCAGACTGGTAGAGGGCAGAGACTGGCTCTTTGGCAGACTGAGTCTGAGTTAAGGAGCTCTTACAGGCCTTCTGCCAGGCTTGGGAATGCATGCCTGTGACCCTACCACTCAGGAGGCTGAGGCAGGAGGATGGCCAATTTCAAACCATCCTATCTAAAAATAAAAATATGAAAAAGACTGGAGGTGTAGCTCAGGGACAGTGCTTTTTATGCAAGGTCTGGCTGAATCCTCAGTACTGGCAGAAAAAAAAATGTTCTTCAACTATTTGACCTATGGTGTTAGATCCCTCACATCCACATCCAAATCTTGATATATTTCAAAGTTCTTTTGGTTGCTTAAAATTTGGTTTCCTGGGCTTGTAGGTTAGCAGTAGAAGGCTCACAGAGTGTGTCCAAGGCCCTGCGCTCTATTCCCAGCAATGAAAAACCCAACAAAGCAGAATAAAGCTGGTCCTCGACTCCAAGGAGGAAAGATGACAACCAGGGACGAAGGCTTGGTATCTAAACCCCACCATGCCTGTACCTTATCTTCTTTCCCCTCCTACTCCTGCCAACTCTAGGCCTAAAAGAAGGCATGGTTCAAGAGATAGGCTAAGGGGTTGCCTGTCAAGGAAGGGAGGGAGCCTGTCAGCATTGCCAAGTGCTACTGGTTCAGAAGAGGACTGTGTATTTGGTGATAAGAAATCATTGATCCCTCAAATAAGCTTGACAGGTGCATCTTTGGCCTGCCTTAAGAAAACAAACCACTCCTAGGTCACTTCCTGCATTGTAGGAAACCACACAAACCACACAAAGGTCAGTTTTGACAAGTGGGGAGGTGAGTCTTTAAAGACGCAGACTTCTCATTATTTGTTTGTCTGTTCATTTGTTTTAAGAGGGTCTTGCCTTGTAATCCGGGCTGGCCTTGAATTCTTGACCCTTTGACTTTGGCCTTTTCAAGCCATGCAAAGTTTTTCTCTATCCTTTAAATACAGTCTGAATTCTACTATGCCCACCAACTCATGTCTAATCAACCCTCCTTCGGAAAGTAAGATGTCAGATACTCACTGGCCCATCTCGGCACACCCCAGCATTAGCCACACATCATCTTGGTGACTCCTTCTGCTGGATTCTTTGGAGGCAGAGAGATCTGAACTGGTTAAACAAGTTGAGCATCAAACAGGATTGAGGCAATTACAAGGCCCCCAGAGGTCGGCTTCATCTCCAGCCGCTCCCAGGTGAAGGGGTTTTATCCCTCCACCAGGATCTTCCACTGGAGCACTGGAGGCAAAGAGACCTTCCTGGGAGAAATCTTCCCCAGATAAACATATTAAATCCATGTACACAATCCAGGGGACTGTGTGCTATACCTGTATGTTCTTCATTTAAGGTTGATATTTTAGGAAGCAAGTCAATAATGGTCCAGTGGTTTAGGGTCTGGAGCCTGGAAGGTCTGGGTTTACCTGTTCACTTTCTTCCTTGCCTTAAAATGCAGGTAATGCTGAGCTGGAGAGTGTGTACTGCTCTTCCAGAGGTCTCAAGTTCAGTTCCCCATGCACGTTAGGAGCCTCACAGCCACCCATAACTCCTGCTCCTGGGGATCTGATACCTACTGGACACCTACACTCATGTGCCCATTCCCACAAACACATTTAGTTAGAACGCAAATCTTTCAAAATAAATAAATAGTAGGGAGATATGAGTAATGATCTCATGGTGCCCCAGTGAGAGTGATGTGAGCACTCCAGGAGTCTCCTTGACACGTGTTAGCACTGCCAGGTTTTCAGAGTCCAAGGTTGTAGCTGATTTATTATGGGATTTCTTTGCAAAGAGAACCTTGACTCTTTCTTAGAAGTGATGATTGGAAAGCTCCTTTGGAGATTCCTGAGGGGAGCACAATTGGTTCATTATACCATGACCGAATGAATGGTTCTCTGTCAGGGAAGGTTGTCGTCTTCTACTGAGCATAGTTTCTGGAGGGACACACAGGGAACATGGAGAGAGGGAGGGCATCCCTGCTTAGCCAGCCAGATCAGCATAATCAACCATGGTGATCAGTGAAGTGACAGATGGCACAGCAAGGGACACAGGAGTCAGCAACAGCCACACAAAGGAGCTGTGAGCAATGGGAGTGGGCAGAGGAAACCCCATGCCCAGAGGCATAGAGGCATTGGAGTGCTAGATGTACTCTAGAAAGGAGAGGAGAATGTGAGGTCAGAAGGTACTGAACAGGTTGGCAGGGTCCATTTATGGTCCTTGAATGTCATGCCAAAGAGCTGAGACTTGTGTCCCCAAAGCCTGGGAAGCTGTCACTTTTGAGTAGAAGAATGCTGTGGGAAAGGTAATCGAGCTGGCAGGACAGAAATCTGATGAGGGCTGGCATGGTCTTTAGTAACTAGACTCTGGCTTTTCTCCTTGGCTTTTGTCTATTCCTAACACAATGAAAGTGGTGCATGCTAAACCAGGATAATGTGACCACCCAAGAGCTCTGATGGTCAAGGTGACATTGATGCTGGCTCTGGCTTAGAAAGCAGCAGGGAGGTATGTTGTCTGGTGAGGATAGCAGTTTTCCCTCGTTCAGACAGTAGGTACTAGAGCTCAGCTGTTCATTTAGAACCCTTCTGCCCTCTGCCCTTTGCCCTCTGCCCTTTGCCCTCTGCCCTCTGCTCTTCCTTGGTTCCGTTGTTTTATGTTTTCTAGACATTTGAGTGCTTAAGGTAGGAAAACTATTCACCAGAAAATGATTAAGATACGGTTCCCATCCTCAAGACGCTTCTGTAGTTGGGGGAACGTGTATCTAAAAAGAACTTTGCACAAGGGCAAGGAATGGCAAATATTGCAAGGAGGGCCATTGTTTGTGGGGCCTCTGAACAGATGCTGATTGGCTGCTGTCAGGAGTGAGAAATGAGGGTGGAGCTAGAACTGTCTAGGACCTAGGATGAACTCTTGGTGGTTTGCACTCTGATGGAGCTGAGAGGGGAGCCTGTGTTAAAGGGTGTGGAATGTGGGGTGGGGCTTAAAGGAATTGAAACTGGAAGAATTCTGTTGGTTCTGGAAAGTCATTCAGAGATTCTGATGTGAAAGTGTTGATATAAGTGCTATGGCTTCATTGGGAGCTTAAATGTGTGGGTGCTGTACTGGATGGGCTGTGGGGGGCAGCATAGGGGGAAGGCACACAGACTAGATTCACTGATTCTTCAGTAGCATATGGGCCCAAATCAGGCAGCAAAAGAACAATACTGTAAAGAAGTGGGATTGGCAGGGCAGGGCAGATGAAAGGGTTATGCTTAGGTATGCATAGAAGCAGAAGCAAAATACTGTCTTTATTAGAATGGGAACAGCAAGAGGAAAGGAACAGAGAGTGACAGCGAGCGGGGAAGGAAAAGCATCCAGGTTTGGAGTCCAAGGACCCCAGTTTACACTGCAGCCCCTCCACAGCCTCCCAGCTCTGAAGGATCTGGTTTCTGTTCACCCTGTTTGTCTTCTCCCTCCCAACCCTATTTTTGTTTGTCAGAGGGAAGCCTCACATTTATGATCCTCCTGCCTCATCCTCTCAAGTGCTGGAATTGTCAAGCTGTTTACTTCACTATTAAAGGCAACAGTTCAGCCTGCCTCGCAGGGTTACAGGGAGCTTACAGTGCTTTATTGACGCTGAACATATTTGTGTGCCACTGCATAAAGGATGAGTGGGTGAGTCTGAGTATCAGATTTCTAGGGGTTCTCACCTAGGCTGCTGGATTCCATGTGGTGCTTAGAGGGGTTGTCAGGGCTAATAAGAATGTTTTTAAAGTCGTGACAGTTGAGGCCATAGAAAGAGATAGCTAAAGGGAAAGGTTGGAGGAAGAAGAGGGTCTTTGGTAGGTGGATTGGCAGAGGCTGGCATTCGGGGTATGGGAACAGGAGAGACATCAAGAGATCTCTGGCTGAATGGTGGGTAGGGTTGTAGCGTGTCAATGTTTGGTGACAGCAGCTCCTCTAGGACTGGTCAGTTCAAAGCACAAATGTCAGCAAGGGTTGGCTTATCTTCTGAGTTCCTAGGCAATCACAAGAGTTGAAGAGACAGTTGGTAGCGCAGAATGTGAGCAGAGACAATGACAGAGGAGTGGCTTTCCTTTCCTTGGAATAGATGCGCTTGCTTTAGGGAACTTGAGAGGGAGGAGGAAGAGCCACAGGCTTGGCCTGGCAAGGTGCCTGGTTGGTGAAAGAGAAGAGGGTACCTTGCTGTGGGGTTCCTTACAAGGAGCTGAGAGGGGGCCGAGGGAGTGGCGGGCACCAAACCCCGTGCTACAGGGAAGCCCTGAGCGTTGCTGTTCCTAGACTCGAGGGAGCTCGTGGCTCAGTCTTTTCCTGGCTTCCTTCACATCCTGAGCTCCAGTTCTTTTTCCAGCTGGTGGCTGGATACAGTACCTGAGCCATCCTAATTTTTTACTGTCTCTGAGACATACCCTCATCTCCCTCCATCTTTCTGCCCTCCTTGTTGCCTAGGGCATTGGAATCCCTCCCTTGCTGGGTTCCTGCTTCTGGCCTCTTGCTTATTCCTAGAAGGTCTTCCAGCCCATCCTGCTCTGACCATGTTGTTGTCCTGTGTGACCCCTGCGTTTCTGCAATCTGGTGTCATCCCCGACACCATCCTGTTCCTCACATACCATGCCTGTTCCCAGTCCCTGACCGCTCATGGTCTACCACACTTCTGGCTTTGCTTCTCTGGTGTGATGTCTTTTCTCTACATGCTCATGTCTCAACTACTAAAGACTCAGTTTGCAGTCAGCACACCACAGCTTCCCTCCACATCCCTCAACCCTGCTTCACATTCTTTTCCTTCAGCTCTACAGGGTAGTGCACCAATGAAATTGAGATTAATTAATGTCTTTGTTTCTCCCTTGGGGCTCTGAGCTCACTGAGGACACCTAGATTCCCAGCACCCAGTATGAAGCTTGGCATAACTTCAAGGAGAGGCTCAGTGACTTGTGAATGAATTTCCCCAGTGCCCAGATACGAGGGGAAGCTGTGGCCCTGCTACATTAACTCTGCGTATGCCTGAGTTGTTGCTGTTTTTCTGCAGTGCCAGGAGGGTCTGTTTAGGTAGAGTTGACTGGCTGGTTGGCCAGGACTCCCTCTCCTGCTGATGTCTGGGCTCTTGTCATCAGATGGGACTGAGTATGGGCTGAGTGAAGCTGACATGGAGGCCTCCTACGCCACAGTGAAGAGCATGGCGGAGCAGATAGAGGCTGACGTCATCCTCTTACGAGAACGTCAAGAAGCAGGTGGCCGTGTGCGTGATTACCTAGTCAGGAAACGCGTCGGAGATAATGACTTCCTGGAGGTCAGGTAAGGTCTCAGAACACTTCCAGGGGCCCTGATACATGACTTGGGGTCGTCACAGAGAATGTGGTAGGGGCTGTGACACTTGCCTGTCAGCTCTGCCTCTGCCTAAGATGGGAAAGTACAAGGACCTCTGGTCTTGGTGATTCTGCTCTTTGTTTCTGAGTTCCATCTCTGGGTATTTCATCTGGGATGCATGGGAAAAGGCCCAGCCATGCACTCTGTGGCCACCCTGTACCTCTGTTCAGTTTACTTGTGCTTGGATGATAGAGGTCAGGAGCTGGGGGGATACTTTGTGCCTGCCCTCCATAACTCTGGGGGTGTTCTCAAAGCAGGAGTTAGGGTTGTTGGTGTTAAAGGAGCCAGGACTCCTGACTAACTCTGTATTCCTTGGGTATAGCTCCAGGAACATCCCCCACTGTGTTCATCCTGAATAGAGAAGCCTTGAGCCAGGGTGCTGGGGTGAGCCTGTGCTCAGGGTCCAGGCTCTGGCTGAGTAGTCTTTTCAGGAACTAGCTCTCACGTCAGGTTCCTGTCCACACAGGGTGGCAGTGGTGGGCAACGTGGATGCTGGCAAAAGCACACTCCTGGGAGTCCTAACACACGGGGAGCTGGACAATGGCCGTGGCTTTGCCCGCCAAAAACTCTTTCGCCACAAACATGAGATTGAATCTGGTCGAACCAGCAGTGTGGGCAATGACATTCTGGGCTTTGACAGTGAAGGCAATGTAGTGAACAAGCCTGACAGCCATGGTGGCAGCCTTGAATGGACAAAGATCTGTGAGAAGTCCTCTAAAGTGATCACCTTCATTGACTTGGCTGGCCACGAGAAGTACCTTAAGACCACTGTTTTTGGCATGACTGGCCATTTGCCTGACTTCTGCATGCTCATGGTAAGTGTGGGCTTCCCCCACAAGGGAATCTGGGGATGCTATGCAAGTGTTTGGGACCCTTCTGAGACAGGGGCCTGCTGGTGGGGGCAAGTTTGGGGTCTCAGGGAGCCCTTGTCCTCTGAGCGCTGTGGTCTTCTCCATAGGCAAACCTTGACCTTTCTGCTGTGTTTAGAGCAGAGAGGGACCCTTGGTACAAGGAACAGTGTCTTGTAGAGTTCCATTTTGGATAGGCATAGAGGCTTTCTCCTTATTTTGTGCCTTCAGAATGTTTTCTCCTTCACCTTGGGGTTCTTCCAGAGGATGCCCCCCCATATGGCACTCTGAGATCAACCTGGGGAAGAAAAGGGCACCTCACATTGGGAACCAAGGGCAGCAGTCATCAGGGCCTATGAAGGAGATGTGGCAGGCATTATACAGCTCTTTTTGGGAAGCTGCTATGGGCCTGGCCCTGTGCTCAGCTGATAGCATGCACAGTGGGAAGTAGGCCACGGAGCAAGTTAGCGTTCCTGGCACAAGGCCCTCCTGCTTCCTCAGCTGCCCGGGCTTCTGTCCCTAGAAGCTTGCCCAAGTTGCCCCACAAACTGGTTCTTAGCAAGCCTCAGACTGGAGAGGAGAGGGAGCAGCGTGTGCTATAGGGACACCCAGCTCCTCTGCCTGCTCTTCCTGGGGTTGCAGCAGCTACTCTCAAAGACTGAGCAAGGCTGCCATGCCAGAAGGCATCTTGAAGTCCATAGGGGCCATGGCGCTGTGGCTATTAAGAAGAATTTAGAGGGTAAGGAAGATGTCTTAAACTTGGCAGTGAGTGATGCTTGGCAAGCCTGGTGACCTGAGTTTGATCCCAGCACCCACATAAAGGTAGGAGAGAACTGACTGTATCTAGTTGTCTTCTGGCCTGCTACATGTGTGACCTCTACATGCATGCACATACCAATAATAATTTAAAAATTTTAAATCTCCTTAATTTTATGTGTCTGGGTATTTTGCCTGGATGTACGTCTATGTACTACATATGTCCATATCCACAGAGGTCAGAAGTGGGTTTCAGATTTCTCAAAGACTAGATTATAGACCGTTGGGAGCTGCCTTGTGGATACTGGGAATTGAACCTGGGTCCTCTGGAAGAACAGCCAGTACTCTTTTTAACTGCTAAACCATCTCTTCGGCCTGTAGTAGTAGTAGTAGAAGTAGCAGTAGTAATAATAGTAGTAGTAGTAGTAGTAGTAGTAGTAGTAGTAGTAGTAGTAGTAATTTTTTAAAAATCCTATCCTGAATGTATTTTTAATTTTAATTTATATTATTTTTGGTTTTTCAAGACAGGGTTTCTCTGTATAGCTCTGGCTGTCCTAGAACTAGCTCCATGGACCAGGCTGACCTCAAATTCAGAAACCCACCTGCCTCTGCCTCCTAAGTGGTGGGATTAAAGGCCTGTGCCACCACCCTGGCTGTGTTTTTTTAAATATGAAAGGTTTAGGAACCAACATTTTCTTCCTCTTTTGTTTGCATTGTAATAAACTAGCATGTAGGATAACTGTACAATGGTGAGCTCCAGTGTATTCCACTGTGTACAGAGTGACTGTGCCACATGAGCTATCTAGCATCTCTGGAGAGACATGCTCCTATTGGACCATAGCCTAGTGCATCTCCTCGTCATGGCTTTACTTAGAGACTCACGTTCTTCAGACAATAAAAAGCCTTTTTTAGCTGAGCTGTAATGACAATGATGGGATAATCTGCACCCCAAACCACATTTTCCTGTCTGAGTTGTAGGCCGTCATCCATTTATTAAACTTCTTTAGACAGCAGTATAACTTTAATAATTTCAAACTCTTTTTTAAAAGATTCATTTATTTATTTTATGCATATGAATGCACACTGTAGCTGTACAGATAGTTGTGAGCCTTCATCTGATTATTGGAACTGTAGCTGTCTTCAGACACACCAGAAGAGGGTGTCGGATCTCATTATAGGTGGTTGTGAGTCACCATGTGCTTGCTGGAATTTGAACTCAGGACATTAAGAAGAGCAGTCAGTGCTCTTACCCACTGAGCCATCTCACCAGCCCTTTTTTTTGTTTTTGTTTTTGTTTTTTGAAGCAGAGTTTCTCTGTGTAGCCCTGGCTGTCCTGGAACTCACTCAGTAGACCAGGCTGGCCTTGAACTCAGAAATCCGCCTGCCTCTGCCTCCCAAGTGCTGGGATTAAAGGCGACTTCAAACTTTATTTTTAATGATGGTTCTTAAACAGTTTAACCTCCCTTGTAGCCCACCACCCACCAGAGGTAGTAGAAAAGAAAGGATACAGGGTGGGGGTGTGGGGGAGTGGACCTGTTTGGAAAGGTTCTTTGGAGCCACCCTAGTCTGCACTGTCTGGGAATCAGCACTTCAGTTCACAGGTCAGCAGGCAGGGGCAACCAGACCACTCATAAACACTTCAGGAATACACCAGCAGGCCAGTTCTGTAGAGTCAGGTTAGCAACAGTGGTGGCACCACCTAGCAGAGACAGCCAGGCCTCAGCCTCCGCTCCAGTCAGCAGGAGAGTCCAGCAGGAACACCAGGAGAAGCTGTGCCTCTCTCAGGGAAGCAAAGATCAGCGAGCTCATGAGCCCAACAAGCCTTGCACAGCTAGCTGTACCAGCAAGCCAAGCTCTCTCTCCATCATACCCTCCAAACACCACGTGTTCTCCACAAACCATGCCTCAGCACAGGTCTTACCTCAGTGTGTGCATCCACTTAGCCCAGGTCCTCGGAAGTGGCAAGAAACTGTAGCACACCACCAGAGTTTTTTTGGTGCGTTTCACTCTATGGAGTCCTGACAAATGCAGCTCAACTATGCATGCACGTCGTTGGCAAAGAATCCTTCATCATGTGTCCTTTCACATGCTTGTTTTAGCAGAACATCCTTTCTTGTGTCTGCTCCAGTGAAACGTTCCTTCTTAAAGGCCTTAGCCTTTCCCACTGTGTCCACTTTAATGAAACATTCCTTCACGTGTTTGCCCCAACAAAACACCATCCAGCTGGCTTTACAGAAAACCCTCAAGTTTCCACTTCACAGCAGAGAAATAACTGAGCATGCTGATGGTTCATGCCTAGAATCCCAGCCCTTGGAAGGTGGAGGCAGGAGGATCATGGCTTTGAGGCCAGCCTGGGATACTTACTACTACTGTTTCTTTTTCTGGAAACTCCCCTGCAGGCTGTGGGAGCGAGTAAAAGCTACACAGTGGAGGCGTCCTGGCATGTTCAAAGTGCCACACAGGCACAGGGTGGCAGTGTCTCTCTTAATTCTATTTTAGTAAGCATTCGCTTGCATAGTACACAAAGAAAAAGCAATGAGGAGGGCCAGTGGCTTGGTGGCTGAAGGTGTCTGCTACCTAGCCTGACACCCTGGAATCATCCCTCGAAGAAACAACTCCCACAAGTGGTCCTCCATTCTCCAGACACCATGGTGGCATGCCTCACCCCTCCCGGGGCCCACCCCACCTATGCGAGTGTACACAATCACCCCTCACTCTTTTTTTTTTTTTTTTTTTTTTTTTTTGAGACTGTGTAACCTTTGCTAATTTGGAACTTGCTGTGTAGATCAAGCTAGCCTCAAACTCACAGAGATCCACCTGCCTCTGCCTGTCTCCCAAGTGCTGGGATTAAAAGCGTGTGTCTCCATGCCCAATATAAATATGATTTTTTTAAAACAGCACCAGAGAGCATGTCCCTTTGTTTCCTGGCTGAGGCAGCCATTAGCTTTAATTTCTTGTGTTCCCACCAGAGACACTTTTTTAAGGTTTATTTTTTAATTTTCTGTTTATAAACATTTTGTCTGCATGCTTGTATTTGTACCATGTGTGTGGTATCCTTGGGCCAGAAGAGAGCATAGGATCTCTTGGAACTGGAGTTTTTGATAGTTGTGAGCCACCATGTAGGTACTGGGAACTAAACCTGGATCCTATGGAAGAGCAACCAGTGCTCTTAACTCCTGAGCCATCTCTCCAGCTCAGAGAAACTATGTGCTCACCCTGTCAAGTGTCCCATTGTGTGAAGCACCAGGTGGTCAGCCAGTGATAGTTCATTGTTCAGTTCATCACAGACCAAGGCTGTAAAACTGAATGCAGTGGGCCCTGGTGCTTGAGCTTCCCAGACTGTTGGAATTGTCTGTTATTGTTTGTAGGACTCCTCTGGGTTTTTTGCTGTTGGTGATTTGAGTCTTTGTTTGCTTGGTCTGTTTTTTGCAGTACTGAGAACTGAGCCTTGGGTCTGTGGTGCTAGACACAGTCCACCTCCAAGCTCCACCCCAGCCATTTGTTGCCTTTCTTTTTCTTTCTAGATAGGGTGTCGTTGGGTTTCCCATGCTGGTCCAGAAGGTTCTCTGTAGCCCCAGCAGGCCTCAAGCTCAGGTTTCTACAGCTGGGGCTGCAGGCTTTGTCATGTGCTTTTCAGGTGTAAGTCCCCATCGCCAGGCATCAGTAAAATGACCTGTGCCCAGCCCGGCTTTCACCAGCAGGCTGGGGTCCACTGACCACCTGACCGCCCAGCAACCTCCCCCTTGTTCTGACAGTTCCTTTCTGTTGCGGCAGGTGGGCAGCAATGCTGGCATCGTGGGGATGACCAAGGAGCACCTGGGCTTGGCGTTGGCACTCAATGTACCTGTGTTTGTGGTTGTCACCAAGATTGACATGTGTCCTGCCAACATCCTTCAAGGTAAGTGAAGCTCCAGCTGCAGCAGCCTCTGGGGTTGCTGACACTGCACTCCAGGGCGGACTGCTCCAGGGCCTCAGACAGCACCTTCTGCATCCTCATCTGTGCTGGATTAGCCTCGTGTTTGTCAGCCAGGTCTGGTACCTCTTCCTCCCCTCTTTAGCTCTTGACAAGAATTTCCCTCTGTTCTTTTCCCTCCTGCTTCCAAGTGCAGGATCTATGGACTCTCTAATCTGCCATCCCTCCCCCGACACCCTTTATGTCCCCAGCAGCAGGCATTGGGCTATACCATTGAAGCAGGATGTTTATGGAGGAATTTGGGCAAAGAGTCTGGTGGCCTTTAGCCACCAAAGCTTCCACACACACAGGCCTTGGGACTAGGCTTCTGCATCTCTCCTCTTCCTTGGTGCTGGAGCATTCATTGTCCCATTAGAAGTTCTCGGAAGAATGGTCTCTGCAGCCACGCGGTAGTAGTGCACACTTTTAATCCCCACACTCAGGAGGCAGAGGCAGTTGGATCTCTTGAAAGTTCTGTGCTAGCCTGGTCTACAGAGTGACTTCTAGGACAGCCAGGGACATACAGACAAACTCTGTCTCAAACAAAATAAAAAACAAAAGGGTCTTGCAGATTTGCGAATGCTCAGGATATTCCTGAGATGAGACCTTCCAGGAAGCAGAGCATTGTGGGAAAGAACATCGTCCTTGGGGGCCCAAGTCACTTGTCTATATGTCTAGACTCATGACCTTAGAGAAGAGACCCATGTGGCTGTCTGTGCTGGCAGCATGTGCTCACTTGCCTTTGATCACCTGTTTTGCTTCTCCAGGCATGTGGCATTTAACACTGGTCTGTTGGTCTGTCTGCCTGTCTCCTGTTTGCATCAGTATTGAGTGCACCTGTCTTACTCTGGAAGTCTGGCCAGAGAGAAGGCTGTGTCCCCTAATTCTGTTCCATTTCACCCTTTAAGAAACCCTGAAGCTGCTACAGCGCCTGCTAAAGTCACCAGGCTGCCGCAAGATCCCTGTCTTGGTGCAGAGCAAAGATGATGTGATTGTCACAGCCTCCAACTTCAGCTCTGAGAGGTAATGGGGGCAGGACTAAAGGGTGGAGAAGCACCTGCTTCTAAGCAGGCGCCCTTGCCAGCCCAGCCAAAGTGGCCTGAAGCAGCCAGTAGGCATGAGGTCTCATGGGCATGGTTGGGGGAAGTAGAAGGTTGTGTTTGCAGTCTCCTAGGCCAGCAGTGTTGTTTGGAGCCAGTATCATGTGGCTTCCCGGGTTGGAGTCCATCCTCACCTAGGAAGTGGGCATGTTAGTAACTTCCTGGACTAGCCAGGGTCTCTAGAAGCACAGAACCAATGGAATGAATATATACCACACGGGTTATGTTGGGTTGGATTACATGCTACAGGATGAATAGTCTGACAGTGGCTGTCTGCTTGATGGAGAGGCTGAGAACGCCATAGCTGCTACATCCACAAAGCACAAGGCTGGATATATCCTAGGTTCCAGTCTGGAGCTGAAGGCCTCAAGGATACTGGAGAGCTGCTGGTCTTTAGTCCATGTTGCAAGGCCAAAGAAACTGCGTTGTGATGTCAGTGAAGGAAGACAGCCATGGCAGCTGTCGCAATAGGTGCACTCACGAGCAAGGAGCAAGCGTGGGCAGGCAAAGACAGGGCTGCTTCTCCCTTAG
This sequence comes from Mastomys coucha, assembly GCF_008632895.1. Lineage (NCBI taxonomy): Eukaryota > Metazoa > Chordata > Mammalia > Rodentia > Muridae > Mastomys > Mastomys coucha. Next base: position 10,441,879 of record NW_022196893.1, read on the forward strand.
GCCTTTTTGTTTGTTTTTTTGTTTTATTTTTTGTTTGTTTGCTTTTTTTCAAGACAGAGTCTCTTTACAAAGCCCTGGCTGTCCTGCAACTCACTTTGTAGACCAGGCTGGCCTTGACGTCAGATTTTGACTCTGCCTCCAGAGTGCTAGAGTCAAGGCATATGCCACCATGCCTAGCCTTCTCTCTTGGACTCCTTTGTATCTGGGCTCAGTGCTCTGAATTGACCGCTCCTAGAGGAACTGCCATCACCTCTCATTACTAGGGCCTCCCATCATTCTACACAGCTACAACCCCGCCCACCTTGGGAGGAGCTTCCGTACACAATTGCTTCTTCCCAGAAATAGCCTCAACTCCACCTGGATGCTTGTTTCTTAGTTGATTCTAGTTCCAGTCAAGTCATCAACCATAATTAACCCTCATGCTCCTCTGAGGGTGCTTGGGCTCTGGACGTCCTGAGCATAGAAGGCAGCAGCCTGTGGCCGGCTGGTGGAACACTGTCTTGTTATGACTCACTACTTTTTATACTGTTTCTCAAAAGCCTTCTAATCACAGGTCAGTTTAGCATTTATTTAGTGAGTCTTTTCATTCTGTAGATGCTTATTAGGCATTTGTTGTACCAGGCTCTTCTTTTGGATATCAATGCATCTAGAGGCTAGAGAGTTACTTGAACACTGTCTAAAGCTCATGGGTCTAAGATCATCTTTGTTGTTGTTGTTGTGTGTTTATTTGAGACAGGGTGTCTTAGGGTTTTAGTGCTGTGAAGAGACACCATAACCAAGGCAACTTTGTTTTGTTTTGTTTTTTGTTTTTGTTTTTTTGAGACTGGGTTTGTTTCTCTGTGTAGCCCTGGCTGTCCTGGAACTCACTCTGTAGACCAAGCCGGCCTCGAACTCAGGAATATGCCTGCCTCTGCCTCCCAAGTGCTGGGATTAATGTCATGCGCCACCACTGCCCGGCTCAAGGCAACTCTTATAAAGGAAAACAGTTAATTGGGCTAGCTTACAGGTTCAAAGGTTTAGTCCATTATCATCATGGTAGGAAGCATGGCAGTGTACAGAAAGACATGGTGCTGGAGGAAGCAAGAGTTGCACATCTTGATCCAAAAGGCAGCAGAAGACTGTGTCTCACTGGGTGCAGTTTGAACATAGGAGACCTCAAAGCCTACACCCACAGTGACACACTACTCTAACAAGGCCACACTTACTCAAACAATGCCACACTTTCTACTAGTGCCATTCCCTGTAGGCCAAGCATTCAAATACATGAATCTATGGGAGCCAAACTAATCACCACATGGGGTTTCTCTGCATTACCTTAGTTGTCCTGGAACTCACTCTGTAAACCAGGCTGGGCTTGAACTCACAGAGATCCGACTGCCTCTGCCTCCTAAGTGTTGGGGTTAAAGTTATATTCTACTACCTCCCACCCAAGGTCATCTTTTGATAACAGTTCTCTCCCTCTGGCCAGAGCCAGGGCCTCCTTGGGAGCAGCCTGCCTCCTGACTTGGTGCTGTGCTTGGTACCCACAGTTGTCCGGTGACGGCTGTGTTTCAGGGGACAGCCCTGTGCTCAGTACCCACAGTTGTCTGGTGAGGGCTGTGTTTCAGGGGACCGCCCTGTGCTCAGTACCCATAGTTGTCCGGTGACGGCTGTGTTTCAGGGGACAGCCCTGTGCTCAGTACCCACAGTTGTCTGGTGAGGGCTGTGTTTCAGGGGACCGCCCCACTCCAGCACCTTTGAGTCTAGCCTGTAAGGCACTCAGGAATGTATAATTCCTGATTTCAGGACAAGCAAGTCACAAAGAATAGAGCCAAGGGACTAGGTGACAGATGGCAGTCCTGACTGCCCGAGCACTTGTCTTCCTTAACTCTTCCCTATTTAGGATGTGCCCGATCTTCCAGATCTCCAATGTCACAGGTGAGAACCTCGGTCTGCTCAAGATGTTCCTCAACCTTCTGTCCCCCCGCACCAGCTACAGGGAGGAGGAGCCTGCTGAGTTCCAGATAGATGACACCTACTCTGTCCCCGTAAGTGCCTCTAGCTAGGACCGCACAGGGTGGGTGGCTGGTGGGCACCTCCTGTTCTAAGCCAGGAATGGATCTGTGGTAGGTATGAGCACACTAGGCTTGGCTTTTCTCCTTGGCAGGGTGTAGGGACAGTTGTGTCTGGGACCACACTGCGGGGCCTGATCAAGCTGAATGACACACTGCTGCTGGGTCCAGACCCCTTGGGTAACTTCCTGTCCATTGCTGTCAAGTCAATCCATCGCAAGCGTATGCCTGTCAAGGAGGTGCGGGGGGGCCAGACTGCCTCCTTTGCACTGAAGAAGGTGAGTGAGGGTCACAGTCTCCCTGAACTCTACTAAGTCTGGACCGTGTAGTCTGCCGTCTCTAGTTCTCGTGACTGCATTGCAAGGAGTGGGTTACTGACCCTGTTTTCACAAGAAGGAGACTGAGGCTCCCAGTACCCAAGCCAGGGCTGATCTCTGGGACTGTCCCTGTCCCATGGGCTCCGCTCCTCTCACTGTAGCCTGAGCACTTTATCTCTTGCTTGAAGTGCAGTCAGATAGGCGCATCTCTCCTGCACATAATGCCATCCTTCTTAGGGTGGTTAGGATCTGTGCTGCATTCTCTTGCTGCCCAGTCTTCTCTCTCCTGGGGTTTGAGGTGAGTGCTAGTAGCTCTGGGGCCACCTACCTTCCTGTAAGCCAGAACGACCAGGAAAAGTGGCATATGGTTTATCTTCTCTGGTGGTTATGCACCTCTGATTTCTTCCTGAGTGCTTGCCTGGGCTTCAGGCCCAGCAGCTGGAACACTGAGTTCCTCTACAGTCTTTCCTGCCTCCTAGTAGTTGTGTTTAGCTTGCTCCCCGGCACTGAGGCTGCCTGTGCTGTCTGCATTAGATGGTAGTGAGGGGCAGGGCTGAGTTGGAGGGGTTCCCACCCCTAGAGAGACACGTTTTTCTCCAAGACCAGGCTGGCAAGCCTGTAAGACACCTGAGTCCTTGAGCTGTGCTCACCTCTTTCCTTTCAGATAAAGCGCTCATCCATCCGGAAAGGCATGGTGATGGTTTCCCCACGCCTGAATCCCCAGGCCTCCTGGGAGTTTGAGGCTGAGATTCTTGTCCTCCACCATCCCACCACAATTAGTCCACGATACCAAGCCATGGGTAGGTGTCCAAGGTCCTGCCAGCCCCAGAGGTTCTGTGCTAGCACCCTCCCAAAAGAGCTCCTCAATCCAAGCCCAGTGCCTCCAGCTCCAGGCAAGACAGGTCTCTAGCCTGTTTAGCAAAGCCATTCCTATAGTTCATTTCCTGAGCGGCACTAGTTGTTCAGTCCTGCAGATGCTCCGAGAGCCACGCCTGTCCTCGGGCACCTCATGTGCCAGTATTCATTTAGCCAGGGTTGTGCATCACTGTGTGCCTGGTGGTATCAAGGAACAGTCCTGTGGGAAGGCATGTGTGTGCATAGCTCTGCCACATAGGCCTGGGAAGGGGTGAGATGAGGAAGAGTTAGGATCAGTCTGAAAGTAGGCTGCCCTGCCGTATCTGGCTCTCAGAGTTCTTGTCCTGTCCTGGAGATAGCGCTCTAGCTAGAGGCCACAGGGTAGCTCTCGCCTGTCTTGACTCTGGTTCTCTTGGCAGTACACTGTGGGAGCATCCGGCAGACAGCTACAATTCTGAGCATGGATAAAGACTGTCTGCGCACAGGAGATAAGGCCACTGTCCACTTCCGCTTCATCAAGACCCCCGAGTACCTGCACATAGACCAGCGGCTGGTGTTCCGGGAAGGTCGAACCAAGGCTGTTGGCACCATCACCAAGGTATTGTGGGGTAGCCTCACCTGCCCAAGGACGCTTCAGTCTGCTCTTGTCCAGTGACATGAGTACCACAGGCTCCTCTTGAAAGCCATGCAGTTGTCTTCATGGTGGGACAGAGGTGTGCTCCCTGCCCTGGCAGAGCTGAGCCAGTACTAGGGTAGGCTTCAGAGGTGACTTTGCTTGCCCAGGATTTGTCCCTAGGCCTGTCTTGAGTGGTGGAAGCTGTCTTGAAGAAGGTGGCATTGGAGTATAGTTCTCCTCCATAGGAGGCAGGGGGACAGTGCCTGGGGAGCCAAATCTGGCCTCTGAGGTGCTTACTACCTCTGGGTCCTGGGGCTTGCTTGGGACTGTGCCTGAGGGCTTCCCACAACACGGTAGATTCATTTGGAGTGAGTGCTGGGCACGTGACACAGTTGGAAAGGTCCCATAGTGCTTGAGGTTTTTTTTGGAGTCCACCTTTTGCCTGCTGTGGACTTTACCCATGATCTTGGTTGGGACATTTGGTAGAGAATCTGACCATTGCCCCATTCAGAGAGAGACTCGGCTTCCGTGTCTGAGGCTGGAATAAACTTCAGGCTGCCTTTCCTTCCTGAAAAACTTCCCTCAGGCTGTCCTGGAGGGGCTGGCCTTCTTGACAGTGTGGGAGAGGCTACAGTACCCACTGGTGTCCTGTGGAGTCTAGCCAAACTCCTTTCCTGCTGTCTTTGAGATTGAGCCTGGGCCACAAGGAAGATTCTGAGTCAGTTGTTCCTAGCTGATAGCTTTTATGATTTCTGACAGATGTTTATTTTGTTTCTTCAGGGGCTGAAGTTAAAGAGTGGTGCATAGCAGGCTGTGGGCGGCTCAGCAGCTGGGCTGAGGGTAGGGTGGCAGAGAGCCCTCTGCAGGAGTGGCAACTGGGCCCAGAAAGGGCGGGATCCTTTCCAGGCAGGGGGAGGCAGGCCAAAGCTTCATCAGTACTGGGATGGCCCTGCCTGGCTCAGAACTGGGCAGGCAGCGCTGACCTCCCGCTCTCCACTTGGCCTCCACAGCTCCTCCAGACAACCAACAACTCCCCCATGAACTCCAAGCCCCAGCAGATTAAAATGCAGTCCACAAAAAAGGGTCCTCTGAGCAAACGAGAAGAAGGAGGTCCGTCTGGTGTGCCGGCGGCAGGGGTTCCCCCGCCTGGAGATGAAGCCTCCTCCATAGGGACTGCTCAGGCTGCCTCATCCAGTGGTCTCCAGCCGCAGGTAAGCAGGGCCTCTTTTGGCCTCTGGCACAGTAGTGGGAGCAGCAAGGCTGATAATCTAATTGATCCTGAGTGGCATTTGATTTTAATTAAATAAAGCAGAATAGAAAAATGTCAAGGTTCCCCTTTTTGTTGTTTTGATTTTTTTTTTTATAGGCTCTCACTGTGTATAGCACACTGGCCTGAAATTCACTTTGTCGGTTATACCAGCCTTGAACTCAGAGAGTCCTCCTATCCATCTCAGCTTTTCTGATGCTGAGGTCACAAGTGGGAGCCACTATGCCCAACCAAGGCTTCCCCTTCATAGTAATATGTGGGTGGGATGTGCTGGTGCTGTGTGTGACTGAGACCCAACGCAGCTGAGAGACACTGCCATAGAGGCTTCTAATGCACCTGTCGGCATGAGGGAGGTGGCCTCGTTAGGTCATTGTACCACCGATGTACCATCTCTCCATTGGCGCACCTTCCTGTTCCTTTCAGTTCTTTCCTGACCTAACAGAGGCCTGGTACCAGTCTCCCAGATGCCTGCCCTGTGTGTGTCTGTTACGATTGCACAGGACTAGTGCTCCTTGCTTCCACACCTCCCCATTCTCTCGCCTTCCTCCTTGTACCCCTCGACCCTTAGTGTGGCATCCAGGCTTCCTCTCGGTGAGCAGCAGTGCCCTCTGATTCCCGATCCCTTTGTGCTTCTCTGACTTGCTCCCCCACCAGTACCACACAAATCCATAGCTGCTAGGGAGACTCCATTTCCCTTTCTAAACTGATCAAGTTAGGGTTACTGCCAGCTCTACTACCTGGTCCTGCTTCAGAGGACCAGGCTTCTCAAGTGCCTGCTTTCTTTCTTTTAGCCCAAACCCAGCAGTGGGGGCCGGCGACGAGGTGGCCAGCGCCACAAGGTGAAGTCCCAGGGGGCCTGTGTGACTCCTGCCAGCGGCTGCTGAATGTCCCCCTGGTCCACTTGACCACCCTTGGGATCCTCACTGCTCACTGGCCACTGCTCATCAACTGGGCAGAGAATCTTCGACCACCACCGGCCCACTCCAGTCCACAGCCAGAGCGTCCTTGTTGCCACACCCCGATTTTCCAGGGGGGATTGTAATTTATAAGATGAGCAGGGACTAGATGTCCGAGGACTGACCATTTGCCACCTGCCACCCTCCTTACTCACAGCTTTCGTACATCTGGGCCCTTAATTTCTATCTTTTTATTATATATTTGTCTCAAGTGTGTGTGTATGTATCTGTGTGTCTATGTGTGTCTGTATGAGTGTGTGCACGCGCACGCCTGTAGCAGGTATGTGCAGAAGTGCAGCTGACCCTGTCAGTCTCCATTTCAGTTCTAGCTGGACACCAGCCTCCAAGAGCTGACTGCCTGCCTGTCCTTCCATCCGTCTGTATTTGTCTCGATGAGATCCTCAGAACCTTTAGGGAACCTCAGAGCCCAAGGCATCTGTCTTCCCTGGCCAGTTGCCCCTCTTAGCTAGAAGCCCTTTGGGGCCGACCTCTGGGCTTAGCAGCTTCTGTCAGAGCAGAGATTCCCCCAATCTATGATTTGGGGAGTTTAGTGGGAAATGGTGGCCTCTCCTGTCTCTTCTTTTTCCTCCAAGCTCTTCAGTGGCACCTGTGATGTGTGGAGGTCTGGGGACTGCGTGGTAGGACTGCCTACTCTGACTCTTGACCCTTGCCATGGATCCAAAGAACTAGGTGGGCTTCTCCTTAGAGACAATCCTGGGCTTGCCTGGCTGGCCCTGGCTGCTCTGGCTTCTGTGCCCACTGGAGGCTCTTCCTGTTTCCACTTAGATCTCTGGCTGAGCCTCAGAGTTCAGGTACTAGCCTGGGTTCGAGTCTTCTGGAATCAGGTTTTGTAGTACCTCCTTTGATGGGGGAGGGGAGGTGCTCCTGAGTTAAGCCGGGACTAGAAATCCTCCTTTCCCACACATCACCCCAACATGCTACAGCCATGCCACATAGCAGTGAAGGGCCCGAGCCCAGATGCCCCAGTTGGGGTGTACAAGGGCAGGTGGCAGTGCAGACTCTTCTAGGCCATCAAAACCACTGCTGCTGGGTTAGGGCGGGTGCGTTGCCCAGTGTCGGGAGTGCTCGGGATGGGGTGCTCCTCAGCCAGCATGACCCGCAGCTGGCTGGGGCCCTCTACACCCCACCTCCTCTCCCAAGCTCTCCTTTTTCCTCACTCCTGACTGCTCTTCCCTCCCTCCCTGTCCTTCCAGCTGTTTCTAGTTACCACTGCCCCGTGGCCATGGACTGACCAGACCAGCATTCACAATAAAATGTGTTCTAAGTTGACAGTGTCATGTTCCCTGCCCAGCCCTCCAGGTGGGGTGCTGCCACGGGCATGCTGTGGCTCTGCCCTGTGCACTGATGGAGCTGAGGGGTGGAACGTCCAGGAACCCCTCCTCTGCACTCCACGGGTGACAGTGCTCACTAACACTCACTGTACAGATCCCTGCTTCCAGGTTGTGTGGATTCATTGAGCATGTGAGAGAACCAGGTGCTCTGACAGGCTTTAGGCAGTGGTGCTGCCGCGGGGGGCTTGCTCGGCTGGACGCTCACTGCTGCTGTCTCCAAGGATGAGGACATGAAGCTCAAAGAAGGACGGTGTGCTGCGCTGCGGCATTAGGTCCTGCTCAAACTGCCGCCTTGCCCGGCTGGGGGCCAGTCCTCTCACTCCAGCTGTTCACCTGTGCTTCATGGCTCTGGCTCACGTACGCTGGTGCCCTTGTAATGATGGGGCCTTAGCATGGTGGTGCATGGCACAGTGGCAGCTGTGACTTCTACAGCATTGGGCCACAGCAGAACATTATTGTGCCCTATCAGCATTAGTGGTCACTAGAACTATTGTGTTCAGGAGCCATACCAGTCTGGACTCCGCCCCTCAGGGAGGTAGATCTGCATATGGCCAAGGAAGCTGACTGAATTCAGTATTGAACTGTCATTAATAGGGCCTACAAAGGTCCCTGCAGAACTCAGCCCTCGGCTCTCCATCTAGAGAAAATACCAGCCTGTTTGTAGTCAATAAAGAATAAAGATGTTAATTTGTCAGCCTCCTAAGTGTAAGGCTTAACCTTCTGTATGTGCAGCTTGTGTGTACATCTTTTCTAGAACAGAGGCTGTGGTGTGGGGTGGGATGGAGGGGCCAGGTCCTCACTTCAGGCACAGCACTGTTCATGCTCATCGGGGCCTGTGCCATGGTGCAGGGGTGTATTTGGCTGGGTTTGGGGAAAGTTGGGGAGATAATGGTGTGAAACTCAGACTTTGAGAGGTCCAGGGCAGGTGGCAGAGGCACTGAGCCCTGGTGGTATGTGACAGGGCTCTTCCTTCTTCTGATGTCTGTTTTATGTTGTTTTGTTTTTTAGATTTATTTTATTTATTATATGTAAGTACACTGTAGCTGTCTTCAGACACACCAGAAAGAGGGCATCAGATCTCATTACAGATGGTTGTGAGCCACCATGTGGTCACTGGGATTTGAACTCAGGACCTTTATTTTTTTTTTATTTTTATTTTTTTAATTAATTAATTATTATAAGTACACTGTAGCTGTCTTCAGACACACCAGAAGAGGGTATTAGATCTCATTACAGGTGTTTGTGAGCCACCATGTGGTTACTGGGATTTGAACTCATGATCTTCGTAAGAACAATCAGTGCTTTTACCTGCTGAGCCATCTCACCAGCCCCTGAACTCAGGACCTTTAGAAGAGCAGTCAGTACTCTTAACCTCTGAGCCATCTCTCCAGCCCCTTTTTTATGCCTTTGGTATGAGTACAGATCTAGTGTCCCTGGGCTCTGGACCAAGCTCTGGGCCACCTTGTACTCTAGCCAGTGCCCTCTCCTCCCTGCTGACCAGTTCCTGCTTTTATTTTCTCAGCCATGGTCAGCAGGCACTGCCTCAGGCTGAGTCTAGGCAGCCAGCAGGGCGTCCTCCCAGGACCTGGCAGGTCCTGGCCCCCCAGGGAGACACCTCTGTCAGCTGAGTGTAAGCAGACTGGAAAGCCCTTCTCCCCTTCCCCTCCTCCACTGAGGTGTTACTGACAGCTCCTAAAGCCATCTCATTTCTTCCTGGCAGCCCTCAAGTCCAGAAAACACTGGAGTGGACCTTAACTGGGGTTCCAAGTTTGTCCAATGGTTTTTAAACAAAGGCCTGGGTCTCTGAGCATTAGGACTAAGTCTTTAGCTACTGTGGTTGGCTAAGAATTCAGTCCCTTGTACCCCCCAAGAGCAGCTGAGTTGCTCTGTGACAACCAGAAAAAAGCATAATCCATTGATCCTGGGCATCCTTTATTTTTTGCATAGGCATAAATTAGAGTCTGGAGAGGTTTGTTTTGTTTTGTTTTGAAAGTATCGACAGTGCAGCATTTTTGACAGGAAACACAAAACAAGCCCTGAGGCAGGGCTGTACAGGTTGCCATTTCACCAGAACACTTAACCGGGCCTCTGCTTGCCCCTGCCTGCCCCTGCCTAGCAGCTCCTCCTGGCCCCTTCCATAGACCAGGCAAGACCAAGCCCCTCATAGAGCCAGGAACTAGAAACTGGGTAACAGCTGATGCCCCTCAGAATGGGGCTAGAAATCAAGCCTGTAGCTTTTTCAGTTAAAAACAAAGCAACAAAAGAAAAACAGACCTTGAGAATTCTATATATAATACAGCAGGGCCGTTCAGTCTAAAAGCCTTCCTCCTCCCCACACAGGTGACTTCTGCCTGCCTTCCTCCCTCCCTCTCAGCCCCCATCCAACTGCCACCATAGAGACCAGAAAGGAAGCAATCTAAGCAAGAGCTGAGAGCCCAAGGGCGTTGCTTTAGAGCGGGCAGGACCACTCTAAATGGGGTGGGCGAGTACAGCCCCTCTAACCTGATATTATGAGCCACACTGTGGCTATTGGCACTGGGTCAGGAGAATCCCCAAAGTCCTCTCCCCTCTCCTCTAGATGACCCTGCAGAATAGCCCCCAAAGACAGGGCTAGGTCCTTCCCTGGGGGATGGAAAGCTGGCTGTGGAGCACAGGCAGGGTGCAGCAGGAATGGAAAACAGAAGGGACCCTCACCCCACATCAGAAGAAAAAGCAGTGGTCCCCAGCACTGGAAATCTCTTGGGTTGGCACAGAGAGCAGTCCTCAGAGGCACACAGGAGCTGGTTTCCTCCCGTTTGCTAGAAACCCCAGGGCTCCTATGGGCCATGGCACCTTCCATGCTGGAAGAGCACAGCAGCCTCTGAGTCCTTTACCAGGCACCTGCCAGGGACAGTCTCAGCTGCATCATGCTAAGCACTGTCCTAAAAGGCCACAAGACACCCCAGCTTATCCCTGGGGCTCTGGCTTGGTATGCCCATGGCTTTGGCACCTATCAGGAGTTCACCGGTGCCAGTCCCTCCACCTCACTTCCTGACTCGCAGTCCCCCAAAGTATGCTACATATATACACCCTGGTAGGCGCCTAGCTCTAGGGGGTAAGATTAAGAGAGGCATAGGAGCCTGTTGGCACTCTCAAGCTGCTTGGCTTATGCAGGGAGTCCTACATGCTGCCTCTTTGTTCTTGATCTGGAAGTCAGCACTAAGAAGCATGTGCAGGCAGCGGTGGGTGCTGTGCACCTATTTTCAGAGCAGGGGTAGATGCTGGGAACCATGAGCTTCCCACGTGGCTAGCAGCAGGCACAAGATCTCAAGAGACTAGTGGGCAGGCTCTCCGTGCACCCGGAAGCGGTAGATACACGTGTACTCAGGGTGGCCCCAGTTGGTCAGGATCCGAAGCTCCACAACTTGGTAGGTGGCCATCTTAGAGGCCTAGGTAGAAAAGAGGGGTTCAGTGTCACAGAGTCCTTTGATACCTCAGCAACAGAAGGGGTGGGGTGGGGAACCACTCCAGCAGCCGGATGTCTCCTGCCCCGGGGCTCATAACAAAAACAAAAAACTGAATTTCTAAACTCTCTGTTTCCTGGAACAGTTTCCAGGCTAAAAGCCCTGAGGGACTTTGGGGTTCCTAAGTGTCACTACCCACATGAGCCAGCCCTTGGGCCGTATGTGAACAGTCTTGAGTACCAAGGACCAGCACAGACAGGTGAATTCATCCCCAGTTGGGGTTAGCATTGTCAGTGCATGGAGTGTTCATAAGAAGCTTGTAGACAGTTTGCTTTTTTCTCAAGTGTCTACCTGCACTCTATGCTTAAAGCTATAGTGTTATAGAACTGAAGAACTGGGTCAGTTAAGAGCACTGGCTACTCTTCCATATAATCCAGGTTCAATTCCTGGCATTCATATGGCAACTTGTAATTGTCTGTAACCCTGGTTCTAAGGGATACAAAGCCCTCTTCTGGCCTCTTAGGACACCGGTACACAGATGGTGGACAGACATATATACCAACAAAATACTCATACACACAAAAAAAGTTAAACAAAAAGAATTAAAATTAGCTGATCTCTAACCCTAGCTCTAGAATCTGCCTCTAACAGGACGAGGAGATCTGATACCCATGTGCCCTTCCTGGGGCCCTAGCTCTCTGCACACTGCCTTTGTCCGTAGGTGGAATCCCAGTTCCCTGACTGGATCAGTCAGTTCCTTCTTCGAGATAGGGGTGCTTGAACACCCTTCACAGTCACTTCCTTGTCACAACCCTTCCTTAGTAAAACTCACTTCAGCAGAGCCCCTGATTAGGAAGCTCTGGATGCTCCCATCTGTGTCTCAGACAGAAGAGGGTCATTGCCACCCTATACCCTGAAATAAGGCCGGGTAGGAAGCTAGGGCCATCCCTGAATCCTCTGCCCGGCAATGCAAAGATTGGATCCGGGAAGATATCTGCTGTTGACTGGGAGTGTGTGGCAGCACCCACAAGCACACAGCCCTGTACCTGGAAATAGAAGGTCTGGATGGGCTCCCCATCCTGGTCATAAGCAAATGTGCCAAGAAGCGTCCCTTCCTGCTGCAGATCTTCATCGAAGCCCTACAGAAAAGCATACAGGGAGGAGTCAGGGGGACCACCTCACTCTCACACCATAGTGTCTTCCTGCAGTTTCAGACAGCCATGCTGAAGGGCCAGGACTCCCTGGCTCTCTCTTTTAAACCCTTCACTGCCAGAGCCACCTCAGTGTAATTTTCAGCAAAGACCCCACACACCCCAATGAAGATCAGGTACTCACAAAGATGGCAAAGTCCTTGGGAGCACTGGAGATAGTGCTGTTGGGTGACAAGGCCTTGGGCACATGCTCTAAGGTGACAGCTGTGGGGCGGATACGAGCAGAGAGGCGGACCACTGCGAAGCCCTGGGGCCCCTGGAAGGCCCAGCAGTTGCCTGGGTGCACATCTGGCTGGAGGGGGTGGGAGGCATGTCAGAACAGGGCCTCTAATCCAGCTGTGGCTGACTGAGACAGGCCATCCCCCACTGTGTTCAGAGTTCCCACCTGCAGAATGACCCGAGGTGACTGGGAGTGGTACCACAGGGGGATGCCAAAGAGGCTGAGAAGGGCCGTCTTAGTCTCGTAAGTCTCAGAGCAGCGGGTGCTGATAACACTGGCTCCTGTCACAGGAAAGAACCATTTTAAAACTCACAGCGGGAGGCCCAATAAGTTCAGGTAGTGATTCCAGGGCTAAAACGGAGGCCAGGGAGGAGACTGCTACTGCCTGTCTCCAAGAGCATGGGATGAGTCCCTCAGGCCCACCCCTTAGCTCTAACCCAGTCTCACAGAGCCATTCCCAGCCAGGGATCCACTCAGTGGCTCACGGCTTCTCTCAGCCATCCCTGGTCTCAAGCCTTGTGTGCTCAGCACTGCTGCCTGGCAGACCTGGGGCCTAGCCAGTGTAAGGACCAGGGTAATGTGAAGTGGTGAAGGCAGCACACACCTCCTGATTCCAGGGCATAGTCCACCATTCCAATCCGGTCCTCACTGTAGCGCTGCAGGGCCAGCTTGACGATCCGGTGCACTTGCTAAAACATGCCCCAAGCAGATATGGGATATAATTAGATACTGCATGCATATCCATGGACCAGCCCTGCTGGACTGGCACCAGTGCTACCCAAGCAGGTTCTGTTCATTTCTACCACCCATACTGGGCCAGAAATATACACACGAACCTCCAGCCAGGAGGGTCCATCATGTCCTAACACACATGAGGAACTGGCAGTGTAAGGCTTCCAGGGGAGAAAGCAGCGTGCTGCGAGAGTAGTCATCCCTTACCTCCTCCGTCACCCCAACTACGCCTTCGTTCTGCAGTGTCTGTCCTAGAGAAGCTGCAGCCTCCCTGGCTGACTTGCCCTGCATCTCAGCCATCTTGGCAAGGATCTTGTTCTCCAACTCCTGCAGCTGAGCATGCATCTCGTCCCTCTGCAGGAGCCCGCTGCGGGCACCCCTATCTCGAAGAAGGAACTGACTGATCCAGTCAGGGAACTGGGATTCCACCTACGGACAAAGGCAGTGTCACTCAGAAGCTTGCAAGAATGGCAGGGGCAGCTATGACAGGGTGGGAGGGCTGTCACTGGAGGAGGAAGCATTGCTGGAAGGGAAGGATGGAGACCCTGGAAGAGATGTTAGAGGTTAGGGACTCTCCAGGGAACAGTGGCGGGGATCAGAAAGCATTTCCCCCAGAAACCAGGCCTGCATCAGATCTGCTATGCATGTGCCAAAGACACTGCTCCAGCTGTCAGGCACACCCCCCCCCTCCCCAGTGTGTGGTCTCAGAGGGGAGGAGGGTTAGTAGGGCTCTGGGTACTTCCCACTCACATCAGCCCTGGAAGCCTGGATCTTCTGTGGCAGCAGGCCCACTTCAGCTGCCACGGAGTTCTGCTTCAGAGTCAGGGCAGCTAGCTCCTGCCGCAGGCTGGCCAGTTGGGCCTCCAGCCTTCCCAGCTCCTTCGCAGAGCTCTCCTGGAAGGCCTCCTGGGTCATGCTAGTTCCAGATGGAGGGAAGCAAGGTAAGGCCATGCTGAGGAAGGACAAGGAAGCCCTGACTGACTCCTGTCATATGGTGTAAGTCCATCACTGTGTGTGAAGGAGCAGAGCTGCCCTTGGAGTCTAACAGTAGAACACGGCCCAGGAGCTTGGGTTTGCCTGTCTCACAGTTAATTCTGGCCTGTAGGCTTAGACAGCATAGTTCATAATGCCACAGCCTGCCATGCATTCACAACTAGGTCATAAGAGCAGAGGGCATACAGAAAAGTCCAGCCAGAAACTCCAGTTTCACCGCTGCACCTGTCCCTGCCTCCCCCAGGCCTTACCAACCTGTCTTGTACCCTACAGGCCACAGGCAGGATCCTAAGCTAAGTCTCAGCCAACCAGGCAGAGCCCTAATGGGGTGGCAGAGCAGGCCATGGCCAGATGGCTGCCATTACCTTTGCCAATCTGTCTTCAGCTGCTGGACACGGGCTTCAGACTCCTGGGAGCAGCAAGAAGGGGCAAGGACAAGACATGATGAGTTCAGAGAAGCCTAAGGGCTCATTCTATATGGGAGTGTTTGCTTAACCATGTCCCTGAAAGGGTCTCCCATCCCTTCTCATCAAAAGCAGGGGAAGTCCTGTGAGCCTCAGCCCTTATCAGACTCATTCCCACAAACACACCCAGCACAAATACCATCCTTGCCCCATGCACATCCCGGGGTCACTGTGGAGCATCTATCTGTGGCCCTAGAGAAGGCAGGAGACTACCCCCTTCCACTCAACATCCCAGCAATATCCATGGTAGAACCAAGGACAGATAAAGTTTGGGTGAGATGCCAGTGTGGGGCTACATGCCTGCCCACTGACCTGAGAGACCTGGACAATCTTCTTGAAGAGGTCTTCTGAGTCTTGGTGATGCTCTGTCCTCAGGGTAGCCAATTCTTCCTACCACATATGAGGATTGATTGTTTGGGTGGTTTTTTTTTCTTGTTTTCTTTTGAGGTAGCATCTCTCTACATAGCTCTGACTGTCCCATGACTCCCTCTGTAGACCAGGCTGGCCTTGAACTCAGAGCTCTGAACCTAGTGCTGGGATCAAAGGCGTGCGTCCCCACACCAAGACGGTTTGCCAGCTGCCCTTGGAGGAACACTTGTGACTAGACATAGTCTAACTGGGTTCCTTCTAGGATTTTTTTTAACCTCCTAGTTTCAGCTCCTGGTCTTATGCTATAAGGCTCTGAAATACATGGAGTACCACCTGTGCCTAACACTTCACTTGTGTCAGGCACTGTGCCAGGGACTCCCATCATGGAAGATGGATCATCTTCATCTTGACAGGGTACCTGGCAGATGGCCCTAAGTGACACACTACCATCTCCCCAGACCCCGTTATGCCTCCTACACTCCACAAGACTGTCAGGGTTTTTTTCTATGGCATTGCCTTTACCAAATGTGCAGTCCCACCCCCAAGGCAACGATGTTCCCTCACCTGGATATGAGCCGCTGTGTCCCTGCGCAAGTCCTCCTTCAGGGCAGCCTCACGGCGGCTCACCAAGCCTTCTAGGAGAGACAGGGTATCTTCATGGCTCAGGCTACTGCCTTCTCCATGGCCAGCAGCCCCCTGCCGCAGCTCCAAGCGTTCCAGCCGTATGGCCTCCTTCTGCCAGTTGGAGGAAAACTCAGCAGCAAGAGCTTCCAGGCGCCGCTCCAGAGAGTGAACCCGGGAGAGAATACGCTGCTCAGCCTGGTAGGGCCAGAGGGAAAGAACGGAGGTATGGGCCCAGGGGAGCACTGCTCAGCCTGGTGGGGCCAGAGGGAAGAAACGGAGGCATGGGAGCACACCACAAGGCTTCCCGAGTATGGCCACTGCAACACCTGGCAGAGAGAAAAAAAATCCCAGGGGCTCCTGACTGCACAGCTGGGACATGGCAGCTAGGCATAATGGCCGTTAATCCCAGCACTTGGGAGGCAGAGCAAGTGGATCTTTATGAGTTCAAGGCCAACCTGTTCTAGAAAGGGAGTTCCAGGACAGCCAGTGCTAGTGAAAATCTCTCTAGGAAAAAACAAACAGGGCAAAACCAGCTGGGACATGGCTGGTTGCTGCAGCATTTGGCAGGAGATACTGAGCATGCATTGCAGGAGGGCTACCCACCTCCAGCACCCCTCAACATGTTGTCACCATCAGATCCCAGTGTGGAGGGAAAGGTGGCTGGGAGAGGGAGTCTGAGCACAGGAACTGGATAGGAAAATTTTGTGAATTTGTAGGCTGGTCAAGAGGGGCTCAGCTAGGCAGGCCCCACCTCATGAGCTGTGTAAGGTGGGAGGAGGCAGCTTTTGGCTTTCAAGTGCTTTTGCTCTTCCATAGATAACTATACCAAAAGAGGAGATGGTTTGAAAGCTTTGCATTTTCCTCATTCAAATGAATGCCCTAGAGAAGCTGTAGTAACAACCGTTCAGACCCAAGGGCGGCACCTAATAGTAGGTCATGAACAGGAGGACTACTGTTGGCCAAACAACAATATCTTTGCCAAGGGAAATTACAAAACACAACTTACCAACTGTCCCTTAAAGGGCAAAGGACTTTGGGGCAGAGATCTTGGGTTTTAGACATTCTCTTTTAAACATGCTTGCACAACTCCCAAGGTAGCAAGCACAGGACCCCATTCCCAGCCTGCCCAGCCCCGCCCCTGCCATCACCTCTCCCACACAGTTGTCTTCACTGAGTCTTCCCACAGCAGATCCCAGCCACTCTGCTCGCCTTGCTTTCCCTTGTCACATGAAAGGTGACCCAAGACTGAACTGTCCCTCATGTCTTCAAGAATCAGTTTTAAAAGGAATTTGCAGACGACAAAATATGCCATCATTTTAAGAAATAAGATCAGCCGGGCAGTGGTGGCACACGCCTTTAATCCCAGCACTTGGGAGGCAGAGGCAGGTGGATTTCTGAGTTCAAAGTGAGCCTGGTCTACAGAGTGAGTTCCAGGACAGCCAGGGCTACACAGAGAAACCCTGTCTCGAAAAAACCAAAAAGAAAAAAGAAAGAAAGAAAAAGAAATAAGATCGTACTGTGCTGGAACATATTTGATATGTGGCAAGCTTAATTCAGCTGATAAAGGAGTTCACTTCACTAGAGGACTAAGAGTTGGGGGCTGGGGGGTAGAGGTTGTCTGTCCTGCAGTTACTATGTAGCCCAGGCTAACTGCAGACATGGGATTCTCCTGCCCTAGCCTCCCAAGTGCCAGGACTACAGGTGTGAGCCACCATGCCCTACTAAGACCAAGAGGTTTGTGTGTGTGCCATGTTCTTGTGTGTGGTGTAAGCATGTGTGTACAGAGACTATCATGTGTATTGTATAGATGCATCACCTGTCAATTAAAGTCTATAGCCTATGGCTTAGGCAGGAAATAGAAGGAGGTATATCTGGAAAGCAGAAAGAATTGTGGAATAGGCCAGGTGTGGGAGATTGGCCCGGGAAAGATGTGAGGAAATAAGACACAAGGTATCCAAGCACAGGTAACCAACCACATGGCAGAAGGTAGGCTGAAACAATTGGGTTATTTTAGTTATGATCTAGTAAGATAAGACCCCAGCTATATGGCCAAGGTATTTGTAAATATTTTAAGTCTGAGTCTTATTTCTAGGAGCATGGGACTAAGAGGAAGAACCAGATCTTAACTTCAACAGATGTGTGCACACATGTATATATGTGTGCACATATATGTACAGGTGCACTTGCTTGTGCATGCACAAGGGGAGGCCACAGACTGACATTAGATATCTCCCTGTATGGCTTTCCACCTTATTTTTTAAGCCCTCTCATTGAACCTGAGCTTAGCATTTCAGCTAGACTGACTAGACAGCAAGCCCTGAAGATCCACCCGACTCTATCGCACCACCCCAGCACCAGGGTGATATTAGCTCAGGTCTCCTAACTGTACAGCAAGCATGTTGTATGCTGAGCCAGCACCCCAGCCCTGGGACAGAGTTTTGTAACCTGTATTACACTCTGGTTATTGTCCACATATCACCCTCAACTGTACAGACCCCTGAAGAGCACACCCCAGATCTGCCCTACTCTAAGACACCGGCTGCTGTCTCTCATGCCCATGACCGCAGCCTCTGCAGAGTGACCTAGCAGGCTGCCTGCCCATCTTAGAATCTGCTCTGCTCCTGCTATCTGCTCCCCCAGGTCCCAACTCATCTGGTTGTTTCCCCTCCTAGAACACAGCCGAGTTGCTATGGGAGCAAGCCCAGGCTAGCTTGACAGGTGAACAAAGATCAGGCAGGGGCAGTTGTCTCTGTGAGGGCCTGGGCCAGCTGGCCCACTAAGCAACTAGCACAGACTGCCCTGGCATAGCCCAGAAGGGCCCACTAGTCCCTCCAGACTCACAGCTCCTACATACTTGAAGTCCTGAGCCACAGTGTAAGTTGGGGGAAGGGTGGGAGATACCTGGTCAGGATGTTACACACAGAAGCCTTGGCAATATGGAGAAATCGCACTGGAAAGCAACAGGACCGTTTGCCAGCCCTTCCTTCTGCTTTCTCAGGATGTATGTAACTTTTGGGTTGTTGGGTTGCGTTTAGAGGAAAGTTAGCTCCCCCGTGACCTCAAACAGCCCAGGAAGGGTGTAGTAATTTTCTGGCTTTGTGTGAGTTTTGTGTGACTTCTCCAACCTGCAAAGCCAGGCTGGAGAGGTCTGCTCCTACCCTCAGCACCCTCAGACTCACCTGCAAGTGTGGAGAGGCATCTCTGGATTCCCACATCTCCGGCTGCCTCCTGTTCTCCTTTGCTGCCCACCAGGAGGCCACAGCGGGTTGCAATGTCTGCAGCCCTAACGGGTAAAAATGCCAAGCACCTAGACACAGGGAAAGAGTACTCAGAATCGTCTTGGTCACAGCCTGTGTCATGCATTGTGAGTCTTGCTCTACCAGAAGTGGAAGTGACAGCCCATGGCCTCACAGCACCTTCATGCACACACACTGTACTCATTCCGCAGACAGTGAGACTTAGGAGAGAGCACCTTCATGCACACACACTGTACTCATTCCACAGACAGTGAGACTTAGGAGAGAGCACTTTCCTTTTCCAGGCACAGATTCTCAGGGTGGAGCCCAGGCCCTTACAGATCTGTGGACAGTCCCCTAGTGTTGACAACAACTAGCATTGACTGCCCTGTCCAGAAGGGTTAGCTGGCTCGAGTGGCATTTGTGAGTGGGCTTAGCAGCTCCCTGGCTGGGCATCACAGAGAACACAACACCCACTTCAAGGTGCGGGGGCCCAGAATCAGGGCCCGAGACTGCAGCCACAGAGAAACAGTGCCTAATTTCACATTTGCCTCTTCCTTATTGGCCATGAGCAGGAAGGAGAAGGGAGCATACACAAGCCACTAAGGCCTGAAGTCCCAAGTGGATACAACCACATACTCCCTGAGCAGGCCTGGGCCCTCTCGCCTCGCATCTCCACATGCTCCGGCTGTGACATCGTTTCTATCAACCATGAGGAATTGGTGCAGCTCAAACAGCGCCGCACTTAACACCTGGGAAAGATCAGGCAGGATAAACACTGCACAGCCGTGAGTAAGAAGGTCATGATATTTTAAGGGTGATGCCCAGTTTCCTCTGAGTATGAACAAGTTGTTCTTGTAATGGGAAACAAAAAGGAAACCAACATTTGGAAATATGTCCTGCCCTCTTTATTCATAAAAGAAGCCGGGTGGTGGTGGCACCCACCTTCAATCCCAGCACTCGGGAGACAGAGGCAGGCAGACCTGGGAATCTGAGGCAACTGGTGTTCAGAGTGAGTTCCAGACATCCAGGTTTACAGAGAACCCATCTCAAAAAAAAAAAAAAGAAAGAAAAGAAAAAAGAAAAAAAAAGGAGAAGTACGAGACTATAAAACCAAACCAACTCTCTAAAAAAAAAAAAAAAAAAGAAAGAAAAGAAAAAAGAAAAAAAAAGGAGAAGTACGAGACTATAAAACCAAACCAACTCTCTAAAAAAAAAAAAAAAAACACTAGCTAAGCATCGCAGCTGCAGTCGTTAAAGTGAGCCCAGGTCTGCACAGCCAATTCACACGAAACCGGAAACCCAGTTAACTTGTCCACTGAGAAGCGGAACCCACAAGACAAAGACAAGAAGGTCCTATGGCAGACACAATGGGGCAGAGCTGTGGGTAAGCAGGTCTTACGGTCCCAACCAGCGCCTTTCTGGCTGCTTCTAGCTTAAAGGCAGCCAAAGGTTTCACTTGATCTTGTAAAAACAATCCAGTCACATAGACTGTCCTGATTTGGAATAGAGGAAAAATAGCTGCTCCTAATAATAGCTCAGAGTTCTTGCTTGCTACCCAGAAAGTGGCTGTCTGAGGGCGTGTTCCTCCCCGAAGCTCCCTGTACTATAGCAAGAGCAAGGTCAGGAGATGAGGCATATCCCCTTAGCCCTGGGACACTGTCAGGCAGGGCAGCCTGAGTCAGTTGTGGACTTGGGGTGGGACTGGGGGAGTAGGAAAGTCAGGCCCAGGGCTCTGCATGGCCCACTGGATCACCATTAGCCCTGACTCTGCCTCACCCTACCTCTGCCTCTAGCTTCCTTCTCATCCACCCCTGCTCACCGTAGGTCAGACCAGTCAGGAGTAGCAAGAGCAGAAGGAACCACAGAAAACTCTTCAGGTTCAGCGAGAAGTGCCTGGACCTCAGGAGGACAGACAGAAGGCAAACGTCAGTGGGATATGGGACTGTTCTAGAATTATGAACTAGAGTTAAAACATGCACTCTTGGGCTTCCCATGGGACCAAGAACGAATAGGTCACTAGCATCACTAGAATGGTACTTGTAGGTTTAAGAGTTATAGGGAAATTTTGGTTCTACAAACTTTAAAACTTATTTTAAGTATGTGTGTGTGTGTGTGTGTGTACATATGTGCAGATGAGTGCAGGTTATGTTCAGAGTCCCTGAAACTGGGATTGTGAGCTACCACGTGGGTGCCAGGAAATGAACTCAAGTCCTGTGGAGGTGTTCATCAGTGCTGAGCACCTCCAGCCACACCACTTCACCCCACATATATATTTTTGAAACAGGGTTTGATAGGTAGCCCAGGCTGACCTGGACTCCCCATGTAGCCCAGGCTTTCTAGCCATGCTCACCGACATGGACTTGGCAGAGATGCCCTGACCCCTTCCTGGCCTAGCCTTTGTTCTCTGCCCAGGGGACACAGTCCTTAACCTCTGTCCTGCTGGTTTGGAGCTTGGCGAATGACCCCTCAGCATTCTCAGACATTATCTCTTCATGACTTCTGATCATGGGTGGGAACTTCTGGAATGTAGCCTGTCATGGGTCTAAGACAGAGAGGCAGAATTTCTGAGAACCCCTCTTTTGGGTTAATGCCTCACAGTTTGCCAGTAGAAGCAAAGCCACCCTTTCTCAAAGGACTGGAAGGGTCGGGTTGTTCTTAGGAAGGATCTAGGTGAAGCAAGAACCTGTGTTGCAGAGTACTGCTAGAAGGTAATCAACTAGGAGAGAAAGCCTGCCTGCCAAGAGCTACACTTAGCCTGGGGAACCTTCAAGGAGTGCTGGGTCACATTCAAGCTTAGATGCTCTGTCAAGCCCTGAGGTACCAGGTCCTTCTGACTCTTCATCAAAGCTGGGGTCTCACTCACCTGGTTAGGACGAAGACATCCAGGAGGGAGGCAGCAGTTGTCAGGCGGTACCAGGTGGTGCCAACCCACCAATAGAGAAGACCAAAGAGGCGACCTGAAAAGTGGCCGTTAAGCCTAAGACTTGGTAGTATTTAACACACTGCCCCTCTCCCCATCTGTGTGCTCTCTTGCCCAACCCTTGCCAAGCCCCCTTTGTCCCACCCCATGGTGACCCTTTCCAAGTCCACCTGTCCTTTTCTGAGGTGGCTCCTGTTCAAACCTGCTAGGGGGTTCCCACAGCCCTCGGCCCCCAGTGATTATTCCACTGCAAGCCTTCCCGGACTCTGTAGCCTGGGACCCAGCAGACGCAGTGAGTGACTGGGGCAGAGTATGGAAGTTGTCTAGCACACAGCCAGCACGCACCTGGAAAAGTGACCAGAGTCCAGACAAAGGAGCCGGCCCGAGATGCTGCGCTCCTTAACCCTGACCCTGAGCTGTGCTGCTCTGAGTCCGTGTAGCCTGCAGGGAGGAAAACAAATGTAGCTCCTTAATAGCACCGATTCCTCAGAGCCGCAGACGTGGAACCTGATTTCTCCTGGAGCTGAATCCACTCATCCTCTGCCCAGAGTGTCAGACTGGCCCAGCACATAGTAGGTCCAGGAATGTTTGTGAAGTAAGGAGATGGGCAGTTTCCAACGTCTTTCTCCTGGTCCTGGGGACTGAGCCTAGGGCCTGTGCTTGCTTTTAGCACTGTGCCTCCTGAACTAAGGCCCCAGGCCTTGACATTTTATTTTCCCTTTGCACCCTTGCCTTGGTAGTTGCTCGGACATGTATCAGAAGTCACTGAGTATTAACCATGTTTGAGCCCCAGATAAAACTGCCTAAAACATAGTGGTGTGGTTCTGAGTCGCTCACAGACCAGTGGAGGAGGATCTTACAGACACACAAACCTAGGTGAGGGACAGACTGGGCCAGGAGGGAGAGCTTTGGTGCTGAGACATCCAGTAAGGTGCGCACACGCATGGACACATGCCATGCACACTTTGCGTGACGGCGGTATTTGAGGCATAAACTTCAAGGAAAGTCAGTCTCCTGCC